>NC_135807.1:90811536-91125610 GCF_964213995.1 Mustelus asterias | reverse complement strand
TGGCTGTGTCCACTGTGGGGAAAGGCACCGTGGAGGGCTGTAGAATCCTGGTCTCAGATTCCAAATACAAATATATTCATTTGCCAAAATGTGTGTTGAATTGATCTTTTTTTCTGTGATTGGGATGAATATATTTTGTGACTTGAGTACGCATTTCATTGCGGTCCCCAATATGTTCCCCATTCAAGATTTCATACAGCAGATAGGGAGGGACAAGGGTAAAAGGACCAATGGAGGCATGGATAAAGTTAGCTGAATGATTGAATACAGGGATGGGTGGTGAATGTTTTTCAAACTGGAGGAAGGAAAGTAATGTTGTTTCCCAGGATCAGTGCTTGTCCTGATATATGATGTGGAAATGCTGGTGTTGCACTGGGGTGGGCAGAGTAAGGAGTGTCACAACACCAGGTTAAAGTCCAACAGGTTTAATTGGAATCACGAGTTTTCGGAGTGCTGCTCCTTCCTTGGGCTTGTTACCTGAGGAAGGAGTAGCGCTCCGAAAGCTCATGATTCCAAATAAACCTGCTGGACTTTAACCTGGTATTGTAAGGCTTATTACTGTGGCTTGATGTATGTTAACAGGCAGTCAATGCACTTTTTTGCCCAACTTGTGCTATCGCCCCAGTCGAATTTGACCCCCTAGAGCATTGTTTGTCCAAGCTAATAACATGCCTGCCATATGTAAGCAGATATATTTTGCACTGCCAGGCCCTGCCTGTGGAGGGTGTGAATGGGTTACAGTTGTGGTGGAACTCATGCTTGACTCATTTCCTTCCCCTATTCTTCCCAACTCCAATGAAAAAGGTGGAGGATGGGAAATGGCTGCTACTGAGTTAAACGAATGCCAACTCAAGAAAAGCAACTGCTTTAAAATCCTTATAAATAAATTGGTGCCATGAAGCAGTAACTTCCGTTTTACATTTGTTACAGTGGAGTTGAATACTTTTACTATTTCTAAAAGAAAATGGAGTTATTGCCTGTTTAGAATCATTGTCGCCACCTCCCTCATAGGTATTGGCATTGTGGGGGGAATTTCGGAGGCGGGAATGATGGAGGGGGTAGAGAATCGAGCCCTAAAGTGGCTAAGTGCCCGAACAGTGCCAGGTGGATGGTAGGAATTGTGTGCATATGTGTGCGCGCGTGGCAGGTAGTTCTGTGAGGGAAGTGGTGTGGAGGCAGAGGGGATACAATAAGGTGGAAATTTTGTTGGTGGGGCGGGGTGGGGGCGATGTTTCAAATTTTAATTCCTCTGCATCATGGCTTCCTAAATCCTAGTTGCTGGTCAGGCGGGCTCTATCAGCTCACCCTGCCAGTGTGATGTTGTGGACCCGCTCCTTTCACTTTTTTCAGCAAAGTGTTTAAAAAACATGGTGGGAAAATCCAGCAGCACAGCCGATGGGCTTCACTTTGCTTTTCCTGCCCAAGTTGATACTTGGCCAAAAAATGGCAAAATTCCACCCTGTGATGTTAACTGTTTACACTTTAGTCCATTTCCCAGTCCAAAGGGTAGGAACCACAGAAGATCAATAGAATTTTACAATGACTATCTCCATTATTATGTACCTTAGCTGAGAATGGCATGCAGGCGTCAAAGTGTAAAATATGCAGAAATGAGGTCCAACAACATTTGTAGTCTCTTGCTCATGATTGCCTAAATGGAATTAGCTTAAGAATCTCAAGTTCCAACATTTGCTCAAAGATTTACATGCTTTCTTTTATTTAAAAGTCATTTAATCATTTAGAAATGAAATTCCAGGAAAACACCCTGGATACCTCCTCTCAATTATTCAACTCAAATTCTGAAAGTACAAAAATAAAATCGGTGACAAAATTACTGACTCAGCAGCATTCCTCAAGATACATTTTGTGTGACAGGTTATGAAATGATTTTTATAACTTGACTGAGTACGACACACACACAGATTTAAAACAGCATATAAAACAGCCTATAAAATGTCACTACAGTCTTCAATCTGCTCCCCAGTTATTGACTCTTAATTTCCAGTCCGAGTTAGAGCAATGAAGTTTACTGAAAGTGGGTAGGTATCTTTAAGTTTCATCACCCCTTCTTTAATTGTATCATCCTGTTCGGTCCAACATTAAACTTTTAACCTGTGCAGAAAATTCAAATTAAGGGACTGCTGGGCTGCACTTGTGCAATTTTTGGAGTCTCAGGAATTCATTTCACTCCTACTGGGCAAAATGCCTGTACCATATGTGCAGCAATTCTCTTATCCAGCTGTCTGATTTCTTTGTTGAGGTTCAAAACATGGTTATTTCAGGCGCATGTCGATTTTTTTTAGCGTATAGTTATGCACTCTCATGCTCTCAACTTTGTTAACAACTATTGAGGCAACTCCGTATGCCCCGACAAGAGCAACAAGGATGAATAACAGCGTCTTATGCACCAGCATGAGTCATTCATAACTTGTATAAAATTCCTATTGTTTTTTAAAAAATCATGGAATATCAAATAAATAGTACAGAAGGCACATGCAGGTATATGATGCTGTAGCACTGTGTGACTCACCAGAACAGAAATTTGTGCAGAGATAGCCAGATATCATGATTGAATCTTAAAACACATGACTGTATGCTGAAGAGATTCCACGTATTATCAGTACACATGCAAGGAACAGATTACTGGAAGGAAAGCTCGAGCCCGGATGGCACACCGTTTTTCTACAATGACGTGGGTCATTTCAATATTTAATCCTGTTGCCAGTTGTTCAAGAAACTGCGTCACTTCTCACTCTGCTTCCCATGGAATGGTTGAGGGATCAGACAGCACTCACTGCAAGTAAAGGAATGTATTAAGGTTAAGAATATACAGTCAGACAGCACTGAAACAGGCTCTTCAGCCCGCCATGTCTATGCTGACCGCCAAATACCAATCGATACTAATCCTATTTGCCAGCACTTGATTCATAACCCACTATGCCTTGGCGATTTAAGTGCTTGTCCAGATACTTCATAAATGTTGCAAGAGTACCTGCCTCCACCACCCTCTCAGTCAGCGTGTTCCATATTTCCACCACCCTCTGGGTGAAATTTTTTTTACTGAGATCTCCTCTAAACTATTTACTCCTCACGTTAAACCTATTGCCCTCTGGTCATAGAATCATAGAGGTTTACAGCATGGAAACAGGCCATCCGGCCCAACTTGTCCATGCCGCCCACTTTTACCATTAAGCTGGTCTCAATTGCTCACATTTGGCCCACATCCTTCTTCACCAATCTTACCCATTTAACTGTCTAAACGCTTTTTAAATGACAAAATTGTATCCGCCACTACTACTACCTCTGGTAGCTCATTCCAGACACTCACTACCCTCTATGGGAAAAAATTGCCCCTCTGGACCCTTTTGCATCTTTCCCCTCTCACTTTAAGCCTATGCCCTCTAGTTTTAGACTCCTCTACCTTTGGGAAAAGATGTTGACTATCTACCTTATCTATGCCCCTCATTATTTTATAGACCTCTATAAGATCATCCCTCGGCCACATACGCTCCAAGTGAAAAAGTCCCAGTCTATCCAGCCTCTCCTTATAACTCAAACCATCAAGTCCCAGTAGCATCCCAGTAAATGTTTTCTGCACTCTTTCTGGTTTAATAATATATTTTCTACAATTGGGTGACCAGAACTGCACACAGTATTCCAAGTGTGGCCCTACCAATGTCTTGTACAACTTCAAAAAGACGTCCCAACTGCTGTATTCAATGTTCTGACCAATGAAACCAAGCATACCACCTGCCTTCTTCACTACCCTGTCCACTTGTAATTCAACTTTCAAGGAGCTATGAACCTGTACTCCTAGATCTCTTTGTTCTGTAAATCTCCCCAATGCCCTACCATTAACTGAATAAGTCCTGCCCTGGTTCAATCTACCAAAATGCATCACCTCGCATTTATCTAAATTCACCTCCATCTACCACTCGTCAGCCTGCTGGCCCAATTGATCAAGATCCTTTTGCAATCTGAGATAACCTTCTTCACTGTCCACTATACCACCAATCTTGATGTTATCTGCAAACTTACTAACCATGGCTCCTCAATTCTCATCCAAAACGTTAATATAAATGACAAATAACAGTGGACCCAGCACCAATCCCTGAGGCACACCACTGGTCACAAGCCTCTAGTTTGAAAAACAATCCTCTACAACCACCCTCTGTCTTATGTCAAGAAGCCAATTTCATATCCAATTGGCTACATCATCCTGGATCCCGTGAGATTTAACTTTATGCAACAACCTACCATGTGGTACCTTGTCAAAGGTCTTGCAAAATTCTATATAGACAACGTCAACTGCACTGCCCTCATCTACTTTCTTGGTTACCTCTTCAAAAAACTCAATCAAATTTGTGAGTCACGATTTTCCACTCAGAAAGCTATGCTGACTGTCCCTAATCAGTCCTTGCCTCTCTAAATGCCTGTAGATCCTCTTTCTCAGAATATCTACTAACAACTTACCCACAACAGACGTTAGGCTCATGGGCCTATAGTTTCCAGGCTTTTCCATGCAGCCTTTCTTAAGCAAAGGCACAATATTTGTACTCTCCAATCTTAAGGCACCTCACCTATGACTATCAATGATTCAAATATCTGTGCTTGGGGACCCGTAATTTCCTCCCTAGCCTCTCACAACATCCTGGGATACACATTAGGTCCCGGGGATTTATCTATCTTGATGCACTTTAAAACTTCCAGCACCATCTCCTCTGTAATATGTACATTCCTCAAGACATCACCATTTATTTCCCCAAGTTCCCTAACATCCGTGCCTCCCTCAACAGTAAATACTGATGAGAAATATTCATTTAGAATCTCATCCATCTCTTGTGGATCCACACATGGATGACCTTATTGAGGCCCTATTCTCTCCCTAGTTACTCTTTTGTCCTTTATGCATTTGTAGAAACTCTTGGATTCTCCTTTGCCTTATCTGCCAAAGCAATCTCGTGTCCCCATTTTGTCCTTCTGATATCTCTCTTAATTGACTCTGATGCCCTCTGTACTCTTCAAGGGATCCATTTGATCCCAGCTGCCTATTCATGTCATATGCCTCCTTCTTCTTCTTGACCAGGGCCTCAATGTCCAAGTCATCCAGGGTCTTCTACAAAGAACAATACAGCACAGGAACAGGCCCTTCGGCCCTCCAAGCCCGCGCCGCTCCCTGGTCCAAACTAGACCATTCTTTTGTATCCCTCCATTCCCACTCCGTTCATATGGCTGTCTAGATAAGTCTTAAACGTTCCCAGTGTGTCCGCCTCCACCACCTTGCCTGGCAGCGCATTCCAGGCCCCCACCACCCTCTGTGTAAAATATGTCCGTCTGATATCTGTGTTAAACCTCCCCCCCTTCACCTTGAACCTATGACCCCTCGTGAACGTCACCACCAACCTGGGGAATAGCTTCCCACCGTTCACCCTATCTATGCCTTTCATAATTTTATACACCTTTATTAAGTCTCCCCTCATCCTCCGTCTTTATAAGAACATAAGAAATAGGAGCAGGAGTAGGCCATCTAGCCCCTCGAGCCTGCCCCGCCATTCAATAAGATCATGGCTGATCTGACGTGGATCAGTACCACTTACCCGCCTGATCCCCATAACCCTTAATTCCCTTACCGATCAGGAATCCATCCATCCGCGCTTTAAACATATTCAGCGAGGTAGCCTCCACCACCTCAGTGGGCAGAGAATTCCAGAGATTCACCACCCTCTGGGAGAAGAAGTTCCTCCTCAACTCTGTCTTAAACCGACCCCCCTTTATTTTGAGGCTGTGTCCTCTAGTTTTAACTTCCTTACTAAGTGGAAAGAATCTCTCCGCCTCCACCCTATCCAGCCCCCGCATTATCTTATAAGTCTCCATAAGATCCCCCCTCATCCTTCTAAACTCCAACGAGTACAAACCCAATCTCCTCAGCCTCTCCTCATAATCCAAACCCCTCATCTCCGGTATCAACCTGGTGAACCTTCTCTGCACTCCCTCCAATGCCAATATATCCTTCCTCATATAAGGGGACCAATACTGCACACAGTATTCCAGCTGCGGCCTCACCAATGCCCTGTACAGGTGCATCAAGACATCCCTGCTTTTATATTCTATCCCCTTCGCAATATAGGCCAACATCCCATTTGCCTTCTTGATCACCTGTTGTACCTGCAGACTGGGCTTTTGCGTCTCATGCACAAGGACCCCCAGGTCCCTTTACACGGTAGCATGTTTTAATTTGTTTCCAGGGAGAACAACCCCAGTTTACCCAATCTCTCCTCATAACTAAGCCCCTCCATACCAGGTAACATCCTACTTATACTAGCCTTGCCCTTCACTCTAAAAGGAATGTGTTTACCCTGAACTGTGGTTCACACACTTTTGAAAGCCTCCCACTTACCAGCCATCCCTTTGCCTGCCATCAGACTCCTCCAATCAACTTTTGAAAGTTCCTGTATAATACCATCAAAATTGGACTTGCCCCAATTTAGAATTTTAACTTTTGGGCCAGACCTATCATTCTCCACAGCTATCTTAAACCTACTGGAATTATGGTTACTGGTCCCAAAGTGATCCCTCACTATTATTTCTGTCACCTGCCCTTCCTTATTTCCCAAGTCGAGGTCAGGTCGGGCCATCCAAATACTGAATGAGAAATTCCTCCTGAATACACTCAACAAATTTCTCTTCATCTAAGCCCCTAGATATCCCAGTTAATGTTGGGGAAGTTGAAGTCCCCTACTATTACCACCCTATTTTTCTTGGAGCTATCTATAATAGCCTTACATATTTACTCCTCAATTTCCCACTTACTATTTGGGGGCCTAGAGTACAATTCTATCAAAGTAATCTCCCCCTTCTTATTTCTCAGTTCTACCCATATAGACTCAGTGGGCGAACACTCAGAAATATCCCCTCTCAGTACTGCCATGATGTTCTCCCTAATCAAAAATGCAACTCCCCCTCCTCTCTTACCTCCTGTTTTATCTTTCCTATAGCATCTGTACCATGGAACATTGAGCTAGTCCTGTCCCTCCCTTAGCCATGTTTCAGTAATCACTATAATATCCCTTGCTCTTAGAGACCTCTGCCATAGGGAAAATATTCTTACGATCTACCTTGTATTTCTCCCTCAAAATTTTGTAAACCTCTATCAGACTTCCCCTCAGGCCCCTCTGCTCCAGGGAAAACAACCCAGCCTATCTCGTCTCTCCCCACAGCTGAAACATTCCATCTCAGGCAACAACCTGATGTATCTTCTCTGCATCTTCTCCAATTCAATCACGTCCTTCTGATTATGTGATGATCAAAACGGTGCACAATAGTCCATCTATGGCCTAACCAATGTTTTAGAAAGTTGTACCAAGACCTCCCAGAGAAGGTTCAAAGGGAAAAATAGTATAATTGCCAACACACGGGGAAGCAGATAGGGAGATTCCTCATAAAAGCCTGGAAGCCAGTTCGAACTAGCAGCCAAGAAGCAAGAGAGCAGAAATCTTTGTGGAGGTAATTAAAGCCATACCTCCTTGCCTCCCATTCATTGTGTATATCCTACCCTTATTAGACCCCACAAAATGCATCACCTCACACTTATCAGGGTTAAATTCCATCTGCCATTACTCTGCCCAATTTACCAGCTGATCAATATCAGTCTGTAGCCGAAGACTATCCTCCTCACTATCAAAACCACCACCAATTTTCATGTCATCTGAAAACTTACTAATTCACATCCAAGTTTGAGAATCCCTACAGTGCAGAAGGAGGCCTATTGAGCCTGCACTGACAATAATCCCTCCCAGGCCTTATCCCCGTAATCCCACATACTTACCCTGCTAATGCCCCTGATACTAAGGGACAATTGAGCATGGCCAATCAACCTCACCCACACATCTTTGGAGTAGTTAGTATATATAACAAACAGCAAGGGTCCCAGCATGGATCCCTGTGATACACTGCTGTTCACAGGCTTCCAATCACAAAAGCAAACCTTCACCATCATCCTTTGCCTCCTATTAACAAGCCAATTTTGGATCCAATTTGCTAATTTACCCTAGATCTCATGAGCTCTAACCTTTTGGATCAGCCTTCTATGTGGGACTGAGCCAAAGGCCTCACTGAAGTCCATGATACTCTCACCAATATATTTAGTTACTTTTCAGAAAACAGAATTTAATTTGTATCTCCAACGAACACTATGGAAGTATGCAATTGCTTCTAGAAAGCCAGCAGAAGTCTGATTAGATTTTCTGATGTTGGGTAGAAGATGTTGGTCCAATGCACATAATCTGGTATCATCATCGAAGGCAACTCACGATCAGCATTGGTTTCCAGTCATCAGTGACCTGTAAAACATTAGAACTCTAATATTTATTTGGTCAGAGAAGTCTTCATTCTCATTTATTGGCCAAGCTATCCACGTATTTGGGAAATTGTATTATGAAGAATAAGTGATTGTTAGATATAATTTGGTGACTGTTAGAGTATTGATGCACATGTGACTGATCTTTGGACCCGTAATAGGATACTGCATTGAAGGTGGTCCAGAATCCTCTGTTAAAAAGACAAAGATGTAGATGGCAAATGTACACCACAGAATTGGAATGTTACAGTCAAACAAGATCGTTATGCATTCTGTAGGGATCAAGGGATAGGGGGAAGGCAGGATAAGGATATTGAATTTTGATGATCAGCCATGATAAAAATGAATGGCACAGCACGCTCGAAGGGCTGAATGGCCTGTTCCTGCTTCTATTTCTTATGTTTCTCTGTCGAGGTACCATAAAAATGTAAATGTAAATGAGTCAATGTCATGAATGTGTCTAGTAACACACAATACCAAAAAATGTAATGAAACTAACAGGTAGAAGCAACCAGCATTTCAAAATGCATTTCACAGGATGTGAGTCTCCCATTAACAAAGTTAGTAGGCTTCAGACAGACCAGAAGAATACACCATCATGCTAATAGCAGACACCTTCGTTAGATGATTGAATCATCAAGAGGAGGCGTACATTTGTTACTTTTTTAGAGCTACAGAAACTGAGGGGACATACAGCAAAAACACAGAGAAGATCCAAAGGGAGAAATAGTATAATTGCAACACTCGGGGAAGCAGGTAGGGAGATTCCACAAAGTAACCTGAAAACCAGTTTGAGCTAGCAGACAAGAAGCAAGAGGGCTAAACCTTTGTGGAGGCAGTTAAAGCCAGACCTTTGCTGAACCAAGAAGAGAAGTTTCCCAGAAAAACTCTTCAGTTATGTCCAGTGTGGTACCTACAAACTGGCCTTTACTTGTACATCTATTGAAGTGGATTTTGTTTATGAAGAGGGAAGTCCTGAAAGAGTTCAGAATTCTTAAATATACTTTGGATCAGAAGCGGTAATTTTTACAGAAACTGTGTGGGTGTGTTTTGTTGTTCCTATATTCCTTAAATCATTATAGTCCTGTTTGTGTGTATGTGCCTTTTCTTTGTTATAATAAATAGTCTTTAATAAGCGTTATACAATGACTGGGCTGGCTACTTTCTCACTGGGTCTTCCATGTGACTCCTAACACCATTCCCATAAACAAAATTACCACGAACCTGTGGTCCAAATTGGGACACCCTCACAGATAATATCAGCCAGGTTCGTGACAGCCAATCAATGGTAATATTTCTCTAATTCTGATAATACTTTACACTTTATATCCTTTAAAGTGCTGATTACAACATGATAGTGAAAGGGCATTATTAAATTCATTGGCATTTAAGTCCCTTTTGGGTTCAATCACATTCTTCAAATTCTCCCAGTAGAGACTTCCACCATGGTCTCTGCGACTAGTTTGAGTTCTTCTGTCATGAAGTCTTCTTTACACAGGACCAAAGATCAGTTTCTCCTTTTATTTACGTTCACATGGAAGATTTTCTGATGCTTGCTAGATTCTATAGGTATGTTTTCTTGTGTGTAGACGGGAGGGGAAGAAGGGGGAGACACCTCTGTCAAGTAATGACCAGAATCTCTTTCACAGCGAATGCTGTCAAATAGCCATCCATTCAAGGTTCCTTGGATTGTTTTTGTACCCTATGTTCTAATGTATTGCCAGCACATCTGAATTAGTGACTGGTATAGGATCAAGAGAACCCTTTTTAAAATGCCAGCTTCTGCTTATCATGGCTCAGGTCTTATTGATTTATTAATCATCACATCCAACAGGTAGTGGAATCTAAAATGTTCCGAGATGTTCAGAAATCATGGTACTAATTCTTCCATTGAAGGACCAAATGGCTAATGGTTGGGAATCAAACTCAGGATGCAATATCTGATATAAAACAATGTGGCATTTCCAGTACTGAAACATTTTCTCCAATATTGCACGCCCCGCCACCACTGCCAGTGGAGGATTTGACGCTCAGCTAAATCTCCATTCACTGCAGCAGGTCCAAGGAATCCCAGCCACAGGCAAGGTCGGAGAATTCCAGCCCAGTTGTCTGGAAATTAGAAGAATCAATCATTGAATCCCTACAGTGCAGAAGGAGACCATTCAGCCCATCGAGCTGCACCAACCACAATCCCACCCAGGCCGAAGCCCCACATATTTATCCTGCTAATGCCCCCGACACTAGGGACAATTTAGCATGGCCAATCCACCTAGCCACATCTTTGGACTGTGGGAGGAAACCGGAGCACCCAAAGGAAACCCACGCAGACACTGGGAGAAGATGCAAACTCCACACAGACAATGACCCGAGGCCGGAATTGAACCCGGGTTCCTGGCGCTGTGAGGCAACAGTGCTATCCACTCTGCTACCGTGCCGTCCATTCTTTGAACAGACACAAGTAATTCACAGCATCATTTTAGTACAGTATTTTGTGAGTGGAAACATGGAAGATACATGGTTTGGGTGAGGAAAACAATTTTTTATTACTGCTTTGTGACTTTGAATCATGTTTTATGATCCGGGGAATATTTCTATCTGTGATGTTTGGTGATTTGTACACTTGTGTTTGGACATTCTCACATAATTCTGGACTGGAGAAATAATGGGTCCAAAAATCACTTGGTTGCAAGCATCCCAGAGTGGAGTGGTTACTTTTTACTTAAAATGTATTATTTATTTCAAATTAAGCCTCATTATTGGCTACAAAAGTTGAATGTATGAATAGCTTAAAATTTTAAAAATCCATGGGCGGAGATTCCTCTTGCTCGCACTGCGGGTTCCCTGGAGAAGTGGAGTCGCTGCCGGTGGGACCGGAAGATCCTGCTGGTAGGAATTGCTGGAAAATTTGAGCCCGTCTGTCCAGGAAAAATTACAATAAATTTACAGCTGATCCTTCAGAAAAAAAATTAATGGGGTGAAATGCCGAGGATTTTGTTGGCGGGAATTTCCAGTTGCGCTTGCCCCAAAACTTGAAAATCCTACTCAAGGTCAACGGATCTTTGCATGGTCCGCCCACCCCCTCCCGCCCGCTGCGATTCCCGTGGCAGATGGATTGAGAAAACTCCCCTCTGTGTCTTCAATTCCACTCTATTGCAAAGGCAGATTTTTGCCATGCAGTAATGTTTGTGCCTGGGTTTCAAATTTTCTCCCATTTACAAATTACACTGAAATCTGCATAAGAATGCTTGCTGGCAAGATCCCAGTCTTGAACCATAAGCAGTTAATCAATAAAGCATAAAGTAACCTGCTGGCACGATTACCTGTGCTGCACAAGTTATCTCATCAGCTGAGAATTTACATAAAGTACATCAGACCTGAGATGGTTCTCGTTAGAAAGGAATTTGATCTTATAAAGTTTTTGACTTCAAAATTTATCTTTGTTTCAACTCCCAATTCTGATATCAGTGAAGCTGCCAAGAGGGCCATTGGAGATGAACATATGTTACTGATGGACCTCAACTCTGCAGCTGAGTGGCACCTAGTGTCCTCAAACAGGAAGATTATTGTCATTTGTGCATGTTAAAATGACCCAGTATTGGTCATTGTTGCAGGTTGACTCTGTGAAGAAATTCAAACTGGCACATTATCCTCTGGATCAGTTTTAACAAAAACAGTAAAAGCTGAAAACTTACAAGTCAATTAGCATCTTTGAAGAGAACGGACAAGGTAATGGCCCAGACCTCCTGGTCTCCGTACCATCGAAGACCAGACGCATGAGCCAAGATGTGTGTCAGGACCACCGGGAGACGCGATGCACTGCCCTCCGTGGAAACTGCCCAGGAAGTTTGAACTTCCGATGGACCATTCCCTTGCTCCCAGGACCCCCTCTGACTCTGAGTTAAAGTCACAGACTTAGGACACTGTTGTGCAACTTATCAGGATAATTACCTAGGAAAGGTTGTACACAAACATCCTCATCTAATTCCTGGCTAATGATAGAACTGAGCCCCCCCCCCCCCCCCCCCCCCCGCCACACCCCCAAAGCAGAACATGTCATCTCATCCACTGACCATCCCACTTATCTCACCACCCTCATAAAGTCATAAAGTTTTACAGTATAGGAAGTGGTGTTTTGGCCCATCATGTATATGCTGGCCATCAAGCATCTATCTGTTTTAATCACATTTTCTAGCACTTGGTCATTAGCTTTATTTGCTATGGTATTTCAAGTGCTCATCTAAATGTTTCTTAAATGCTGTGAGGGTCCCTGCCTCTCCAACCCTTTCAGGCAGTGAGTTCCAGATTCCCACCACCCCCAATAAACCATACACATTTCATCCATTCATTGATATTCACACAGGGCCTTTAAACTCACCTAAAGCCTGCTAGTGCCATAAAATGGAGTTTGTCCTGCCCTCCCCGCCCCCCCCCCCCCCCCCCACCCGCCACTACAGTACAGTGATAGAGGAACATTGCACTCTGAATTTTTGGAGACACTGGGCTTGGAAGAGCTGGCAAGAGCGGCATCAAGGCATGGAAAAGTTTGATGGAATGGCAGTCTGATGATGAATGCCGTTCTGTAGAAGATGCTGCCCAATGTTTCAAATTCAGACCAGCTGCGTAGTCCGGCTAATCTGGACTAAGCACTAAAAGCAGAAGTGTTCCCTCATACTCATTCTCAGCAAGAGCAGCAATTGCAAGAGAACAAAAGCAGATGTGGCCAAAGCCATTAAGTCAGTTAGTGACTGACTGGTTATTAATGATGTGCATGAAATTGTGAATTTTCTGGTACCTAAACAATACAAAGGTCAATGTTATAATTATCAGTCTAATTAAATATGCAGATCAGTATAATGGAACATTAAATTTATTTGAACTGCCCTTCTGAGACTTGTCAATTGAATTTGATTTAAAGAAAGAAGCATCCAATTCCTTTGAGATCTGCAGTGGGTCATACAGGATTTTGCTCAGGACACCAACACTTGGGCATTTTCTTCTCTCTGCTGCTCTCAGATGTCTTCAGATCATTTACAGAGTGCGTCTACTCAGACACCAGAACTCTCAGAAAGCTGTTCAGCCCTGCTCGTCCCAGGTCCAAGACAAAGGTACGCCAAGTCCTTATCAGAGAGTTGCTCCATGCTGATGTTACCTTCCTAAGATTCCATACCAAGGGCAATCTGTAGTGGTAAATGGACAATCCCTCTCATGCCTGTAGAGAGTTTGGTTTGACCATCAGCATTCGGAAAACTAATGTCACAATCCAGGATGTGGCCGTACAATCATCCATCAGCATTGACAATGTGACACTGGAGGCTGTTGATAGCATCACACATCTATCCTCTACAATCACCAGCAATCTGTCACTTAAGGCTGAAATCAACACATGCATCAGAAAAGCTGCAGCTGTTACATCCAAGTTGAGTAAGAGAGTTTGGAACAGCAATTAGACTGAGAATATCAAACTGTGAATCTCGCAAGCATGCTTCCTTAATGCACTCCATCACAGTTGCAAGAGCTGGACAACATACACAGGCTGAACTGTTACCACCTTCACTCAGATGTATCATTGACTTCACTTGGCAAGATAAGATTACCAACTGAGAGGCCTTGGAAGGTGCTAATTCCTTCAGCAGCCATTCATTTCTGCTATGGTTCAGCCACATTCATTAAATGAATGACGGTCGTATACCCAAAGATCTTTTACACAATAAATCGACCTCTGGATCACAATCTCCTGCCCATCCATACTTGTGCTATTAGGACACCTACAAGCAAGATATGAAAATGGCAGATGTTGAACCTGACAACAGGGTGACAGGTCACTGATGGCCATGACCTCCGGAGGGTGATTGCTTGAAAGGGCATTGTAAGAGGTAATAGGAATAAAAAGCTCAGCTGACACAAACCATCATCTTCTGAGACATGTATGAGTTCAAATTCACAGGCTGAGTACCTTCAAAATGCAGGGTGCAGTTTTAGTTAGAGTGAAAGGAATATGAAACCCATCAGTCAATTTAAGCATAGGAAAATCTCACAAACAGCTATGTTATAATGGCCATGCTATCTGTTTAGACGATGTTGGTTGCAGGATATATATTGTCGAGGACATCAGGGAGAACTCCTCTTCTTTGAATTAATGCCCTGGAATCTTTTGTGCCAACTTGAAAGGGTGGATGGGCTCTCGATTTAACTTCTCAACTAAACAGTGGTGTCCCTGACAGTGAAGCATTTCCTCAGTATTGCAGTGGCATGTCAGGCTAGATTTTGTGCTCAAATCTCTGACTTAAAGGTGACTGTGCTACAAGTGAGCCTCAGTCGACACCTTAGATATACTTTCTGTATTCCAGGTGGAATCTTTGTTATTTTATCCACAGGAATGTGGGTTTAAAATTACTGTGAAATTACAACAATATCAATGGCTCTTAAGGTAGTTTTCTGGGTTTTTCTATACTTGTTGGTTTAGAGCCTGCAAATTAATCAAAAAGCAAGGGGCTGGAGTTTTCTATTAGGAATTATATACAGAACGTTTGTGGCATTGTACAAGTTCAGAAATCACCACAGGAAAACAGGGAAACCCACTCTCATTGCTTTCATCAGTTTTGAAAGGCTTTTCACAGTCTCTCATGAAAACTCATGGTAGAACTGACAGCTATGGGTGCACATGTCTGAATTGCTAGGTTTGGGTTCAGGTCAATAAGTGACTGAATGAACATGTTGCTCTTAAAGGAAGAGCAAGGCAAGATCACTCCCGCTCACCTCTCCTTTTCAGTGAGCTCCTCAATGAAGTATGTATTGTCATTGTTAAGATTTACCATAGAATCTTTATTCCAAGTGCTTGATTCATTTCAGAATATATTTATATCAATAATATTTTGACCAATAATGCAGTGTTGGTGGAGGCCAAGGTGATATAATGCACTCCACCACCATGTCAACACACTCAGATGTATTGATTGAACAATACGATTGATGGTTTACAATGGGTTGCTGTGAATGCAGACATCAGGCAGAACTCTTCAGGATTGCAATGGGACATATTTTGGTTCTGTTAGTCATTCTTCAATGGCAGTAAAGGCCCCGTTAAAGTTTAGTTTGCAGAATGTAAAACACAAAGCCTAGTAAATTTTCTAGACGGGAACAGGACATTGCAAATTGACAAGGAACTGACTGAATGGCAGAACAGGCTAGGTTGTGTGTTCCTGTTGTGATTTGAAAGGTGATGGTAAAGCACTCGGACATTACATGATAAGTGGTGCTGCTTACCTTTATGAAGCATTTCTGGTAGCTTCCATTGACCTCTCTATGGCTCAGATCCACAATTGTCAGTTTTATGACAATCAGCTGGTTATATCCTGCTCTGCTGAAGGGTCATCCAGACTCAAAACATTGGCTCCATTCTCTCTTCACAGATGTTCAGACCTGCTGAGATTTTCCAGCATGTTCTGTTTTGGTTATATCCTTGTTGATGTTTAAATGGCTGAAAGATTACAGCCTAATGGTGTAGGTTTGGAATCCAGTCAATTCTCCTGGCAGATTCTGTAATTTAAAAGCTGTGGCAAGCAGTCCAGGGTGGTCCTGTGCACAGTTGAAGATTGGTTAATTGGCATGCCTCACTCAAAGAACCAAGCTGGTTGACTCAGCACTGTGGCTGGATACTTGGCTATTAGCAAACCCTCCAATCTGATGCCTAATGGGTGGGGTAATCTCAGTGGGAGAAGCAGCAAGGCATTTATCTTAAATGTACGTTGGTAACTGCATTGTCTTAACTGACAAGTCCCTGCATATTTGAAGCTCCTAAACCCTGTCTCAATGCATCTATATTTCCTGAACTTAGTTGTTTCCAAAATAGCGATGTCACAATTCTTGTGTTCTGTGGTTCCGGTCCAACATACGCGATGCTTAATGCCTTCAGAGAGCGTGTCTATAATTTTGATTCCAAAGTGATTTTTTTCTCCCCTATAGAAAAAAAATTATACACCAGAGGATCAATCTTGCATCAAAATGCTGAACAAGCCAGTTGGGAATTGCTGACTTGGTGGAATAAAATCCAGGAGTACCCTTTTAGCCATGTGTATTAATTATACTGTTAACATCAGCAAAGTAATGGGTGTAATCATTAACATCACAGGGAGATAGATTCTTAACATTGACCATGACTTATGAGAGAGACGACAATGTTAAAAGCACAGTATCATTAAATCACCCTTAACTCTGTATAACCCAGATTTAGTTTCAGCATTGTGTAAGAGATCATGTGTAGGTGATTCATTTTAACATCCTGTATTTTTTAAAAGGCTTCTTTTAACACGTTATAACCATCAAATAGAATCATAGAATTCCGACAGTGCAGAAAGATTCCATCCACCAAGCCTGTACTGATAACAATCCCACCCAGGCCCCACTCCTGTAACCCCCCCACGCATTTATGCTTCTAATTCCCCTGACACCAAGGGGCAATCCAGCATGGCCAACCGACCCCCACAACATAGAGTGTGGGAGGAAATCAGAGGACTCGGAGGAAACGCATGCAGGGGAGAATGTGCAAGCTCCACACAGTCACCCAAGACTGGAATTGAACCCTGGTCCCTGGTGCTGTGAGGCACCAGTGCTAACCACTCACTGTGCCATCGTGCTGTCCCGAATGCAGTATGTGTAGTATAGCTTAAATATGGGAAGAGTTAATATATTCTGTAATCATGCACTCATGTTATAGCTGTCGTAAGAGAAGGAAATTAATGAGTTTTTAATGAAGAAAAGTCAGTTCATGTTTTCTGTTCCTATTCTCGTAACTTCAACTAAAATATCACATCATCATCTCCAAAAGCCAGCACTGGTATATTCCTGAGTATGAAGGAACATTGGGCAGCATTCTCCCATCCTGCCCACTGTAGTTTGGTGGTGGATGGGAACAATGAATCTAGCAAGAGCCAAGAAGTCAGAAACACACCAACATAAAATCATTGTTACAATTCTTCCAATAGCAGGTGGGTCATTCCTCCCAATGGCCAGTGGTGCGACCACTATTTGCATTAATTTGCATCTCATGAATGCTCATTAAAACAGCTGTCTGCTGGCATCCTGTTAGGCCATCCAATCTTGCCTCATGCCGCCTGAAATTATGTCAGTCAAGGGCATGGCTTAACGAAGACAAGGGGGCAATATGGAAGGAGGGCTATGCTTAGAGAGGGGGAAGGGTGAGGGCTCTCAATGTCAGGCAGAGGGACAAGGAGGAAGGTGAAGAACTTGAACAATGGAATGCAAAGACTAAAGCGAAGAAAGGGAAGCTGGACCCTGATCAGGCTGTTTGAAAAACCCTCAAACAAGGAGAGGGGGGTGGTCAAAAGGATATTATTGTACCTGTTAATTCTCAGATACTTTCGACCAGTTTGCTTACTCCAAGGTTTTACCCCGGTGCCCTTATTTGCAAGATGGACAAAGGACAAACACAAGTAAAGGTTCAACAAGTTTATTAATAATAACACTATTAACCCTTAAATTACCCACATAAAACAAGAGGATACCCCAGATTCAAGTATACTACCCGCAAAGATGGCTTGGTTAAACTGCAGGCTCGATTCTCTGAGTCCCTTTGGTCCGTCGTCACGAAGGTGAGTCTCGATGGCAGCTTCTTCCTTCCTTCCTTCGCTGGTCAGTCTTTCGAATTGTCAAGGCCGCCTCCCTCGTTGAGTCTTCGCTGCTGGTGTGTCTGAAAATGTGTCCTTTTATCCCCATGCTTGCTTGCTTTTCCAGAAACTTCTCTGGCTTCCGGCCAATGAGGTCCCAGGAGGGGGTTCCAATACCCAGTGGGTTTCTTGATGTCTGCCTGACAGGACACTGGGGCCCGCCCCCAGTTGTCCATCTCCAAGCTGTTGCTTACATGTAACCTGTTGCCAGATAAGGTAACTGCAGGAGCTCTTGGTGACAGAAAGTCTGGCCTGATCTGGGCTTCTAACAATAGGCCGATGCATTTCAATGGGGTGCAATGATCTCCTGCTAAATATCAGTAGAGTGCAATGACCTTTGATGGGTGATTGATGGGTCAGGCCCAGACATGTTTGTGTACTTGTACAACTGGCCTGCCCGAGGTTTGACTGTGTTTGATTTTAAAATGCCCAATTCTTTAATTTAGGATATCCAATTTTATCAGCCTTAAAACTAGGCCCTGTTTATATTACCACATTATCATGTTGTTTACTGGAAGGGGATGGCTGAGGACTCCAGATGCGGTCAGTAGAGGTCTATGTGGGGTATGAGTACATCCCAGGTGATGGGCTAATGGAGAGGGTTGGTGAGTCAAGGAACAGACTTCTTTAGGCTGCTAAAGCTTTCCCTTGAGTTTGCTGATATCCTACACAGTCTGGTGAAGATAGGTGGGCTGGAGAGAGAGATATGAGTGTGCTGTACTCATGTTTAAAAAAGGCACTGAGACCTTCAAACCTGCCAGTTGACAGTGGATAGTGCCGTGGTTCCCTGAGGACGGCAATTAGTGTCCGCCAATCAGAATAGAGAGTCTGAGTCTTGACCTTCCAGGCAGTAAGACTTTATTCTCCAGTACAAGACAACAAAGCCAGGATCTCCGGATGAATCCAATGAACCCACTCGCTCACAGTCTTTTTATAGACATTTCAGTTCCATATCTCAACATTTTTATCTTAAACTCAAGGCTAACTTCTCAGACCCAAGGTTAACTTCCGTCAGCCACCATTGTTTATTAAACCTACGTTATCTGCCTTATTTCGGATTGGTTATTAATGAATGTACTATCTACTTCATGATACCATTCTGGTTACATCCTGCATCCTTATCGAAGGGCTGTTATCTGCACAACCAAGGCTGTTATCTACACAGTCATTGTGGGGCAGTTTGCTGAGCTAAGTCAAATTTGAGGATTCACGTCTTCCTCTTCCTTATTTTGCACTTGTTTGTGAAACTATTCTCAGCTCCCAGGTGCTTCCATTGATTATAGACAATATATATGTGTACTGGTTCAATAAGATAACAATATGTATACATAACAGGATACATTCATGTGGGAGCCATTTAGATAAGATTATTCTCCCACAATAGACAAACCTACTGCTAGGTATCTTGAAGGGAACCTCACCTGTGCATAATTATTGAGGTTTAAAGGGCAGAATCTGGTGCAGGATCCCATCATTCTGGCCAGTGGAAAAGGCACTGCTGGAGCCACCATCTCAAAAATGAAGAATGCTACCCACTGTATGAGATGAAGAGCTAGATTTTCCCCTTTGAGCCCAGAAACATGAGTTGGGCCATTTCCTGGTGTAATTTTCACAACTTCTGAATTGGAGTTGGTGTGGTTTTGGAGACTTCACCTCCCACTCTAATCTCAAGAGCTCATTAATCTTTCAAACAAATAACAATTGAAAAAGACCTCATCAAAACATTTAATCATATTATTTGCTCATAAGACTATCAATCAAACAAAGCACACAGTCCCCATTCACGATTGTGTAAACAAGTTCTGTTGAACTACATCCATTCGTGAAGTTTGGAACACAGCTGAACATTCATAAGGGGATTGCACAGCTGAATGTAATGGAATATTTGAAATTGCCACGCCGAATGTCCAGTCATTTGTTCCAGTTTTTACAAATGCTCAACGGAATCAGAATCATCTGGCAGCTTTAGTTTTTTTACAAAATCTGAAAAGACCTCTGGATTTTCAATCAGTACAAATCTCAAAGACAGTGTCCAGCTGATTCATTTACATTAGATGACCAATGCTATGTGATGCTAAAGAGTACTTTATCCATTGGATAAAATATATGTGAACACCTATACAATGCTGGTCAATGTGATGGTCCTTTTTGAGGACAGAGCCCTGTGATCAATCAATGCATTGAAAATATAACTAAATTATCATATGCCATTATATTATGACATTCACACTTGTTGTGATCTTTTAAACTTACCTGTCAAAACGTTCCTTATTCCACAGCAGGTTTCCCCCAAGGTTTGCAAACTGACTTACCTGGTGTGATTCCCACAGCCTTCTGAAACTCACACATCCCCACAAGAATGTGGGGATTTCCAAGAAAGGGCAACACGGTGGCACAGTGGTTAGCACTGCTGCCTCACAGCACCAGGGACCCGGGTTCGATTCCTGGCTTGGGTCACTGTCTGTGTGGAGTTTGAACATTCTCCCTGTGTCTGCGTGGGTTTCCTCTGAATGCTCTGGTTTCTTCCCATAGTCCAAAGTTGTGCAGGTTAGGTGGATTAGCCATGCTAAATTGCCCTTTAGTGTCAGGGGGACTAGCTAGGGTAAATGCATGGGGTTATGGGGATAGGGCCTGGGTGGGATTGTGATCAGTGCAGATTCGATGGGCCAAATGGCCTCCTTCTGCACTGTAGGATTCTATGATTCTAATATCAATGTCAGGGAAAATTGCATTTGCAGCAGCATTTAATTAGCAATTCCAATGTCGCACTTTATGTGGACATCAGGTCTCAACTCACCATGTTTCTTGTCCTGGGGAAATAGTATCCATTGTGAATTGGCTGGTATGTTTAAAATTGCAGCCCCACACACATCCATTTTGGGCCTCAAACGTGTTCAGTATTAGGAAGAGGATATTCAGCCCCACATCTAATGTAAAATAGCCATAGCCCAGACGATAAAAAATAATGCATTATAATCATCCTGAACATTGATAATCTTGTTTCTTTTCTGAAACTTGGAGAAATATGAGATACATGTGGAAATATATAAGACATATAATGCAGCCTGCATGTGCTCGTGTGCCATGATTAGTGCTGATGGGACAGACAAGATAATAACACTCAGTCAAGAAGGCAAGATGAGGAACATGACAATTTGAGTTTCCCTGGTGCATGTTAGTTAACTGATAGTTAACTGGTTTCAGTGGAAGATGTACCTCTCCTTGTATGAATTAATGTTAAACTGTAAAACAATCTTTAACATGCTTGTTTGGGATACACTGGGGATGTGACAATACAATTAATTTGCTTTCCCGCCTCAGTGACCAGCCTGCCTCCATTTTTCGCTGTTGCCACTGTTAGTTTCTCCTCATTGGTCAGTTCCGCAGTCAGATTCTCTATTACCATGACTGTAATGATGGAAACTATTCTGGAAAATCCCACACTTTATCAGGAATATTGAATATCTAGGAGATTTTTGAAGGCAGTAATATTATTTGCAGGATTCAAATAACCCATTCAAGCATTGCTCTTTAAGTTTATGATAATTTGAGCGTTTGATTGATATATCTGCCTTGAAATTGCTGCCTCATATCACTTTTTTTTTTACAAGTATTGCTTTTCAATCAGCAATGGTCTGGATGATTGCAAATAGGCTTCTTGGTGCTTATATGCAATAGCATACGCATTGCATGAATCAACATTTCTTGCGCTTTTGTGTATATTTTTGATAAATATCTGAAAGTGGATTCCAGGGAAATTTTAAGCGCAATACATGTATAAAAAGCTTGCATGAAGAGGTTCAGATAACATCAGCTAAATTGTTCAATTGTATTTTTTCCCCCTTGAAATGTGTTTGTTTTGTTATTCAACATGGAATGTAAAAATTTACAGTCTGTGTATCTATTCCATGTCTCGTATCACCATATGTAAATAATAGGACGAGAAAATATTACAGATGCTGATATGGGACAGAAAATGCTGGAAATATTCAGCAGGTCAGGCAGCATCATGAGAGAAAACAGAGTTTAAGGATGGAATATTTGGGTGGAGGGTAGCTGTGTATTTTGACAGGAGGAGGTAGGGTGGAGATCCTGCTGCCCTCCTGCCAACCCTCTGGTCAAGTCCAGGATGGGAGGGCTTATGGCCAGCCTTTCTGCCCAGAAGCCAATCGGACCCTTTCACTTGCTCAAAACATTTCCAACATTTTGAACATTTCCCCGATCTGATGAGGGGACTGAAGAATTAACTCTGTTTTTTCTCCAGAGATATTGCCTGACCTGCTGAATATTTCCAGCATTTTCTGTTTTTAATGTAAATGTTCAAGAAATTGCCATTCCAGGAAAAAAAAGGTAACATTTGTTTGTAATTTGTAAATATGTTCTTCTCAAATCCATTTACAATGTCACTTTATCCGGAGCAATTTGATTCCACTCCCTCCCAGTTCTGGCTTAGGTACGTTGCTCGATACATTGCTTAGCCCCTGTTAATTATGGTAAAATTCCAACATTTGCAGGGGTTAGATTCATGCTAATCCTCACAAACGGCGAAATCGCAACCGGCAAACCTATTTTACAATGGGAGTTAATTAGATAGGTTTTAAATGGATACAGGATCAAAGGCAAGAGCAACTATGGTCTGAGTATTTTGGATGGGGGTGTTTCCCATTCTGCCATACAAAGGGTCTGCGGAAACGCACCCAACTCCTCCTGCCCCGCAGCCATTTCATGCTCAAATGAGTGTCAGTTGTCTGCAGTTGGGAATTCTGTCTCTCACCCAAGAGGAATTCCTGCCTTAGAGAGCTGCTGGTCAGTCTGATTGTCTGGCAGTTCTCGAGTCGTCGCAGTGACAGGAACCCCAGTGGATAGAACAAGAAGTATTTCAACATGCTAGAGCCTAAATCCTGGGACTGGGCAGCAAGGTAAGTATTTGGGGTCTCGGGACAGAAAGGATAGAGAAGGCCTAGGAGTAACAGGATGGTGGAAAGTGGGTGATTGGGGTGTCGGGGAAAGGCAGGCAGGGTCCTGCAGCCAGCGGACTTTAAGGAGGAGTGGGGCCCACATTTGGGAGAGGGTTTGGGGCGGCAGGGTTCCTCACAGTGCCAGGGACCTGGGTTCAATTCCGGTCTCAGGTCACTGTCTGTGTGGAGTTTGCACATTCTCTCTGTGTCTGTGTGGGTTTCCTCCGGGTGCTCCGGTTTCCACCCACAGTCCAAAGATGTGCAGGGTAGGTTGATTGGCGATGATAAATTTCCCCTTAGTGTCAGGGGGATTGGGAGGTAAATATGTGGGGTTATGGGGATGGGACCTGGGTGGGATTCTTGTCGGTGCAGGCGCAATGGGCCAAATGGCCTCTTGCACTGTAGGTTCTATGATTCTATGGTTTCTGATTGAGGCACCTCCCTTCTCACGTGAGGCCTAAATCCTTTCATTTTCAGACTTCTCCCACAGCAGGTAAATCCTCCCATCAGCCTAAAAATGAAGCCTGGGTGAGAAAGAACCCTTATGTGGCCAATAATTGACTGTTTCAAGGCCTCACTTGGGTCAAGGGTGGGCAGTCAGTTCAAGGCCTTGCTTGTTCCAGCTGTGAGATCAGTGTGGTCAGGAACCTAGAGAAAATCAATTTCACACCCTGACTTCTTCCTGCCCCCTCCCCCCTGCCTAAACACCTGTTGGCGAGGGTGTTGTGAAATTCAGACTTATGGTTTTAAACAGACATTTGCTGCAGAAATGGTTTGCTGAAACTAGAAAAATGTGAAATTTGTCTTTCTTGAGAATGGAGGTGGACTGTGATCAAGAAATAAATTACAGCAACAAGGGTTTCCCACGTGTGAACAACAGCAGACAGTGCACGTGCAGTGTGCGCTTTCTACTGCAGTGAATATGTCATGGGCAACTTCCTTTCTTAACTTTATTTTGGCAGGGGGGGTTTTTGGCATTTCGGCTTCTATTTTTTATTTTGAAAGCTATGGATGAGTAAACATTTAGGTCCACAATGAGTGACGTAGTGTACAAAGACCATTGTGCAAATAAGCAAACTCGTGAAAGAGGAAGTCGTGGACAGTGGGATTTAACTGTAAGTCGATTATCTTGCTTTTCTGAGGCACCCTGGTGTCAGGAGGAGATACTGCCATTGGCCACAGCCTGTGTTCTACTTGCTAACTTACCGTAGATTGACATTGGGAACAACCATGGAGAGGTTCCCTTGCTGCGCTAGATAATAGATGGCAAGCAGCCTCTGTAGGCGACTGTGTATAACCGTAATGCCACAGCAACTTAAATGAAAGTGAGGGCATCAAAGGTCTTTCTCCAAAGGGGTGTATTAAATATGAACTTTTCTTCATGAACATTTGAATAAACAAATATAATGAGCCAAGGATTCCCCTTTGAGATTGAAATTGAACTCAGCCCGAACATTTTGTTCTTTACTGTTGTTATATAACTTGCTTGTCTTTTCAAGTAATCAGCGGTTCTTCATTATTTCTTGCCTGGCTTTAAGAATTCCATGATCATTTCCTTAGGCCATTTTGATTTCCATATTTGTTTTCCCATTAATTATGAAAAAAAAACAAGTTTGTTTTTAGTTTCATCCACCATATATAATAATTTAATAGAAACTTTCAAACAGGAAATGATTCCTGGGTGATTTGATTTATCATTGTCACATATTTTAGCACACAGTGAAAAGTATTGTTTCTTGCGTGCTATACAGACAAAGTTCATAGAGAAGGAAATGAGAGAGTGCAGAATGTAGTGTTACAGTCATAGCTAGGGTGGAGAGAAAGATCAACTTAATGCGAGGTAGATCCATTCAAAAGTCTGACGGCAGCAGGAAAGAAGCTGTTCTTGAGTCAGTTGGTATCTTTTTCTCGATGGAAGAAGGTGGCAGAGACTATGTCCGGGATGCGTGGGGTCCTTGATTATGCTGGCTGCTTTTCCGAGTCAGCGGGAAGTGTAGACAGTGCCAATGGATGGGAGGCTGGTTTGTGTGATGGGCTGGGCTTCATTCACAACCCTTTGTAGTTTCTTGCGGTCTTGGACAGAGCAGGAGCCATACCAAGCTGTGATACAATCAGAAAGAATGTATTAACCAAAAGTTCTTTGCAGGTAAACCATGTCTTTGCAATCCATCGATCTCCATTCATGAGAGAATCACTTTCACTACTTGTAAATCAGCATTCTAATTACTTCAGAGCACCACTACTAAATCCTAATTCACAAGCTCAGCAGTGAAAATGATAACAATTCGTATATTTTTGAGCAATTGGAACATTAGTTACAGATTTATTATGTTAATTTATCTGAAGAAAAATAAACATGGCTAAAGAGGAATAATATGTCAGGGAAGAGCCTCAATGGATGATTTATCTATGTTTAGTCTTGCATGATGAGTTCTCCCATTCCATGCAAGGAGTGCGAAGTGATAACAAGAAGTGAGAAAGTAGTCTGATTTAACTTCTTTGGTGATGGTGAATTTGTACAGTAGTCTACTGCAACAAAGTTAAATCAAAACTTGAATATTTCATGCCTGGCCAGACCTGGATTCAGTGAGTCTAATTAGAAAAGATATGGAAGGTTTGGTGCAACAGTGGATAACTCAGGAGGTTTCTGTCCAAGAGTTTGTGTGCACTGCCATTGGCAGGTGTATCATAGTAGAGTATAAGAGAAGGAAAGGAAACCTTAGGGGGAAGAGGCCATTGATGCTTCATAACTATCTGAGGGTTTTACTCGAGAGTAAGTATATCACAAAATCATAGAATCCCTACAGTGCAGAAAGACGCTATTCATCCCATCACATCTGCACCTACTCTCCAATCCGATCCAGGCCCTCCCTCCCACCCTATCCCTGTAACCCCGCGCATTTACCATGGCTAATCCATCTATCCCATGCATCTTTAGATACTAAGGGGCTATTTACCATGGCCAATCCACCTAATCTGCACATCTTTGGATTGTGCAAGGAAACCGGAGTATCCAGAGGAAACACATGCAGACATGGGGAGAAGGTGCAAACTCCATACAGTCACCCAGGGCTGGAATCAAACCTGGTCCCTGGCACTGAATAAACATCCTGAACAAAGCAAGAGATATCACCAGAGTCATCCACTGTGGCTTTATCGAATGACATGTAGACCAGGATTTGCTAGCCAGCAGCAAAGAAATGGCAATCCATTCATTATATTCACAGCTGCCCAACGTCACATGCACTTTTGGGCAGCAAGTATGGTTTTTTTGATGTCTTATTCATCACAGGGATCTGTGAGTGTTGGTAGTGCAGAGTATGTGAGTAGGGCAAACAATGTTGTGACTCTTGGAACAAATTAAATTGAAGAACCCTCACTGAGCCATGTAGACTTTAAACCCGGAAGTCCAAGTTTCAATAGTTAATGCAATGTGAAGTGATGTGCAGAAAGTGAAGAGGAGAGAAAGGTGGGATTCAGAGAGAGAAAAAGATAGAAGAAGAGTTTGATGGCTTGAATTTGACAGTCCATCTATCCACCCTCACTGGTTCTAATTATCGAGGCACAGTAAGAAGTCTCACAACTACAGGTTAAAGTCCAACAGATTTATTTGGTAGCACGAGCTTTTGGAGCACTGCCCCTTCATCAGGTAAGATGAGTGTTGTGAGACTTCCTAGTGTGCCTACCCTAGTCCAATGCCGGCATCTCACATCCTAATTATCTCAGTGGGAGTTCATCCTCCAGGATAGGATTCATTGTAGTAGTGTCTGTGGAACATTGGACATAACAGTATCACCCAGATTAGCATTGCCAGGCAAGTTGTGGATCACTCTGATACCTCAGCAAGCTGTGCCCTATTCAGCCTCATATATTTGTGACCACTATCCTATTTATTCCAGTCCTCTGATCTTGCCCCACAGCTTTGTGATTTTGTTTCAGTATTTATCCAATTCTCTTTTGAAAGTTACTATTATGAACAACATGGTGGAACAGTGGGTTCGCACTGCTGCCTCACAGCACCAGGTTCGACTCCGGTCTTGGGTGACTGTCTGTGTGGAGTCTGCACATTCTCTCTATGTTTGTGTTGGTTTCCTCCCACAGTCCAAAAGATGTGCTGGTTAGGTGCATTGGCCATGCTAAATTCTCCCTCAGTGTACCTGAACAGGCGGTGGAGTGTGGCGACGAGGGGATTTTCACAGTAACTTCATTGCAAGCCTATTTGCGTCACTAATAAATAAATCATAAACGCTGCTTCCACTACCCTTTCACATTGCAACTCCGTGCAAAAAAAAGTTTCTTCATGTTGCCTCTGGTTCTTTTATCAATCACCATAAATTTGTGACCTCTTGTTACTATCTCTTCTGCACTGGAAACTAGTCATCCTTATTTATTCTATCAAAATTATTCAGAATTTTGAACACCTCTATCAAATCTCCTCTTTATCTCCTCTCTCAAAAGAGAACAACTCTCGTAACAGAAATCCCTTATTCCTGGCACCATTCTCGCAAATCTCCTCTGAACCCTTTCTAATCCCTTGGCATTCATCTTAATGTGCAGTGTTCAGGAAAAAAAGGTCTCTCTGGCAGTGGTTAGCACTGCTGCTTCATAGCGCCAGGCACCCGATTCAATTCAGGCCTTGGGTGACTGTGTGGAGTTTGCATGTTCTCCCCATGTCTGTGTGGGTTTCCTCCGGGTGCTCCAGTTTCCTCCCACAGTCCAAAGATGTGCAGGTTAGGATGATTTGCTATGCTAAATTGCTCCTTAGTGAATCAAGATGCGTAGGTTAGATAGATTAGTTAGATAGATTAGTGGGGTAAATGTGTGGGGTTACAGGGATGGGGTGGGTGAAAGTGCCTGGGTAAGGTACTCTGTCAGAGAGAGTCGGTGGAGACTTGATGGGCCGAATGATCTCCTTCTGCACTGTAGGGATTCTATGATTTTCTATGATTTTGTATTGCTGTCACATACAGGTCCCCTGAAAGTCCGCGTAGAATGGAGTTCTTTCTGTGGTTTTCTTTCAGATCTATCTTTTGATCATCATACATTCTGTTTTAAACATCAAATAATCTTGTGTCAGTTTGCAGGCCCTTCCTGCCTTACCCCCTGCCACTGTTTCTTCCTATCGGTTGTACAGCTTGTCAGGGTTCCCATCAGTCTTGCTGACTCTGGTATTTCTCTCTCCAAACATCTGGGATAATAAGCTAAGCCCAGCATGCATTCTGATTATGGTCAAGCTGATAGCTCTGTGTTTCTTTGCCAAGACATTGAGCGTTTCAAGTCCAAAATGCTTCCTGCCCCTTCAGGAGTCCCACGACAACATACAATTCAAATGGACTAATTTCAACCCCCTCAACCCTCGATGCCAGTCAATCTAAATCCTTAGTATCAATCAGCACCAGATAAAAGAGGACCACAGTGCCGAATTGTGCTGTAAGCTTGGCCAAGGAACAGAAGAAGCATTCTGTTTCTCTCACTGCTGAGCTCATCTGCACCATAGTACTCTTCTCCTTTGCTCGACACGCCGGCAGCATCAAACAGCCTACTGCATGCTTTAAAATTCTGCCTTTATTTGTGCCAGCTGCTACAGCCAGCCTGCTGTGCATTCAGGAGTCAGGTTTAAAAAGTGCTCAGGGAAATCCGTTGCACCTCCTGGGCACATTGTAAAATGACTGTACAATGTTGTCAGGAATGTGGGCACTCAGAACGTTAGAAACGTACAGGCTCGGGAGCAGAAGCCTGGCTTCTGTGTGTGTTCTGTGGCCAAAAATGCCGTAAAACTGAAATATTGTCAACTGCGCTTCAAAGTTGGCAGATACTATTTCTGAACTGATATTCAATGTTTATGATTTAGTCAAGCCACGTACTGTTTCTATTCAAAAGCCCTATGTCAACACTATCTGTGGATTGCTCAATCTGCATTGCATTCAGACCTTGTTTGCAGCAGGATTTCTCATTAATGTGACAACTTGTCATGTTGCAGTCCTATACATTGATCACCAGGTGGCTCTGCAATCAGGCCTGCCAAGATTTACAAAGCAATTATTTGTTTTCTTCAGAATCCCTTAGTGGCCATCTTGCAAGAGCTGAAAAAGCAGTTAGATTTTACCCTCTTAAACTGATATTCCTCCACTTTTCCTCTTTTGTTTCCTGTCTCTAGCTAGTTCCCTATCACCTGCTGTGCTCATCATCCCTTCTTCCCTCATCTGGTCTTTTTCCTTCTCCAATTCTTCCATGTTCTCTTCCCATCCCTCTTCGCTCCCTTGCTGCCCTACCCCCGGCCTGTCCTGTCCTCTCCCTCTTGTTTTCCCCTTCTCCCTTTCCTCCCCACTTTGCTCTTTCCTCTGTTCTCCTCTCTTTTCTTTGTCCTCTCCTCTTTCCTCTGTTCTCCCACTTTGGCTTCTTCTCCTCCTTCCATCTCCCATCTCTCTCCTCGCTCCACATCCACTTAATTCATTGTCCTAATACCCTGCTTGGCCTGAAAACGGATCTGAACTTGACTTTATAGCCGGAATGTTGCCACACTTTTGGCGGCAAACTGGGAAGGGGAATTCTGGCAAAATGGCATGACGATGATAAGATGTTGGACCCGTCAGTCAATGCCTTCCCATGTTGCTTTGCCAACATGAGGAAACTTGATAGATCAGTCACCCATCCGGAACACAATTAAGCCACATGAGTGGCTAATTAAGGCCCACTTTTCACCTCCGCTAACATTTTGCCCATGTCATGGGGAGGTGCTGCTGAGTTGGGAGACTGCCCAGTGCTACCTCCTGGCCTTCCAGTGGTCTCTGGAGCCAGTCCTCCTTTTTGACACTCGATGGCAATGGCTACCCCACTGGCAATGGCATTGTCTGCCCTTAGCGCCCTACAACTACTGATTGCCAGGGCTGTGCTGCCTCGGCCCTGTGTCCCCGAACCACACTAATCCTTTTGAGGCCACCTCTCCTTGCAACTGCAGCGTCAACAATGGCCACTGTTGCAGTGGCACTGCTGAGGGCTGTGGCAGCTCTTGGGATGGGCTGTGGCAGCTCTTGGGGTAAGCTGCCATATTTAATTGGAGCAGTGGCCTGATGGTAATCATTGAATTGATCACTGTTGGTAATATGTCTTCCTAGGTTCAGCCACTGATTGATGCCTGCCACTTTCAACCCCATGTCTCTCATTCACACTCTCAAAAATTGCCAAGGATCTTAAATCTACTTGCTTTGATGGTGATATAGTGTGTTTCTGTTGAGGCTATGTGCACCATTAAAAATGTAAGTTTTCTGTCGTCTGCAAATGCCAAGTACTTGGAGTTCATTGTGACCCAGAAGCTTAATTTACAAGATTTGTGTGTTAGAAATATGTGTTCTCCAAAGGTACTTCAAAAGAAGAACATAACTCTACAGCTTTATCGAAGTTTAACTTGAAATACTACATCCATAACATTGTAGAAGCTCATAATAAATTACTCTGGCTCACCAGGTAGCCAGACAAACATTTCATTTTAAGTGTTTACGATCAAGTCATGCTTAATGCTGAGTAAACCAGGAGTGTTGCAAAGGTAAAAATCATGCTTAACCTAGTAAATTAAAATAATAGAAGAAATAAACAAATGCTTAATTTGAAAAGAATTGTTCTGCTGAATAGAATAGCTTTCATTTATACAACTCCTACAATCATTTCAAAGTACTTTAAGAACAATAAATAATTTTGAAGTACAGTGACTATTACTGTGTGAGCAGATGCAGCAGCTGTTTTATGTCAAGAACCTTCCAATAACAGCAATGAGGTTACATCGTATTTATAGCAGTGAAACAGGTAATTGGCCCAACTGATCTTTGGCAGTGTTTATGGTGTACACAAGATGAATGGTCAATTACTCTATTATATGTGGTGTTCTCTGAAGAAGAAATGCTGCTATCTAAATTTGAGCAGCAGTTTACAAAGAACAATTGAGAATGATATAATCAGTAATTGGCCTTTGACCCTGGCAGAAGCCTGTGCGTGACTTTGTTTAACTGTGAGACTTGGAGGTGCCATCATTGTTCACATCATCTTCATGGACTGGTGGTCAGATTTCAGTGACGTGAAAACATGATGTCCAGAACCAACTTCCCATTACAACCTTCTTCCACCTTTGCAACTGGTGAGGTGCACTTTCCATCACTTGTTTAGCTGTTGGGGACTTTTTGATTGCACCTTGACTGGCATCTCCCCTTGATCTTGCCACCATAAGTGGGTCCAGCTTCGGCAAGGAGCTCCTGATGGCATCACTCAAGGAATCATTGGCATGCACAAATCTCCACCATGTGAAAGTGTCGATCCACAGAACAAACCTGGACTGTGTATCAGTGACACAAACGAGCACTAGAAAAATTCCATTAGCAATGCCTCCATCCTATCCTCTGGTTACAAATGCAGGACTGCTGCACAACACTATTGTCCTCTTGAAGCCAAGCATTCAAATAAAACTCCTGTAAAATCAACTACAATGGACTGGCCATTGTGTACGGATGCCCAAAAATTCTCTCCCCTTCCAGGTCTTGTTTTCTCAACTCTCAAATGGCCAGTCTTCCAGGAAATGGTGAAGAAAACACATCAAAGACACTCCAGAGCTCTCCTTGAAGTGCGGCAACATTGACCTGAATGACTGGGAGAAATTGTTGAGAATCATTCAGAACGGCACCAGCTTGCATCTTGATTTCAGTCCTAACATCTTAATGTTGAGGCAGAACAGCGGCAGAGAAGGAAAGAAAAGGAAAAAAAAATGCTGCACTCCAGGTCTCTCTACGTTGTAGGATATAGGTAGGCCCGGGTGGACTGAGGTCTGTGAGTTGAGAATTGGCCTGTTCGATCACACCAAGACCCATGGCAGAAACTCATGACCCAGTAGACATTATCCTTGATTTGGGAAACAGCCGCCGCTGATGGCCCCAAATTATCCTTTCATTAGACGCTATTCTCTATTCCTTCAACTCATGTCCAAACCTATATCTGTCTGGAGTCCTTTCTGATCTTTTAAACTGCCAATGACCCAAATGCACCAGGATATAACCCAAGAAATATAGAAAGATTAATCAAATCACGTATCATTCCAATAATAACCAATCAAATTCAGTATCCAGTACTGGCCATGGGCCCTCCTTCTCTGCACTTTATTTTAGCCTGAGCGCAAGCCATTTTCCCTTGACAGCATCTGTGGAGAGAGAATTTATGTCAGACCTGTTGAGATTCCAGCATTTTCTGTTTTTGTTTTAGATTCCAGCATCTGCAATATTTTGCTTTTAGCTATTTTCCCTGATTGTTTTCCATCACGGACACATCCCAGGATCCTGAGATGAACTAATTCCCCCCATAGGGGGAATCGTAGCAAGCGGGGAGCAGACAACACAAAGGTCCATTGACTTCGGGTGGGATTCTCCAGTTTTGGGGTGAATACAGCCAGAGAATCCCCCTAGTGGTTAACACACTTCTCCCTACTTTTGAACGTTTATTTAGTAGTGTCACAAGTAGACCTATATTAACATTGCAATGAAGCTACTGTGAAAATCCCCTAGTCACCACACTCCAGTCCCTGTTCAGGTACACTGAAAGAGAATTTAGCATGGCCAATGTACCTAACCAGCACATTTTTTGGACTGTGGGAGGAACCCAGAGCACCCAGAGGAAACCCACACAGACGCAGGGAGAACGTGCAAACTCCTTTCAGCCAGTGACTCAAGCCTGGAATCAAAACCGGGTCCCTCTCACTGTGAAGCAGCAGTGCTTCCCACTGTGCCACCCCTTTGACTGAAGAGAAATCAGATTAAATAAATAAAACAACACTAAATAAATAGAAATTGTAAATTATTAATGCTGAAAATTAATAAAAGGAATTAATATTGATCATTGATCAACTCACAAGCATTTGTGTAATTCCACAGACACAAAGAGAAAAGGGATAAAAATTGTAGGGAACTTGTGTTCTTTTCCTTCAGTTTTTCGCAGCAGTTAGTGTGTTTTTGCTGTAACAGGGCTGCTTGCGATGCAACCCCACTGTGGAGTCAAAGTTCGAGGTGTGTGTTGCTTCAGAACTAGGCTTTAGAAGAAGGCTTGGTGCCATTTAACTCTTGCAATGCCTGATCCCTCAAATTATCGTCAGACACATATTTGCACAACCATGACTATGCTTATGTGAACGGATGTGGCAACATTTCAGGCGGGTTCCATAAACAGCAACTAAAAGGTGTAGCATTTACAGCATGGATACAGGTCATTTGGCTGTAATGGTGTGTGCCAACTCCATACACAACGAATGAACCATTATTCCATTTCATGTAAAAGCAAAATATTGCGGATGCTGGTATCTGAAACAAAAACAGAATATACTGGAAAATCTCAGCAGGTTTGACAGCATCTATGGGGAGAGAATATAGCCAACATTTAGAGTCTAGATGACCCTTGGTCAGTGCTCTGAAGGAGGGTCATCTAGACTTGAAACGTTGGCTCTATTCTCTCCCCATAAATGCTGTCAGACCTGCTGAGAATTTCCAGTATTTTCTGATTCCATTTTAGGTGCTATTTGCAGAGAAAGAAATGTTGGCCAAGTTATCAGGAGAATGTGTGCTCTTCTTTGAATAATGTCATAACAGGGCTTTGCATTCACACCTCATGAAGGATAGCACCATTGACATTCAGCAGTTTTGCAGTATATCATGCTGGAGTGTTTGCCCGGATTATGTTGGCTGGAACCCCATAACATGATGACAAGGATACAATAATGCTACCAACTGAGCCGGAGTCATAATAATTACCTGCAAATTTTAAAATCTGTATGTACAAGAGAAGCACTCGATGAATAATTGACGGTGTTTAATATGCATTATTAATTTGCAATGAGCACTAGTTATGTGTAACCAATAAATTCACTTCCACCATCTGTGGTTTAATTCTTCTCTCTGAACCATATAAAATTTTCATTTAGTTTATTATTCTGATGGAAAATAAATCTCGTCTAATCAGTGAAGCTGTGTGAGCAGTGAAGCCTTCAAATCTTCATTAAGTAACAATGTTTCTTTTTTAAGTATCTAGTCTAATTTTACAATCAGTTTGTGTCCTGTTTAAAACAAAGTCTTGAACCTTTTGAGTATTTATAATATATTGTGCAGCACTTCGCATTAATTTAGTAGAGCCAGAAGTAATAACAAGAAAGGCACTTGAAAATAGAGAAAAGTATTTGAGAATGGTAATGATTGTAATGATCTGTACTCATGTCAATGGCCCAGACTCAAGGATCCACAATCAGCCTGCACCGGAATCCGAGCCAAGTGACCCAAACAATGATGGAAACTGGCTCTTGGGCCTCATCATCATACAGGGTGAACATCTGGCACTGGTAGTACCTTGACAGGCAGCTCACCTCAGGAGAAATATTAACCTTGGCCTGCCTGCATTGCAGCCGCCCTCTCATATTAATTGCTGAGCATGGGATTGGAGTGGGTTATGGGGGCAGGGAAAAATCATAATGTCTGTGGAGTTGGAGAAACATTCCTGTTTTGTCTCGCCTTTTAGGAAGGTATTTGAAAAATCAAAAATTCTAAACTTTATTGACAGTCGCAGGAACTGCTCAAGCCAGGCGGATGGAGCGCTCAACACTGTCCAATTTCAGCAAGGCACCTTAAAACAAACCTTCCTACCTCAGAGACTTAAAAATAGGTCCACTGACTAGCAACTGCACAGATTGGAAGTGGAATTTTTCACGACTAAATTAGAATGCCTTGGTTTTGCTATTCATAACTATTTTTACCCCACGGTCTGGCTCTACTTAACAGTGATTAGCAGTTGTTGTAATATATCAGAATTCGAATCATCAATGATAGCAAACTGTCTTGACTGATGCAATCATGAACACTTAGCCTTTTTACTTTTTCATTTTAGTCACCATTTAATTCCTTTGTTCACATTTCCTGTATTTTTGGTTATCCATCCAAATTTTGCTTCTTTCTATTTCATCAGTGTACTTATTTTACTTGTTTTCCCCCCTCATTGCACATAGGTCGACTGAGTTTTTAAAAAATAACTTCATGATTTTCACCGATGTTACAGTATTTCTCTTATTCCTTCAGTGGTACATTTACTGTTGCCAAGTTATCCATTTCCTTTTCAATTGACTAATCAGTCTTTTTAATGGGTACTGAGATCAAGAGAGGTTGCTGGTAATATTGTCCAAAGAACCTGTCTTGAACCTGCCACGAATCTTCCTGCAAAAAAAGAATCGCTACATTCAATGAATGGCGTCAGTAGCAACCTTCCATTCTGCAAACATTGTTTTCAAGATAGAAGCAGCAGAAATGTAAAATAATAGATTCAAGTTTTAAAGTTTAAAAAAAAGTTTATTTATTAGTGTCGCAAGTAGGCTTACATTAACACTGCAATGAAGTTACTGTGAAAATCCCCTAGTCGCCACACTCCGGCGCCTGTTTGGGTACACTGAGGGAGAATTTAGCATGGCCAATGCACCTAACCAGCACGTCTTTCAGACTGTGGAGCACCCGGAGGAAACCCACGCAGACACAGGGAGAACGTGCAGACTCCTCACAAACAGTGACCCAACCGGGAATCGAACCCAGGTCGCTGGCGCTGTGAGGCAGCAGTGCTAGCCACTGTTTTAATTAAAAGAGGTGATCTGTAATGAAAGCTGATGATCCTAACTTTTCTTTTGTGATTGTAAATTTCTTTCCAAACCTCAGGGTTAATTGTTGCAAAAGGAAATAAACAAGTAAGGTGTCACAAGTGACAAAGTAAAATGGGAACCCAGATGCTTCAGTTTCACCCTGTGACTCTGGTATTGGTGAGAGTCAAAGTGCTGTGAAATGGATCACTAGTTTGCAGTCAGATTTATTGGGAGCAGCAGGTGCCTAACAACAATGCCAGTGCTGTAAGGTCTGCAAACAATTTTGGGGCCTGTGCTTAATTTCCATCGGAAATCAACTGCATCCACTATGAAGTCGTACATGTGTAAAATACTTGTTTTCTTAATTAAAGGGAGAACCAGGAAATTATACAGTGATGTGATTTATTGATGAGGAGAAGACAGTGCACCATGGGAGGGCACATGAAATTTATACAGCATAAGTACTTTGTTGTATTATGCACTCTCTTCAGTATGGATGGTGTAATATTCAGAATCTCTGTGTGGTTTTTTTATCACACTGCAAGCAGATGTTCCTAGCCTCCACAATAGACAAAGTGTTAATGTGGTTATTCTGCAATTAACATGAGTGGCACTGATTTTCATTTGCAATGCTATTTCAGTATGTGGTACCATCAGGCTAATTAACTGTAGTATATCACTTTTGAGGTGCAAAAGAAAACAAATCAGCCTTTTAAAAAGGACTAAGTCACAGTCTTCATAATGTGTGGTTTCAAAATACAAACCTACCCCTTGTGCCCATTGCAAATAGAACAATAGAAACCATAGAAAAGTTATCGTGTAGAAAGAGGCCATTCAGCCTCTTGTGTCTGCACCGGCCAATAAATGATCCCATAATTATCAGAATATTGCAACTTCTCATAAATAATCTACAGGAACATGACCATTGGACCAGAAATATATATACTGGTCAATCAGCAGGGATTATTTTAAATTGTTTTAAAATTGTGCCATTTTCTGTTATTCTTCATTTTGAATTGTCAATGAATCTTAGAGATGATGACCAAGTTGAGAGGTGTCATTTTCCATCTTCAGCACCAAGTTCCAATACTTCTGACCCATGTGTAGCATGGCTCAGAATTTGTTCCCAGGTCAGCTGTGCAGAGACAGGAGAATTCCCTGCACTGCAAACCCAACCTTTAGAAATGGTTGCCAGGATGTTGGATTTTCAGTCTCAGGTATAGGCTAGATTAGAAGTCAGATGAACTGAGGAGGATGTCAGGTGCGGAGGTGGGCTGGGCAGAAGCCCTGCCTTGGCGCTCCAGCAGGAGTGTATTTTCTATACATATATAGAAAAAAATTAAATCTTGAAACATTCCTCCAGCCCTCGCTCTTCACCTCCCTCAGCCCCCACCATGCCAAATCATGCCCCTATTCCCAATGGCCCCTCCATGCCAGCCTATGCCTCTCAACCCCATTGTCCTTTATAACCCCATGCCAACTTATGTTGCTTCACTCACACTCCAAGTTCCTCATATGCTCAAAGCAAAGGTAAGCCCTTCAGGACCCAAGCAGAAAAGAATCTGCAACAGACTTCATTACGTTAAAAAACATTCATTCATAAAATAAATCGACTGTTACATTCCTTCAATTAATTAAAACCTGTGACAATAAACATTTAATTCAAGTGCACAATCCCTTATAAGAGCAAGTATTGGAATTCATCTCACTTCAAAGAATCTACAGCCATTTATAGTTGCCAGTCAACCTGTGAAATGACAGGCACACTATTGTGTTAATGGATGGTTGTGAAATCAGTCATGCAGCACCAATCCAGTAATGGAAACCCTCAAGTTCAAGTCCATCCAAAGAGTGAGATAACAAGCATTTTTTTTAACACACCAGGCATTTTTTCAAGTAATTAAATGCCTTGACAGATTGACAGCTATCTTTGACAGACTCTTCTGAAACTTTTGCAGGTCCCTTTGACAGGTACTTCTGACTTAGATTTTAACAAGCTTCTTGACATTTCCAATGAAATCATACGCTTTTATGCATATTTATGTCTACATTTAACACTTCCAATTTTCCCAAAAGTGTCCCAGGACTAGATGATGTGACTTGATCCTGCTTAGAAGCAGTAACTCCATATATCCCAGTGAGCTGAGGAACAAGAGTCACTAACTGATTATAGTTTAATGTTTCTGATTAATACATTCTACGCACGTTTTGAGCAAGAGGTCAGTGAAAGCATGCCCTCCACTCTGGAAGCCCTGGATGAACCTGTATCTGGGATCACCATTGCAGATGTCAGAGCAGCTTTCTTGAAGGTCAATCCACGGAAAGCAACTGGCCCGGATGGGGTACCCGGACGTGCGCCCAGATCCTTCGCGGATCAGCTGGCAGAGGTGTTTACAGACATCTTCCACCTCTCTTTGCAACAATCTGAGGTCCCTATCTGCTTCAAGAAGACGGCGACCATCCCGGTAGCTAAGAAAAACCAAGGAACGTGCCTTAATGACTATCAGCCAGTGGCTCTGACATCCATCATGATGAAGTGCTTCGAAAGGTTAGTTATGGCACGAATCAATTCCAGCCTCCCGGTCTACTTGGATCCACTACAGTTTGCCTTCTGCCGCAACAGGTCCACAGCAGACGCCATTTCCCTGGCCCTGCTCTCAACTCTGGAACACCTAGATAACAAGGACACCTATATCAAATTCCTATTTATTGACTACAGCTCAGCCTTCAACACTATTATTCCCACGAAACCCATCTCCAAACTCTGTGGCCTGGGCCCCGGCACCTCCCTCTGTGACTGGATCCTGAACTTCCTAACTCACAGACCACAATCAGTAAGGATAGGCAACAACACCTCCTCCACGATAATCCTCAACACCGGTGCCCCACAAGGCTGTGTTCTCAGCCGCCTACTATACTCCTTATACACCTATGTCTGTGCGGCCAAATTCCCCTCCAATTCGATTTTCAAATTTGGTGACGACACCACCATAGTGCGTTGGATCTCAAACAATGGCGAGACAGAGTACAGGAATGAGAGAGAGAATCTGGTGAACTGGTGTGGCAACAATAATCTCTCCCTCAATGTCAACAAAACAAAGGAGATTGTCATCGACTTCAGGAAGCGTAAAGGAGAACATGCCCCTGTCTACATCAATGGGGACGAAGTGTAAAGGGTCGAGAGCTTTAAGTTTTTAGGTGTCGAGATCACCAACAACCTGTCCTGGTCCCCTCATGCCGACACTTTAGTTAAGAAAGCCCACCAACGCCTCTACTTTCTCAGAAGACTAAGGAAATTTGGCATGTCAGCTACGACTCTCACCAACCTTTACAGATGCACCATAGAAAGCATTCTTTCGGGTTGTATCACAGCTTGGTATGGCTCCTGCTCTACCCAAGACCACAAGAAACTACAAAAGGTCGTGAATGTAGCCCAATCCATCACGCAAACCAGCCTCCCATCCATTGACTCTGTCTACACTTCCCGATGCCTCGGCAAAGCAACCAGCATAATTAAGGACCCCACGCACCCCGGACATTCTTTCTTTCACCTTCTTTGGGAAAAAGATACAAAAGTCTGAGGTCACGTACCAACCGACTCAAGAACAGCTTCTTCCCTGCTGCTGTCAGACTTTTGAATGGACTTACCTTGCATTAAGTTGATCTTTCTCTCCACCCTAGCTATGACTGTAACATCACATTCTGCAATCTCTTGTTTCTTTCTCTATGAATGGTATGTTTTGTCTGTATAGCGCACAAAAAACAATATTTTTCACTGTATAGAACAGTACAGCACAGAACAGGCCCTTCGGCCCACGATGTTGTGCCGAGCTTTATCTGAAACCAAGATCAAGCTATCCCACTCCCTATCATCCTGTTGTGCTCCATGTGCCTATCCAATAACCGCTTAAATGTTCCTAAAGTGTCTGACTCCACTATCACTGCAGGCAGTCCATTCCACACCCCAACCACTCTCTGCGCAAAGAACCTACCTCTGATATCCTTCCTATATCTCCCACCACGAACCCTATAGTTATGCCCCCTTGTAATAGCTCCATCCACCCGAGGAAATAGTCTTTGAACGTTCACTCTATCTATCCCCTTCATCATTTTATAAACCTCTATTAAGTCTCCCCTCAGCCTGCTCCGCTCCAGAGAGAACAGCCCCAGCTCCCTCAACCTTTCCTCATAAGACCTACCCTCCAAACCAGGCAGCATCCTGGTAAATCTCCTCTGCACTCTTTCCAACGCTTCCACATCCTTCTTATAGTGAGGTGACCAGAACTGCACACAATATTCCAAATGTGGTCTCATCAAGGTCCTGTACAGTTGCAGCATAACCCTACGGCTCTTAAACTCCAACCCCCCTGTTAATAAAAGCTAACACATTGTAGGCCTTCTTCACAGCTCTATCCACTTGAGTGGCAACCTTTAGAGATCTGTGGATATGGACCCCAAGATCTCTCTGTTCCTCCACTGTTTTCAGAACCCTACCTTTGACCCTGTAATCCACATTTAAATTTGTCCTACCAAAATGAATCACCTCACATTTATCAGGGTTAAACTCCATTTGCCATTTTTCAGCCCAGCTTTGCACCTTTCTATGTCTCTTTGCAGCCTACAACAGCCCTCCACCTCATCCACTACTCCACCAATCTTGGTGTCATCAGCAAATTTACTGATCCACCCTTCAGCCCCCTCCTCTAAGTCATTAATAAAAATCACAAAGAGCAGAGGACCAAGCACTGATCCCTGCGGCACTCCGCTAGCAACCTGCCTCCAATCCGAAAATTTTCCATCTACCACCACCCTCTGTCTTCAATCAGACAGCCAGTTACTTATCCAATCGGCCAACTTTCCCTCTATCCCATGTATGTTAATACATGTGACAACAATAAATCAAATCAAATAGTTTCTGCTCCACTATAGTTGTGATGGTAGACTGGGATCACAGATTGTGGGCACCTCACCTCTTAAGTCTATTGATATATCAAACAAATTCGACAACATGCATTCCATATGTGCCAGACATATTCTTCACCAAACACATGTTCAGCTAATTTACATGTTTTGGCTGAGTTGGAAGGTGTCATCTTGGATTTGGCACACATTCAAAGTAGGGTTATTAAGAAGCATGCTGTTGCAGGTCTTTAGCATATGTGATTAAGTGCAGTCGGTAACAAGATAGAAAGACAAATCATCTTGTGCATTGGTAAGCATTAGAGGCAGGCAGGCCCTAAAATTGTAGGGCTGAATACACCGTAGGCCTTGAAGTGGCCACTTAATTCAATTTATTGACTGCCTGCCTCTGCTAAGTGGGTGGCTATGCAGCTGCCATTCCTATTTCTGGGAGTATCTGGTAGTGAGGGGAAGATGTTGTGATCCCATTGCCTTATGTGATCATTTTATGAGCCTGCCCAGCTTTCTGGCCTGTCTCATGAAGATTGATGAAACTTAGCCTTGTTACAGCAATATTGATACAAAAGGTCAGACTCAAATTTTACCCAAATACATGTTCCTCTCCAATTTCCTGTCCCCATCTCCATCCATTCAGTCTAAACTTGAGAAGTACATTTTTTACATTAACATGGGACTACATTATAGCACAGCGCCAGGGACCCAGGTTCAATTTTGGCCTTGGGTCACTGTCTGTGTGGAGTTTGCACATTCTCCCCGTGTCTGCGTGGGTTTCCTCTGGGTGCTCCGGTTTCCTCCCACAGTCCAAAGATGTGTGGGTTAGGTGGATTGACCATGACAAATTGACCCTACTATCAGAGGTTAAATATGTAGGGTTGCAGGAATAGGGCCTGGGTGGGATTGTGGTCGGTGCAGACTCGATAGGCCGAATGGCCTCCTTCCACCCTGTACAGATTCTGGTGATTTACTGAAATAGAATGGTAAACGTGAAATATTTAACAGATTATAAAGGCAATTGATTCAATGACGCAGCTGTGCGGAATGTCAGCAAAGCCAAAAGAAAGGAAAATCGGTGCATCTTATAACTTTTGAAGCTTCAGATAGAAAATATAATGGGCAGAATTTTAGCTGCCAAGTGGAGACGTGTTGGGGGGGGCCGGTGGTTGTAAAATCCATTACAAGTGACCTTGAATTGCGATTCCGACATCATCCTGTCCACTTCTAGGTTTCATCTGGGCACATTTGCAGGTGAGCGTGGAACTGCTCATTAACTGTTATTAAGAAATTCAAATAGGCCATTATTCCAGCTTTAACCCATCATTATGGTTTTAACAGCCAATGCATCAAATTTCTGAGCTGTCTGCAAATCTCGAGGGTCAACCAGGTGAGTGCACATTGGAGAGAACTTCTTCGGTGAGACTGGCAGGCCAGGAAGTCTTTGATCAGTGAAACTGAAGAGCTCCAGCCATGGCCAGATGAGAGGCCTCTGCTCGCAGGATTCCTTCTCTGAGAAAGTACTTAGAGTGCGTGAAACGTGATCTCAAATTCTTGAAAGTCGATTCAATTCTTGGGTTTTGCTCACCTTAATCTCCAATTTCCAGTCCCCAGCCTTCACCACAGCATGGGTGCAGCTGTTTTAGCTCTACCTTGCATCTCTGAAAAATCCAACATTGCTTTTAGGTGAATATGAGAAGCAGCAAAACTAGCAGGAGCAGCGCTGCCTTCTCCTCAGCTGTATGTCGCTCCACAGAAGTAAAGGGATGGACACTGAGACCCAACTCAAAGGAGGTGACACCTTCAAACACACAGTCTACAAGCTGAGGATTGGCTCTCTCAACATGTGTGAGCACCAATGCTGCATGAGACACAGGCTTTCAAAGTTGGTCTCTGTTGACATCTACAGACTACTGGAACAATATCGCCTTTCCAGAGAAGCAGGAGGGCACAGACTATTAGTTTATAAAATTTATCTGTTAGTGTCACAAGTAGACTTATATGAACACTGCAATGAAGTTACTTTGAAAATCCCCTGGTTGCCACACTCCGGCGCCTACACTGAGAGAGAATTTAGCATGGTCAATGCACCTAACCAACACGTCTTTCGGTCTGTGGGAGGAAACCAGAGCACCCGGAGGAAATCCATTAGTGGTCAATAAGCTGATTGTCACTGGGCCACCGCATTTCCCAACCAGCTCTCTGCCTTTACTGAAGGCTGTGTGCTCTTTTATCCTGCAAGGAGAGAAAGCAGAGAGTTAAGAGTTCATAATGGTTTGTCGGAGGGAATGGCAACATCTGAAGAGGGTGACTGTGATACATGAATGCAGGAGGACAATAGAATAAGGATGTAAGTGAGTGTTGGCTGTTCAGGTGGGAACATGAGGAAATGCTTGGAAAGAGAGGAATACCTGAAGCTGTGTTTTTCTGAGAATTGTGTGGCAGGAGAATGCTCGGAAAGTTAGAATGCGGGATTTGGCCTTGAAAGTGTTCTGCCACTCACCTTTCTAATCCTCCTGAGATTCTTGACCCTGTTTGGGGCACTGTCTCCAGTATCGAGGAACCACACTCCTGTAGCTGTTCATTGCATAGCTGCTTGGTTAGAGAGGTTGGCCTCTTTCTCCCATACTTGGAAAAGACCACCCCCATCACAGTCCATTAGATCTCAAAATAGGACCTCTGAATAAGAGTCTGAGAACTCGAAGGCAGCCTTCCCAGGTCACCTCTCCAGTCCTTCAGGAGTTTATGTCCATCCAGCCAATCGTGCCCCTTAACTGGTCTCTTTAACTAGAAATCCTTCCCTGAACAGGTTTGGCACGTCATCCTGCTCACCCTCTCCTGTCAAAAAACCCAGAAGTGGGATGCTAATGCTGTTGATGAACCATTATAGAGTTCACATCTTTGACAGATAGGTTCAAATCCATTTTGTCCCACCCCACTGCATGCAGGTCAGTAGTTTTGAAATTTCTCTCAAAGACCCAGATTTGATTGTTAGGTGATCAGTGAATTTAAGGATACTTGCCATTATTTATCATAGAAAAGAAATCATAGAAACCCTACAGTACAGAAAGAGGCCATTCGGCCCATCGCGTCTGCACGGACCACAATCCCACCTCAGCCCTACCCCCATATCCCTACATATTTTACCCACTTCTCCCTCTAATCTACGCAACCCAGGACACTAAGGGGCAATTTTAGCATGGCCAATCAACCTAACCCGCACATCTTTGGACTGTGGGAGGAAACCGGAGCACCCGGAGGAAACTCACGCAGACACGAGGAGAATGTGCAAACTCCACACAGACAGTGACCCAAGCCGGGAATCGAACCCAGGTCACTGGAGCTGTGAAGCAGCAGTGCTAACCACTGTGCTACCGTGCTGCCCCAAGTTGCACCGGTTGATTTATGTATGAATCAACCGGTGTGGTGAGGCAGAGGTATCCTGTGAATTGTGAATCTCCGCAAATTACTGAATGAATTGGGCCCAAATTGCAAATTAAGTTCACCACGGAAAGTTAGAGCTGGAGATTAATACCTTAAGCAGCTTTTTAACAATGATATTTCTGTTGTTGCAATGCCACTCAACTTCTCCAGAACACAAAGGGAATGGTTGAAACAATGGAGTCCTGTTTCTACATTTGACAGACCTGCCATCCCAAAAATCAGCCTGGTAAACCTTTGCTGAACTCCGTCTATAGCAAGGACATCCTTCCTCAGATAAGGACACCAAAACTACACACAATACTCCAGGTGTGGCCTCACCAACACTCTGTACAATTGTAGTAACAGTAAGAAGCCTCACAACACCAGGTTAAAGTCCAACAGGTTTATTTGGTAGCAAATACCATAAGCTTTCGGAGCGCTGCCCCTTCGTCAGATGGAGTGGAAATCTGTTCTCCAACAGTGCACAGAGACACAGAAATCAAGTTACAGAATACTAATTAGAATGCAAATCTCTACAGCCAGCCAGGTCTTAAAGGTACAGATAATGTGGGTGGAGGGAACATTAAACACAGGTTAAAGAGATGTGTATTGTCTCCAGACAGAACAGCTAGTAAGATTCTGCAAGATCAGGGGGAAAGCTGTGGGGGTTACTGATAATGTGACATAAATCCAACATCCCGGTTTAGGCCGTCCTCATGTGTGCGGAACTTGGCTATCAGTTTCTGCTCAGCGACTCTGCGCTGTCGTGTGTCGTGAATGCTGCCTTGGAGAATGCTTACCTGAAGATCCAAGGCTGAATGCCCGTGACTGGTGAAGTGCTCCCCCACAGGAAGAGAACAGTCTTGCCTGGTGATTGTCGAGCGGTGTTCATTCATCCGTTGTCATAGCGTCTGCATGGTTTCCCCAATGTACCATACCTCGGGACATCCTTTCTTGCAGCGTATCAGGTAGACAACGTTGGCCGAGTTGCAAGAGTATGTACCGTGTACCTGGTAGATGGTGTTCTCACGTGAGATGATGGCATCCATGTCGATGATCCGGCACGTCTTGCAGAGGTTGCTGTGGCAGGGTTGTGTGGTGTCATGGTCGCTGTTCTCCTGAAGGCTGGGTAGTTTGCTGTGGACAATGGTCTGTTTGAGGTTGCGTGGTTGTTTGAAGGCAAGAAGTGGGGGTGTGGGGATGGCCTTGGCGAGATCTTCGTCTTCATCAATGACATGTTGAAGGCTCCGGAGTAGCTCCAATTGTAGTAAAACAGCTCTATTCTTTTAAATGGAACTCAGTCAGGACAGTTGTTTCAAACTGAGCCACAGAGGAAAGATGGCACAGCATTGTCTTTCCAAAATCTGTGTGCATTCTACCATGTACATTCATCCTGCACTGATAGACTATCAAATAAAAAATAAAGCTTTTTCTTTTACAATCCAATTTCGTGTGAAGAAGAAAAATTTCAGTAGGTTAATGTTTTCATTTTAAGAAGTTGCATGGGAAGGCTCAATCCCTAGATCAGATTTCAGAGAGATAATGGAATTAGTTATGCTCTGATCTCAGCAGCAGATTTCACTGCATTAGCATCACTCTCTGCCATATTCTTATCAAATCCCCAGTCAGTTTATTTTGAATTCAATTTAGTACATTTTTCTTAAGTGTTTGCTAAATTCGTGATTATTGTCAACACCTGTTGATGAATGAGACTTCAATCAACATAATTTTTATGTCATTTAGCACTTTACTAATGACTCCACAGGATTACATACACATGTATTTATTCCAGCGCTGTGAATTACTGGAAGAATTCACACTTGCAATAAGTTGTGGTATGACAGTGTTCAGATAGTACAAATGTTTTCCCTCAGAAAACACACCTCAAATGTTGGAATTCTGTTCAGACCATTTCCCCAAGGTTAGACATGTTTAAGATCTGGAACAGACCTAGAAAAACATTCAATATTAGAAGCAGGCGCTGAGGTAAGCCTGGGATTTTACAAAAAACAAACGGTGGGGAGAAGAGGTTTATTTTCACCACAAAAATCTCTCAGGTTTGAGCTGGATGGCAGGGTGGGGTATGGTTAAGGTGCTGTGAACCAGAATCCCAATGTCAACTCTCTTCCAACCCACCCTGTTGTGGTTTTCTTCCCTTTGTGCTTATAGATAAACATCAAGGCACCAACCATACATACATATGGGTTTGGTTGATGCCAAATTATTTGTGTTCATTTATTAAGGATTTGAGATGTTGGTGGCATTGTTACACAGTTGGAAAACTTGTACCTTTGTCTGAGTTGGTAATTTCCTTAAAACAAACTGAGACAAAGGCCGAAACCCGACCATGTCGCCCACCCTGGAATTTCCCAGAACGGAAATCTCCACTGGCCTCGAGCGGGATTTTACAATCTCGCCCGAGTGAGGCCATAAAATCCCACCCAAAGTCTCAATCACAGATTGCATTGCACCATTTCCCCTCACATAATGGAAAGAGAAAACATAACTGTACCCACTTAACTTTAAACCCAACGCATCACTTCAGGGTTTACCAGAGGTGAGACAGGAGCTCCAACTTGGTGGTTGATACTTTATAATAACTTGGTGACCTCACTGTCATCCAGTTTTTTGAATTTAGCACAGTTTCCCAAGTCGACAGCTATACTCAGCCCCCCCCCCCCCCCCCCCCCACCCCACCCACCACCCCTCCGCACTATCCCAATGAGGCTTGATCATCCCTTTACAGAATTTATTTGATGTTCATTCAAAGGCTGTGGGCAATGCCAGTTAGGCTGACACTCATTGCCCATTCTTAATTGCCCTTGAGAAGATGGTGGGGAGTTTCCTTCTTGAACCGCTGCAGTCCATGTGGTGCAGGTACATTCCATTCCCTCGGACCACTTCCTCTACAGCCAGCACCCCCACGCTCACAAGATGAACTACCCTTCTCCCAATAGGATTACTTCCTCACTGGGGCCTCCATGGCAGAAAGGGTAAGGAGGGGAATTTTGGATGCAGGGCTGGATATACTTTTTTCTGCGTCCTCCTTTTGCACTGCTCTGTGCCAAATCAGAAGGCAAGCTTGTCTTTTAGAGAACCAGTCAATGACATTGCGCATGTGCTGTGAAGTTGAAGCAAGCGGGGGGACCCACCCCCCCAACCACTGACAGGGCTGGCAATTCAAAATCCAAACCAATGTAATTTAAAAGTAAGCCAGAGGAGACAAATATGAGATGAAAAACTTAAATTCATGAAAATGAATTTGAAGCACGAATAAATTACTCATGGCAATGCCTGTGGTCTGTTGGTTATTTTTTCATATATATCTAAATGGATCTTACATGACATTAAAACTGATAAGAAGTATCATAAAGCATTTCTGAGAACAGAGGTCCAAAGAAGAAAATCAAAGTGATAGCTTTAAGATCGAAATAACTTGTCTAAGTATTAATCTTTAAAGTGTTATGAACGGGAGAGTGGCAAAACTGAACTTTCTTATTCTCTCGCTTTATGTTCCTAAGCAAAAATATTTTTTATTTTAAATTGAGGCTGTGGTGATTATTCCAAAGGCCATTTATTTATTTGTCTAGTTAATTTTTAAAGTGATCTGTAGCAAACTCTCTGAGGTTTAAATTGGAAGTTTAGCATATGTACATCCAAACTAGGAGCAGGAGTAGGTCTCTTGAACCCTCAAGCCTGCTCTGCCATTCAATAAAATCATGGTTGATCTGATTTTGACCTCCACTTCACATTTCCGCCTACCTTCGATAACCTTTCACCCCGTTGTTAATCAAGAATATATCTGGCCCTGCTTTAAAAATATTTAAAGACTCTGCTTCCACAGCCTTTTGAAGAAGATAGTCCCGGAGACTCATCACCCTTTGAGAGAAAAAAAATTCTCCTCATCTCTTTTTTAAATGAGCGACCCCTTATTTTTAAACCATGAACCCTAGTTCTAGATTCTCTCACAAGAGGAAATATTCTCCCCACATCCACTCTGTCAAGTCACCTCACAATCTTCAATCAAATCATCTCTTACTCTTCTAAACTTAAGTGAATAAAAGCCTAACCTGTCCAACTTGTCCTCATAAGACAACCATTTCTGGTACTAGTCCAGTAGACCTTCTCTGAACTGCTTCTAACCCATTTTATACCTTTCCTTAAATAAGGACCAATACTGTTGGCAGTACTCCAAATGTGCTCTCACCAGTGCCCTGTGAAACTGAAGCATAACCTCCCAACTTCCCTTATGAATTCCCTGTACCATAAATAGTAATATTCTGTTAGTTTTTCTAATTACTTGGTGTACCTGCATACTAGTCATTTGTGATTAAGACATCTGAATCTCAGGGTTCAGCAAACTCTTGAGTTTAGAAAACAGCCTCTTTTTTATTCTTCGTGTTAAGATGAATTATTTCACATTTTCCCAAGTTACACTCCATTTGACAGACCTTTTCCCACTCACTTAACCTATTTTTCATTTTGTCGCCTCCTTACGTCCACTTCACAACTTACTTTTCTACCTATCTTTGTATCACCAGCAAATTTTGCAACCATATCATCTTCCCTTTCATCCAAGTCATTTATATATATTGTAGAAAGTTGAGGCCTCAGTACTGATTCCTGTGGCACACTAATTGTCGCACCCTGGCCACAAGAAAAAAACCCATTTGTGGCTATCCTTTGATTCCTGTCAGTTAGCTAATCTTCTGTACAATACCATTGTGTTACCCCCGACAGCATGAGCTTTTATTTTCCATAATAACATTAGATGTGACACCTTCCCAAATGCCTTCTGAAAATCTAAGTACAGTACATCCACCGGTTCCCTTTTATCCACAGCATGTGACTCAGAGAATCCCTACAGTGCAGAAGGAGGCCATTCGGCCCATTGATCCACATGGACTCCTTCCAAGAACTCCAATACATTGGTTAAACATGATTTCCCTTTCTCAAAACCATGTTGATTCTGCCTGATTGTCTTAAACTTTTCTGAATGCCCTGCAATAGCATCTTTATTAATATTTTACATTTTCCTGAACTGGCATGTAATTCAGTGTTTTCTGTCTCCCTCGCTTTTTGAAGAAAGAAATTACATTTGCTATTTTCCAATCTAATGTAACATCCCCAAATCAAGGGAATTTTGGAAAATTAAAACCAATCCATCAACTATTTCACTAGACACTTCTTTCAAGATCTGAGGACAGAATCCATCAAGACCCAAGAATTTATCAGCCCACAGCCCCAACAATTTGCTCAGTACCAATTCTCTGATGATTGTAATTTTCTTGAGTTTCTTCCTCCTTTCAATTTCCTGATTTACAGCTATTTGAGATGTTACTTGTCTCATCTATGATGAAAACTGATACAATATACCTGCTCAATTAATTTTCTGCCTCCTTATTTCCCATTATTAATTCTCCAGACACACTTTCGATAGAACCAGTAATCACTTTAACTATTTTCTGAGTGAAATATATATAGAAAATGTTACTATCTATTTTTATGTACTTTTTAAATTCATTTATGGGATATGAGCATCGCTGGCTGGGCCAGCAATTATTGCCCATCCCTAACTGTCCTCCATTTCAGAGCATTTGAGAGTCAACCACATTGCTGTGGGTCTGGAGTCACAAGTAAGGAGAGCAGATTTCCTTCCTGAAAGGACATTAGTGAACCAGATGGGTTTTTCTGACAATCGACAATGGTTTTACAGTCATCATTTTAATTACAGATTTTTTAATTGAATTCAAGCTTCACATCTGTCATGGTGGGATTGAAACCCATTCTCTGGATTACTAGTCCAGTGACAATGCCATTACACCACTGCCTCCCAAAGCTTGCTTTCATTCATACTCTATTTTTTCACTCCTTCTTAATTTTAGTCATTCTGACCTACCACCCATCCTTGCACAATTATATGAATTTTCTTTAAGTTTGAAACATTTCTAGTTCACCACAGGTGGTGGATACTCACCTTGGATTTTTTCTTTCGAATTGGAATGTATCTATTCTGTGTATTTGGAAAGTTTTTTTAATTTTTAAAGTGTTTTTCAGCAAACTCTGTGTTTTCAGAATGTCTCGTGCATGATAGGTGAAAGTAAAATCAGGGAGCCACCAGAGCAAAAAGAAGAACTTGGGACCAGAGTGAGTGGCAAGTAAAAAGGAGGCAGATAGAGATGAGGTCTGAGGTCAAAAGGAGAGAGTCCTTAGAATGGAAACAAGAAATGGGGTGAGGTCAGAAATAAAATAGGAGGCCAGGAAAGGGATAAGGTGGTAGAAGGTAAATTGGGAGGGCTGGGCCAAAAATATGACTTGAGACTAAAAGGGAAAAAAGGGAAGAGCATTGCATTTTGAAATTTGGTCCACAGGGCCACATTATGGCCAAAGCCTGTAATTACAGCAACCCAGGAAGATTGATGGTAGACATAAATTTATAATAAACAAAAAAAGAAAAGTTGACACAAAATGTAACCACACAATCTGACGATGGGTAATAAGCTTTTTAGATGGGAAGTTTTTAGATGGGAAATATTTGGTATTGTGATGAGTTTGTGAAGAGCTACTTGACTGAAGGAATGATAAAGGAATTATCTATCAGATTGGGTCAGGAGACAAACACAAATCACTTGTCCAAAATGCAGCTAAGATAGAAGAGTAAAGCTACTTTTTAATTCAGGATTGAGAAGGCTATTACTGTGTACAAGGTTGCTGCCAGGCTATGATATGGATCTAAAGGCATAAAACACTGAGATCTGAAATGCAAGAACGATGGGGTTACTGTAGTGCACAGATTCAGGGGGCAGACTGACTTTATTTCTTGCCTTTAGTATTTATCTTAATTGTATTAAGGCAACATCTTGAGTTTTATGAAAAATATGCTAACCTTATAAAATGTTCTAATCGTAAATTGCAGGATTGTTCTGAAGGCTGACTATGATGGACTAACTTCTAATTTTTTGATAAAATATATTTATATATGACTTTTAATATGGTCTTATATTTAAGTAATGTTGTGAACAAATGTTACACAACTTTTTGAGAAATCTATAAAAACTCTCTGCATTCATATAGTTTTTTTCACACCATCAGAATATCCCAAAGTGTTTTTGAAGTGAAGTCACTATTGTAACGTAGGAAATGCAGCAGCAATCAAATTGCACACACCAAGCTCTCTCAATCAGCAGCAAAATAACAACAGGTAATCTACTTGATGGCAAGGGATAAATTTTAGCTCGGATGCTGGGGAGAACTTCCCTGCTCCTCTTCAAATGATTTTCACAGTAACCTCTTTGCAGTATTAATATAAGCCCTATGTGAGACACTAATAAATAAACTTAAAATGGTACCATTGGATTGCATACATCCCTTCAAGAGGGCTGACATGGCCTTGATTTAATTTCTGATCGGAAGGATTGCACCTCTGACAGTGCAGGGTTCCCTCAGAACTACAGCCTGAATTTTCTGGTCATCTTTGGAGTGGGACTTGAACCCATAACTTTCTGACTTGTGTGAAAGTGGTACATCTGTGTCATGGCTAAACAAGTCTACCTTCACAATTCCTTCCCCTCCTACCAGTGAGCTGCACTCAGAAGGAGTGCAATTTGGAGATGGGGCTGAAACGTGATTTTGCTGACTGCATTTGTCTGCTGAAATCATGGGCTTGGGTGAATTTGTAAGGCAGACAAGAGAAGGACAATATATTTAATTGAATGTGAGGAGTGGCTGGGTTTCTCACTGAGTGAACAACCTGCCCTTTCAATTTTGGAAGCTAAATTCGAATTGAACCCAGACTGACAGTATGAACCTTTTACACATCTAGCTATAATGGTACTGTGTGAAATTGGTTTGAGTAGTCTCAACCCAACTCCTGGTGATTGCAAATCGAAGCATAAAATTGTCCTAATTAGTGGACATTTATATTAAGTTGTCAGCTCCACTTTAGTTGGCTATAAAAAGTGGAGAGTGCAGTGTGTACGCACATGCTATGGGAATTGAAAAATTGATAATGCCATTATTGAGCTCAAGGGGGATGAATGTGTAAGGTGTTTGAGGCTGGTGTAATGGTACATTTATAGATGGTATCAAAGGGAATCTTTCACTGCAACTACTTTGCTATACCCAAGTCCAAATTCGATATTGGAATATTGCGGATTTAATAGATACGAGGACAAAGTCAAATCCTTCAGCACTTGGTGAGAGCTGATTGTTTTTTCCTCTGACATGACTGTACATATTAACTTGAGATTTTCATTAGCTTTACACCAAGGGGAGGATTCCCTCCAGCAGCATAATTTTTGTGGCAGGAGGCAATGTGCTGTTCACTGGTGGCAGGACCTACAGATCCCACCGCTGTCAATGGGATTTCCCACTGACTGCACCCCATGCCACTGGGAAACCCTGCAGTGGGCGTGCGTCATTGACAGGACTGAAAGATCCTACCGATGCGAACAGCCGTAAGGTTCCGGCCCACAGATACTCTTGGATCGACACTTGAAGACTAATTCTATATGCCAACTGCTTGATCTTCAAATTCCTTTTACCCACACCCCGTAAATTAATTTTTAAAAAAAATTCTAAGGAGGAAACAAAATTGCTTCACGAGAAATGTTGCACTATCCCCGAATGATTCATAAATAACATACAGATTTATGTATGACTTTGAACCAGGGCATGCAAACAGCAATCTCCAATGTAATCTGCAAGCACTGGAGATTGGAAATGAGAACAGAAAATGCTGAAAGCATACCGCAGGTGCCACAGCCTCTGAGCAGTGGAAAGATAAGTGAAAATGTCCCGTCAAGGTTCTCTGCGAGAACAGAAGAAAGAAAAGCTTATACTTTTGGAGTGTCATTCACAACCTCACGGTTAGACACTGTAAAAGGAAGAAATGGAACCCTTCTTTCTGTTTTTTTGCTGAGGACCAAGCAAAACAAAGGGAAAGAGAGAAAGGGGATTATTCATCCCTCTGTTCCTTTCTTGTGAAGGAGCCTGTTTGCCTCAACCTTCAAGTCCCAATAAAGAGGATTGGGTGATTTTATGCTTTGATGCAAATTGGTGGCAGAAATGTGGAACTTGTCCAGCCCCCTCACCTGCCGACCCGCTCATCCTCCTTGCTGCTCTGAGGCCAAAACCATTTTGAACTGTTGAGCTGTGAGCAGTAAATTGACACAGCTTGCCACTTGTTCCTCTTGGTCCAGGCAAAAATGAAAATGGTAACTTAGGAGCATTTTCAGCAGCCTTTTTTAGAAAAAAAGATGAAGTTTTAAAGTTTAAAGTTAAAGTTTATATATTAGTGTCACAAGTATTCTTACATTAACACTGCAATGAAGTTACTGTGTAAATCCCCTATTCACCATACTCCAGTGCCTGTTCGGGTACACTGAGGGAGAATTTAGCATGGCCAATGCACCGAACCAGCACACCTTTCAGACTGTGGGAGGAAACCGGAGCATCCGGAGGAAACCCATGCAGACACGGGGAGAATGTGCAGACTCCCCACAGACAGTGACCCAAACCGGGAATCGAACCCGGGTCCGTGGTGTTGTGAGGCAGCAGCACTAACTACTGTGCCACCGTGCTGCTCCTTCTAAGGCTGCTGGTACAAATGAGCAGAATATGCACCCATTTGTACCTCAAAATTGTAAGCAGGGTTGTAATTGGTAATTGGGCCCTGATTCACACAATAAAAGTGGCCTCCTCTTTAAAACAGGAAAACATGTTCTGGCCAGCATTTAGACCCCAGCCAAGGTGACTGCCATTGGAGTATCAGCATAAACTGGATGGTAAATGACCAAACACCATTCTAATTTGCTATTGTCCTATTTCTGCTACAATTAAAATCAGCCTTCGTTTCCCACTGAAAATGTTCATCAGACACTAATAGAACTGTAGGGTGTTTACACCATTTTAAACTTATATTGAAATAAATATCATTTTCCACATCTCTCAATTTCTAGTACCCTTTCAAAAGAGGTAAACAATATTGATTTTAAGATAACTTTAGCAGGGTTATAGGAACTGATGGTTTAACTTCTGCTTTTTATCTCCAAGTACTATTGATTGTTTTCAGGATATAAAATCCACTTTAAAGTGGTCAGAGTCATCTCCCACTGTTCTTTATTCGTTGCCAAGTTTAATTCCACACTTGTTCCTGTTTAGAAGCAAACAATAAAATGAAAGCAATTGCTGCGATGAAAAGGCTAATGGCTATATTTCTTTTATTATTTGATATTTTAAGAATTTTTGGAGGACTGAAAAGTAGTCCGGAAAATAAAGGAGAACAGATTGTAGAATGGTTTGTTTAATGCACCTGGATCATTTGATTTCAAGGGGAGGTAGTGGCACAGTGCTATTGTCATTGGACTGGTAAACCAGATACCCAGGGTATTGCTCTGAGGACCTGGGTTCAAATCCCTAATAATGACCATGAAGCTAATGCCCTTTGGGGAAGGAAATCTGCTGTCCTTATCTGGTCTGACTTACATGCGACTCCTGACGCACAACAATGTGACTGACTCTCATAAATAGCCAATGAGTCCACTCAGTTCATGGGTAATTAGTGATGGGCAATAAACACTGGTCCAGCCAGAGACACCCACATCCGATGAACAAATTAAAAAAACGGAATGCAAATAATTAATCAGATCCATTTGGTACCAATGGTCAGTGTTGGACAATCAAATTCAGATCTCTTCCTCCTCTTTGTGTACCTCAGCGCTTAACCCTTTACCCGAGCATGGTCTTAACCTGCGGATAGTGAGCTCACTGCTTTCTCAATGGTTATTTGTATACACATTGAAGTACTGATTTTTGCTGACAAGGAATGTCTAAGGTTCAGAATGTGGTTTGTACTTATTTCCTCAAGGATGATAGTTTTGGTGCTGGCCTCAACATGCACTGAGGAGAGTAAAAGAAATTATGTTGGGAAATGCAAATGTGTGGACTTTGAATGAAAATGAAATTGGGAATGGCAGCATTTTCGACGGTGACTGTAATAGGTAGAGGGTGACTCGCTGCTTTGACAATAAAAGGCTCAAGTGCCAACAGAATATATATACAACAAGATCAGGCTAGATGACAAATGTGACTGCTCCACTTAATCCTTGGCTCCAACTGCAAGTTCCTCCTTGACCTGTGGTATGTGCCTTTCTGCCAATTGGCTCAGCTTCCCACCAGGACAATCCATAGGGTCCTTGCTGATCACGGAGCCCTCGGGAAACACCTCCTCCCTGAAAGCACCATACCTTATTTGAAGGACCAGTCATGAGGGGACATAGATTCAAGATGAAGGGCAGGAGGTGAAAGGGGGGGGGGGGATCAGAGGTAAAACATTTTTACCCAGACGGTGGTGACGGTCTGGGATGTGCTGCATGGGAGAATGGTGGAGGCGGGTTGCCTCACATCCTTTAAAAAGTATCTGGTGAGCACTTGGCACATCATAACATTCAGGGCTATTGGCCACGTGCTGGCAGATGGGATTATGTGGGAGTTCAGGTGTTTCTAATGAGTTCGTGCAGACTCGATGGGCCGAAGTGCCTCTTCTAAACAGTATGATTCCATGATTCTACTACAGTGGCCAAATAACTTGCCACTCTCAATGAGGCTAGTTTTAAGACTGTGTGCATTGCAAACATTAGTGCAAAGGGCTATTAAAATGGAGCAAGGAGGCATACACTGTCCTTTCCCTACCTGGTGAATGCGACATTCAATTGCAGAGAGCAAAGATGCCCTCCCCAGGCTGGTGGGACAAAATATACAGAACAGCCTCCAATGGCATGCATTTAGCCTGATCTCTTATTTTAATCAAAGGTCTAGATGGATGAGTAGGGGCGGCTTCTGTGCCAAGAACAAGTTGCCAACAACAGCAAGAATGGGCAAAAAAAGCCCAGTAAGATATGTTTTCTTCAAGTTTTCTTGTGGGCAGAAGGAGCTTACATACTCTTCTGAATTCAACAAGGAAACCTTGGGGACCCCCAGTGAGTGGGAATCCCCTCCTGGAGCACTTGCCTTGCGTGTGGGACTGTTTTCCTGGTTTCCCATTGGCTGTGCCCTCCTGACTGATTTTAAATGCTGGGCAGTGACCTCCCACTAACATCCTGATCATTTTCACTTAGAATTCGGCCAGCAGCAGATGACTGAGGACAATCTGTTAATATTGGACGAACCTTTCTGCAACTGCTTCCAGCTAACATGCCACTAACTTTACCGCATTTCTGCCTGGGAGTTAAATTTGAGCCTAAATTTTAGCTAATCTCATGCTAATCCACCTTGCACCCTTTCTGGACGTGATCCATTTTGCGCCAATAGAAAAGGGACTAGGGTGATTGAAAACCATTTGGTGCCAGTTACTGAACCAATTTTTAGGGCCGCATGTTAATTTTCCGGGATCAGCAGGATCTGCGCCAGGCGTGACAAGGAATGAAAATCGCCCCCATCATCTCTCTCTCATGAAGCAGCAATTCAGTTACTAAGTTCAGAATTCAAACTAAACTGCTGGTAGCAATTGTGTATGTTTCTGCCTGTTTACATCCACTGATGAAATGCTATTCCGTGACTGCGTGATGTTTGAGTTCTATACTTTGTTCCCCTGTACCATGAGATAACTATTTGTTTGAATTATCCTTATGGTATGGAGAGAGTCCCTGATATTGAAGCCACAAAGTAACAAACGCAGAGCTTGTAGCTGAATGAAACATTTGAATTAGAACTACTCATGCTCCAGTCATAGGCAAGAGATAGAAATTTTATATGTTGGATGCAATATGTACAGCATATTTAGCTTAGGCCAAAAGAAGCTCCCAGTAATAGCCAAGTATGATTATATCTGATTTAACATTGTAATGCAAGCAAAAAAAATCCCTAAGCTGTTATTTAAATAACGGGGCGGGGGGGGGGGGGGTGGGATTGGCAGGGGGGGGTGCAGTGGCATGGTGGCACAGTGGTCAGCAGTGCTGCCTCACAGCGCCAGGGACCCGGGTTCAATTCCGGCCTCAGGTCACTCTCTGTGTGGAGTTTGCACATTCTCTTTGTGTCTGCGTGGGTTTCCTCCGGGTGCTCCAGTTTCCTTTCATAGTCAAAAGATGTGCAGGTTAGGTGAATTGGCCTGGCTAAATTGCCACTTAGTGGTAGGGTGATTGGGAACATAAATGCACTGCAGCAATTCACCAAAGATCCTTATGCAGCACCTTCCAAACCCATGACCATTTCCATCCAGAAGGACAAGGGCAGCAAATAAATGAGAACACCACCACCTGCAAGTTCCCCTCCAAGCCACTCACCACCCTGACTTGGAAATATATCAGCATTCTTTCGCGGTCGCTGGGTCAAAATCCTAAAATTCTTTCCCTAATGGCATTGTGGGTCAACGCACAGAACATGGACTGCAACAATTCAAGAAGGCAGCTCACCACCACCTTCTCAAGGGCAGCTAGGGATGAGCAATAAATGCTGGCCAACCAGCAATGCTCATGCCCCACGAATGAATTTAAAAAATGTGTGGGGTTAGGCGATTGGGCCTGGGTGGGATTGTTGCCGGTGTAGGCTTGATGGGCCAAATGGCGGCCACCTGCACTGTAGGGATTCCATGAGTCTATGATTTTCTTTGTATATTGAGAATAACATATTACAATCAGTTTCATACTTGTACATAGGAGTTAGAAACATCCATGTATCCAGACCTTGTTTGAACTTGAGGAAATTACTTGTTGATTAGCTGGGGAAAAACGGGGAAAATGGAAGGAAAATCAAATCGCAATCTACCCTTAGTATTTTTCCAAGAAGTGTGTGCAAAGAATGAGAAAGTGCTTTCTGTTTCAATCACGAATGAAAGTTGACGAACACAGCCACCCTAATGAGCACCATTTTCTGTTCACCACAGGATTTTATCAGTCTATTGCCATAGTTACCTGCAGGAGGGAGGGTAATTTTCAAAAGAATAAGACAATCTTTTTCTCCAAAATAAGCAGAAATCACTCAACTTCTCTTTGATAGCATCTAAGGTATACAGTGCTTTGTAACTTCGCTCTTGGATGTTTCTCTTTTGTCCTTAATGATCTATGTTTAAGGGTGTCTTCGCTTAGACATAACCCTGGATGTACCCTATAGTCCTGAACTCGTGAAACACGAAGGGTCCCACAGGGCATGTAAGAGCTCGTGAAACCAGCAATTTGCAGGGCAAAGCATACTTTTGAAATATTGTATTGCCTGAAGTTTGTCCATTTATATCCTACCTAGGCAGATGTACCTGACACTGATTAATACAAAGGTGAGGTAGAAGTGTTTTCTTTTCCCATCCTGATGAATCATGTTCATACAGACTGTACAATCAGCTTCACAATGTTTGCAAATGAAGATAAACTCACTCCCACGGTATTAAATGTGTGCTGCTTAGAAAACATAATAGTAATTGGCACTATTTCATTTGCCTTCTGATTATTCATCAGTTATGGTCCTTTGTAATTCAAAGAGCAACCTCTATTTAAACCATTTCTAAAGGAAACTGCAGGTGTTTGTATGCTACTGGTTCTAGTATCAGTGTAAATAGCTTCAGCTTTGCACTTGTGATACAATTGTCGTATGTATACATAGTATAACAATCCAAACTGATTCAGAAGCTAAGCAGAGTGAGGCTTACCTTCCCCAAGAACTTACTTTCCTTGTTTTGTCAACCAATACTATATTTCTAATGCAAATGCACTCTTAATGTTCATCCATTGGTACATTTTTGATGCATTGTTACATTTCATAGTAAAGTAAAGGTGATAGTTCTAATATCAGTCTTTTTAGTGCAAATATGGTGAGGAAAATAGGCTCTGAAACTATTTTGTGGCAGTGGATAAGTAAAGAGATGCATTACTTAATATAAACAAATAAACGTTGCATATTAAATATTTGCATTCCAAAATTTAATATTTTTATTTGCTTTTACTCAAAGCATTTTATCATAACTCTCACAGGTGAATTAAATCAGCACAGGCTTACATTATTTATTTTAGTGGGAAGATAGCCATATTGCTTGGAATACAAATGAGGCTGGGATTCAAACTGATTCACCCTCTTCACAGCTCACCAACACAAGCATGATTATGTGAAAATAAAAGCGATTGCTGCTTGTCACAGACGAGTCATTACTCGCATTTGTTTAAAATGTGGGGATAGCCAGACTCTATCGGAATGTGGGCAAGGTGAAAATAGCTTCTTTTAATCTGCATCTCCCTCGATGTTCTCAAGTAATGTAATCCATCACAGTAAGATTTGAAAGAACAACTGCCACACAGTGTGGCTGTGAACACAGATGCCCAGTTCAATGCAACCCCTCTCCAGTGGGCTGTATGTAGCCTGTTGCACTTTTGATATCAAGACAGTTGTCTGATTTCAAGAAGAAATTGGACATAGCTCCTGGAGCTAAAGGGATCAAGGGATGTGGGAGGAAGGGGGGGATCAGTGATATTGAATTTGATGATCAGCTACGATCAAAATGAATGGCAGGGCAGGCTCGAATGGCCTACTCCTGCTTTTAGTTTCTACGTTTCTATGTTTGAGATATCTTGGAGCTTTCTGTTTTGAGAATGAATTGACTGAGCATTTATTCATCAGAAGCAATAGCTTCGATCATCAAATTGTTATCCCCGCTCATGCCCTCCACCCCCAATGAAGCCTTACCTCCTTCCTTTCATTTTATATTTTCAATTCTTTTCGCCCTCCTCTTTCTGAAAACATAAACCTTATGTCAGGGAAAAATGGTACTGCAGCCTGCCTTTCCAATGCCAAGTTTGGATAGTAATTTTTTGCTTTTCATAGGATGAACGCACTGAACACCTGTCTGTTTCTTCCTGGGTGGCAATGTCCTGACCACCTGTTGGCTGAAAATGATTTGATTTGGTTTGATTTATTATTATCACATGTATAATAGTATACAGTAAAAAGTATTGTTTCTTGTGCGCTATAAATACAAAGCATTCTGTACATAGAGAAGGAAAGGAGAGGGTGCAGAATTTAGTGTTACAGTCCTAGCTAGGGTGTAGGGAAAGATCAACTTAATGTGAGGTAGGTCCATTCAAAAGTCTGATGGCAGCGGGAAAGAAGCTGTTCTTGAATCGGTTAGTACGTGATCTCAGACTTCTGTATCTTTTTCCCAACAGAAGAAGGTCGAAGAGTGTTCAGTATTCAAATACTGAAGACATTGGTCTTCTTGTATAATCACTTACAGACACGATTTTCACCACATTGTGAAAACCCTGGAAACGTCTCAAATTTCTAAGTCCCGCCCCCACAGCCAGCAGTTCCCACATTCGTGCGGATGGGACTGGAGTCGGGCTGGTGTTCACACATGCTTGATTCACTGAGGCAGGCGGCCATTTTTATCACCAGCTGCCTCCACTGATGTGGGAAGAACAGGAATGTGGAATCCAGACTGTGCAGATTAGAACATGCAAGGGGAGGTCTGAACTTGCTGGATTTATTTGGATATCCAGGGTACCCCTTAGGAAAGGCCAAGTACCCCATTGGAGAGAGTCCTGGACACCTGTGGGAGAGGTAAGGCATTCTTTGGGAAGTGTAAGGCACACTTTGGAATTGTTAGAAATGAACATGATTATCCACTTTTTACACACAAACTCATTCAACCGACCAAAGAACTGTTCAGCTGCCAAAGAACTGTAAAATAGTTATGCAGCTGACAGAGCAGTCAAAGCTGTCAAGTAACTTTCCAATTAACGAGGTGAGTTGGCATGGAGGGGGAAAGGCCCGATGGTGTTTTGTAGAGGGGTGTGGGTTGACGTAGGTGGTAGGAGTGCAATAGGGATGGTAGAGGGGCATGAAATTGGCATGAGGGCATATGGGCAATGGGGAGTGTGTTGAAGGGCATAGTTTGGAATAATTTGGAATGGGTGGGGCATAGAAATGTGTGGGGTGGCGAAGGCTGGTGGGATGTTTGTTGTTTTGTTACTTTTTTTTATGTCATTAAACCCACTGCTGGAGGACAGAGACTGGCCTTGCATCCAGCAGTCTGTGTAAAGATTGTCCACACATAGGCTGATCCTCATCCTTCTCCCTACCCAGCATCATTCTTCACATTCGTAACTTGCGCACCAATTTTCTCAAGTGCTGCATCTTGTTTCCAACTGTGATGGCTTTGGTCCCATTAAGATCCCTGGATGACATGGCGGCAATTACAGATCATTGAAGGAAAAAGAAAGTTAGCAGAAACTCTGGTGTGACAGAATGCACCATGACCATTGAGAATGTAGCAGAAAGATCAACACAGCGCATAAAAGAAGATAGAAACAAAAGATGAGAGTAACAAGGAAAATGTAGGTGATAACAAAACATAAGAGCGTGCAGAAAAGCTACAAAGGAGAAACATGACCAGAATTAATAGAGATTAAAGGGTAGGTTTTAATGAATTTGCACTTCAAGGATATAACACTTCATACTGGGAGCACAAATTTATAAAGTTTATCTGTCAGAATATTCTTCTCCCTCCACCTTATCCTGTGAACTAAATGTGTCAGTGCTAGTTTATCCAGATTGGGAATCAGTTGGTAGCTGAAAATGAACATGCATGAAAGCCAATTAACCACACCCAAATTTACTGTAATTAACTCTGCTTGGATGAAATGTCAATTGTTTTAATTTTGAATCCCCTTACCACTTTCACATTTCAGGGCTACTGTTTACTGCTTTAAAGCTGTCAGTATTGGACTTAAGAGCTTCCGAAAAAAAATACTTGTAATGAGTCACCCAGTAAATAGTGATCTGAAAAGGTTGTGGTTTTCTTACCTGTCACTGAAAACGAGCTTGAACATTTTTTGTACTGGCCTCGATTACAGATCAGTGATTGTTTAATCAAGGTGATGAGTGACAACACAGCAGTGAAAGGAAGTTGTGTCCTTGAACATCTATTCCGAATTATCTGTGAAGACAAAAGTGAAATAATAATGCAAGTGTGAAACTTCATGCCGCATGTGTGATGTTGTTGGATGTTAATTTGAGGGCAATGCATTTGAAATGTAAAAATGCTGCATCGTTACCAACCATGTAGATATGTGGTGATGCTGTTATATACATAATCAGACATTTTCCCTTTTGCCTCGCTGTGAACAATGCAGCATAAGGGTGTGTACACAATTGAAGCCTTCTCAAAAATACTGCCTGTTGGCTTTGCCAGATTTCAGATGCTGCTATCTTCTCAGTGCTTGTTTAGTTGGTCATAAACCATTTTGGGGCATCTAGCAAAAGTGCGTTCTGAGTGCAATTCCTTTCTTTGTCAAACCATTGGCAAATTACATTGAAATATTGGACGATTAATCCTCATGGATATAGCTACAATTTTTTTTAAATTTCAGGACAATAATTTAGAAGTACCATAAAATATCTGCCAGGCGCATCACCAGACACATCCATTTCTATGATCATTAAAAGAAAAGCGTCGTTCACTGAACTACTCTCAAGGGAAATTTCTGCGTTTGCATGTTTCAGTCATTCAGAGTATCATAGAGCCCCTACAGTGCAGAAGGAGGCCATTCAGCCCATCCAATCTGCACCGACCACAATCCCACCCAGGCCTTCGCCCCGTAACCCCAAGTAATTACCTTGCTAGTCCCCTGACACTGAGGGGCAATTGAATACGGCCATTCAACTTAGCCTGCACATCTTTAGACTGTGGGAGGAAATCGGAGCATCCGGAGGAAATCCACTCATACACGGGGAGAACTTGCAAACTCCACACACACAGTGATCCTAGGCCAGAATTGAACCTGGGTCCCTGACACTGAGGCAGCAGTGCTAACCACAGTGCCACCGTTCCACCCATCATCACTCTGTTTCACATTTTGCATCAAACTACCTAGTGAGTACATTTTGTTTACTGCGACTCCCTTGCTGTAACATAAAGTTTAACTGCAGCGACATCATGGGCAAAATTTAATTCAGGAGATGTGGTCCCATCAGTGGGCTCAGAAGTCAGAGGGATTTCCAAGCAGGTGGAAGAAGACCTGCCAACTGCAATCATGCAGGATCCAGACAATTAGGGGAACTGCCCCATGAAACCCAATCAACTATGTGGCTGGGACAAGCCTTTTGGCTGCTCCTGCCTCTTTGACCATGGAGTTTCAGGTACCTGCAGGCACCTACCTTAATGCTGTTCCTCCACCACTCATGCACCCAACTATCCAAAGATGTGCGGGTTAGGTTGATTGGCCATGCTAAAATTGCCCTTAGTGTCCTGGGATGTGTAGATTAGAGGGATTAGTGGGTAAATATGTAGGGATATGGGGGTAGGGTCTGGGTGGGATTGTGGTCGGTGCAGACTCAATGGGCCGAATGGCCTCTTTCTGTACTGTAGGGTTTCTATGATGATTTCTATGATATACTCCTCAAACAGTTCTATCAGGCCTTCCCATGTGATTTCTGCTCCTCAGACAGCAACTTTGTGAACTCCTTCTGTCCTATTAAGGCAGCTGTGAATAGGACTTGGGAATAGCACTTCGCTTCAACACTGCCAACTTTCACTGGTCAGGGATCTGAGTGCCCGTGATGCCTGCTTCCATTTATCTAATCCCAAAAGATGGATTTAATTCTTCACAACCTGAGTTGCCTTTCCACCATATTCACCTGGGTTCACTGCCTCGCTACCTTCCCACTGGCTGTTTAATTCGGTCATCAGTTTTCACTGTTGGGATTCTAGCTCATCCACTTCCATGTAATTCTGTGGTCCCTCCCACTATGAGTCCCTTTTTGGCAGGTTGCATTCACATTCGCCCCGTGAAATCTTCCCTCGAGGGATTCCTGCTGTATCTTGTGCAATTGTAGGTATCCTGTCAATTTCTTTTCACGAATAGGATGCAAATTTTTACAATGTTGTCTTATAGCCTCCTGTTCACATATAAGGGCAAAACCTGACGTAAGGGTTAAAAATGTAATCATTTGGAGAAATATTCTACTTGTCTTTCTGTACAGAAAGCAAACTGCTCCAATTGTTTTGGTCGCCTAATAACATGTAGTTTTAATGATGCACCTTTTAGTCATAGCCCTGAGCAAGAGGCAGCCTTCATGCTTGACTTACAGATTAAGTCTGCTGAGTTAGGTGGCTTTAGCTTGGATTACATTGTACAGAATTGCTGTATTTTATGGCACTTGTGTAGCCACTGTGGCGCATTGTATAGTTTCAAGCATTTGCAGTGAAATCCAACCCTAAAATCAGTGCGTATTCGCAGTGAGCTGCCAGCATGCAGACTGATCTTTATTTGAAGATGAAACCTTTATCCAGAAAGAAGAACGCCAACCTTTTTCTTGAAAAGAATGTTTTAAATGGATTATTCATGAACTAAATCCCCGATGGGCATTTTTAAAATTGTGATGCTGTGTGGCGGAGCAATCCAGCTTGCAATATTTACTTTTTCCACTGCCATTGTATCTCCTTCATGCAATGTTCTCCAGGGTTCCGGTGAAGAGTGTGAGAATCTTTGTGGGAATTCGGCCCCACTTGAGTCTTTATATATTGCAAATGTGCTGTTATTCTTGTTTCCGTTGTGACCTGTAAATTTCAGATGCTGAGCCTTGGGCAATTCATAAATTATCGTGAAACCAGCACTGACATGCTTCATAAGCAAAGTCACATGTTCCAAATTCAAATAGTAGTGTGCTATGATACACTCCAAAAATGTGCGGGTTAGGTTGATTGGCCATGCTAAATTGGCCCTTCGTGTAAGGGGATTAGTAGGGTAAATACATGGGGTTATGAGAATAGGGCTTGGGTGGGATAGTTGTCGATGCAGGCTCGATAGGCCGAATGGCCTCCGTCTGTATTGTAGGGATTCTATGATATATTTCATAAAATGGCCAGTGATCAGTGAACATCTGATATTTCTGTTCATTTATTTCTCTGTGAATTAATTGAACATTTCTGCAATAACAAATACTGTTTTACCATCTCAAAGAAAATCAACATAATGGACCAACGTCCCTTCGCTTATGCACTTATTCCCTAGGCACAAAGCATGGAAATACATAATAAGGACCTGTCACACTCCATCTCTGTCTGTTTGCATTAGACTGGGATTTCTGGGGTATCAGGCCTGACGCTTGAACTTGTTCACATTTGAAGGCCTGAGGTTCAGGAATCAAGATAAGAAAACCTAAAAAGATAGGTGTCACTATTTTGTTCCAGGCTCTTCTCATGTACTTTAGCTCCGATTTTCACCTTGGTGGACAGGGAATCTTTCCATCGTGGTGAAAATGGCCAAAAATGGTCAGCCCCGAATACAGCAAATTGCGGTTTTGTGGTGGCAGGAATGGGGGCATTCACAAATGCATGTTTTATGGAAGCAGCTGGCTCTTTAACTCATCAGCTGCCTCCACCGAAGTGGGATTTTGATACCCTTGAAGCATGAAACTTAAAGTGTACAACTTAGATCTGATAAGAACAGGCCTGAATTTTGCGTATTTGTTTTGATAACCACTTTTGGAGTGGTAAGTTACCACTTTGCATCTAGTTTTAGGAAGAAAGGTGCCCTTTGTTGGAGATTGGGTGCCCTGTCAAAGGTGACAGAAGGACCTGGTGGAAATACCTGACAGATTCTTTTGACAGTCCTTCTGAATACTTTTGACAAATCCCATTGGCAGTTCATTATGGCTTTTGATTTTGATAAGACTGCTGAATGTTCCAGTGAGCATGACAGTTAATACACTTTTTACGCACATTCATCCCTCATTTTAACAATTCCAAGGAGTATCTGACCTCCTCCAAAGGGACCTTTGACTTTTCACAACCTCAGACCATTGCAAAGAACCTTAATACCAATTAAGTACTTTTGAAGTGTAGTCATTTTTGCAATGTTTGAAAGAGGCCTTGGAGAAAATGGCAATAATGGTATTTCTATGATTTCTATACTCTTTTGCTAAGGTTATGGTGGACAAATGGAAACTCCCATCGATTATCCTATGACCGGTATTGCCAACAAGAGCACATTGTTTAGAAGTCTGAGACCTTGGATTAGATCCAGTTCAGAGTGCAAGAATATGATATGTGTGTGTGTGTTACTCCTTGGGAGAAGGATATAGCCTGGAGTTTCCACTTAGTTGCTTGTTTTGTGCAATTTACTGAAAATTGGTGTAACCTTTACAAAAGATCATATTTTCACTCAGCGCATTGCTTTATAAACAGGTCTCACTCCCCCGGTTCAATTAATCGCCATCGGATATTTCCACAAATTGCTCTCATTTGTAGGCCTTTGCAGAGGTTGTAAGAATTAAACTGCTTCTTTTCGGCAAGATACACTGGTGGGAGCATTTGAAAAGCTCTTGAATATATATGTGTGTTTTTGACTTTGTTAAGAAACTGACCACTCCGGGTTACAGCTGGGATGATGGCCATGAAGTTCACAATCTCCGCAGGTCGGCTGTGTGCAGACCTGTGAAACCTTCCCATTCTTGGGAAAGAGAAGGTCCCTCTGTGTCCTGCTCTTCCATCAGGACCTCCGGGCTGATTGCCAGAAAACTTGGAACAGTCTCCAGACACATTTGGAGGAATCAACTTGCAAATACATGAGACCGTAACATGTTTTCAGAACATTTCAAAGTGCTTTACACACAGTGAGTTTCTTTTGAAGTAGTTACTGGTGTTATGTCGTTACACTAAATCATTTGGTTTCCTCTGAAAATTTGATTAAACAGCAAATGCACAGTTTCAGCTTTCAAGGGAAACTGGAAGATTGGCCAGTGTAACAATTTAGGTGCCATTACTCCATATTGCCAAATTCATACAGCACCGATGTGTTATATAGCAGCATGAGAAGACAGCTGGAGCATTACAGGAGCCCTGATGCAAATAAAAATATGGATCAATGCAGTATACATAACAGATCATTTTGGGATCTGGATATTCACTCTAAATATCTTTGTTGTTATAATGCTTTGCAGAATGTTATCTGAAGGATATTTTGTAATTTTTCCTCCATTGAGAGCTTTATTAATATTTAAAGAGGTGTAGACAGGATAACAGTATAAGCCCAAATGACATTTGTTAGCAGCTGGTTTGTGCTTCCAAGTGATGTTGTATGCCAGCATTGCTCATAAAATATAAAATCATAAATTCTGTTAACTAAATAGAAATCAATGGTTCCTAGCTCAGCAATTTTCTTTCAAACAGATGTTTTTCTAACAACTGCACTGAGCCATCAATTGATGTTACATATGCAGAAAAGTGATTCTGGCTTGCTGTACCTGTGATCATTTTGGGGAGGAGACAAGTCATTGGTGCTTGCTGTGAATTTTCCAATGCTGTTCACTCCCACTCTTTTCTCCAGTAACCCCTGCTTGTCGCTCTTGTGTGTGAACATTAGACATTGGCAGGAGTGGCTTGGTGGTGTTGCGACTTGCTGAAATTGCCTACGGTTCAGTTGGAAATTTTCCCACCATTGCTGCCAGGTTAACATTTGGGCACACGAACATGGAAAATTGGCAGAAATTTTGCCCTGCGAGAAATTGGCAGAGTTATGTTCAGATTTCTGTCTGATCGAGTGTTGAGGAGAAAAAGCTTAAAGATCACTCCTTTGAAATATGTGGTCAGGGTTGGGAGATTGAACAAAGTGTGCTGGAGGACAGGGAAGTACACAGTGTTTTTGATATTTATTGACCATCTTTGTTTTCACTTATTCACACTTCAGTTCACAGCAGCCTTTGTGTTAATTATTGCCAGCTTTCTCCCCTCCGTTGGATTTTTCAATGGGAATCACTGTATCAGATTTTCTCAGTATCAGATTCTTGGGATGGAAGTCTTTATGATAGAAACCTACTGGTACCTACACGCCTGCATCTGCAGATGGAGGAGAATACACTTCATTTTGAGAGAAGATTAGTGCAGGTGGAAGCTATTCTTTCCAAAGGCAACAGAGATGGTACATTTGTTGACATCATCCAGATATGTAAATGCTCGAATAGACCTTATCTTGGATGCTTTCTTAGAGCCACAACAGTCACAGTATCTTCTGCTTTTATTCACACTGAAGGAAAGGAGACATGCCAGGATGACTGAGGTCCAGTTGGCTCCAACCACCAAGAAACCACAACTCTTTATGTGTTCCAGGTCAGAATTAGTTACCAGTGTCCATGAGGATTTATGTTCTTAGAATCTAGGTTAGCATTGTGCTATGCCATCTGTTGCAAGAACATCTACAGTTACTGTGGAATATTAGGCTGGCAGACTAGCTACCATTAATAATCAGCTGTAGCTTGAAACATGGCTTCCCCATAATGAATCTATACTTTAACTGGTTCCCATCACTTAACCTTTCCTTATACTGAATTGGGAGATCTTGTCGTGCAGCGGATAGCATCTGTATCTCTGAGCCAGAATCTCTGGGTTCAAGTCCCACTCCAGGACTTGATGGCCAAGGAAGATACATTCAGAATGATGCCAAATAAGCTGAGTGTCAACTTTCCAATATATGCACTGGCAGGCAGTAAGAATGTGGGCGATTTCTGGTCGACCATATGATGGAAAGAAAATTGGAGCCTTGAACATCAGTATTCATCACTCTGAATTATAACATGCGTGTAACCGTGTGTTGCCACAGCAACTCTGATTATTCCTTGGGGAACTGGTTGGCTCATTGGCCTGTGTGATTGGTTTGGTGCTAACATCATGGGGTTTGATCCCGATTCCAGCTGGGATGAAATGGAGACCTGCTTCCTTGCCCTACCCATTGTAGACATTGCGGAGCTGTAGGTTGGACCTGCCTTCAGGCAGAGAACTAAAGAAGAAGAAAGAATACATGATTGCTCTTTCCCACTAGTGGTACACTGTTCACTTGCATCCAAATCTGCACCTGCAATTATGGAAATACATTGACATAAGAAAATTAGGGTGATACAGTGCATTTCCATTTAATTTTGCCGAAAACCACTCATTGACCACCCTGATGCGAATGGAACAGAAGTGGATAATTTGGATTCAAAATCAATGAATTGACACTTGGGCAATGCACTGCTCAGTAACCAGTTACAGTGAAACTTCATCCCAACAAGAAGTCAGCACCTTCTGGAGAAAAACCAGGAATGGAAAAAGGTTATCAAAAGCTAAAATGAGGGGGCAATTACAGGAGTCAGGAACAAACATCACTTCGTTATTAATTTTCAATCAGACAGCACTTATTTGTGGGGAAGTTTCCCATCCTAGCTGCCACGAGTATCATAGTGGGCGGGGTCGAACCATGCAAAGATCTGTGGACCTCGGGCGGGATTTTCCGGTTTTGGGGTAAGCGCAGCCAGAAAATCCCGCCCGTATAGTCAGTTCTGTTGCTCACCATATGAAAAGCTTCTGGTCCTTGCTGTAGTTATCTAGTATCTAATGCAGAAGAGGAAGATAAGTTCCCTTGGCATGAAGCTTCTTTTAAACTAATACCTAATTTGTGTAGATTTACAGTACTCTGGGACACTGTTCATTAATGAGATCGGGAGTGAGAAACTTGTCAGTGAAGATTATGATTCTTTTCACTCTGCTCCAGATAAGTCCGCAAGCCAGTGCTGTAATACCTGGTACTTTAGGCTGGTTAGTTATATAGATGCAATGGGTTAAGCTGCAGAAAAACCAAGCATGTAGCCAAGTATCTAGAAGCCTTAGCTTTGCCAACCTGTGTGTAACTTTCCTAAATTTGGGTCAGTGGCACAGGTAAAGGGAAAGAACTTCATTCGCGTCAATCTGCAAACTCCGAATCGATGCTGAATCGGGGTATGGCACAGTGAACAAAGAACAAAGAAAATTACAGCACAGGAACAAGCCCTCCGGCCCTCCAAGCCTGCCCTGATCATGCTGCCTGACTGAACTAAAACCCCCTACTCTTCCGGGGGACCGTATCCCTCTATTCCCATCCTATTCATGTATTTGTCAAGACGCCCCTTAAAAGTCACTATTGTACCTGCTTCCACTACCTTCTCTGGCAGCGAGTTCCAGACACCCACCACCCTCTGTATAAAAAAAACTTGCCTTGCACATCTCCTTTAAACCTTGCCCCTTGCATCTTAAACCTATGCCCCCTAGTAATTGACTCTTCCACCCTGGAAAAAAGCTTCTGACTATCCACTCTGTCCATGCCCCTCATAATTTTGTAGACTTCTATCAGGTCACTCTTTAATCTCCGTCATTCCAGTGAGAACAAACCAAATTTCTCCAACCTCTCCTCATAGCTAATGCCCTTCATGCCAGGCAACATCCTGGTAAATCTCTTCTGTGCCCTCTCCAAAGCCTCCATCTCCTTCTGGTAGTGTGGCAATCCAAATTCCAAGTGCGGCCTAACTAAGGTTCTATAAAGCTGCAACATGATTCGCCAATTTTTAAACTCAGTGCCCCAGCCGATGAAGGCAAGCATGCCGTATGCTTTCTTGGCTACCTTCTCCACCTGCGTTGCCACTTTCAGTGACCTGTGTATCTGTACACGTAGATCCCTCTGCCTATCAATACTCTTAAGGGGTCTGCCATTTACTGTATATTTCCCATCTGTATTAGACTTTCCAAAATGCATTACCTCACATTTGTCTGGATTAAACTCCATTTGCCATCTCTCCACCCAAATCTCCAACCGATATATATCCTGCTGTATCTTCTGACAGTCCTCATCGCTATCCGCAATTCCACCAACCTTTGTGTCCTGCTGTCTCATAGCACCAGGACTCGGGCTTGATTCTTGGCTTGGGTCACTGTCTATGTGGAGTCTGCATGTTTTTCCCGTGTCTGCATGGGTTTCCTCCGGGTACTCTGGTTTCCTCCCACAATTCCAAAAGACATGCTGGTTAAGTGCATTGGCCATGCTAAATTCTCCCTCAGTGCGCTTGAACAGGTGCTGGAGTGTAGCAACTAGGGGGTTTTCACAGTAACTTCATTGCAGTGTTAATGTAAGCCTATTTGTGACGCTAATAAATGAACTAAGCTAATCTACGTGTGAGGCCAGCCTGAAATTGGACTTCAAGTTTTATTTCAATAATTTTGTGGGTTAGCTACACCTCTCATGGCTCCATGAGTAACTCGTTCATCTCCAAAAATCATTTTTGGGCCACTTACCTCTCCGGTAACAGACCAATATGTCGATATTGTTGGTGGGACAGGATAGCAAAGGGGAGCCAATCATGATGAGCAAGACTATCGTGGAGCCAGGACCTCTTGGTAGGCCGTATTCATGCCTGAAGAGCGTAAACAGAATGCCTGCTTTGTTCAGGGAAGACCAATTTACCTGAGAGATCCTACAAAGTCGATTAGGCCCCTCATTAGCATATACAAGAAGCCTCTTGCCTGTTTTAGGCAACTGTCTCAGAAACCCAATTTTGGGTTGGCTGTTTCTCAGGTGTCCTTGGCGAGGTAGGTTGCTGTCCCTCACTGCATCTGTTTTATCATAGAATCCCTACAGTGCAGAAGGAGGCCATTGGGCCCAGTCAAGTCTTCACTGACTACAATCCCACCCAGGCCCGATCCCCATAACCCCATGCACTTACCCTAGCTCGTCCCCTGACACTAAGGGACAATCTAGTATGGCTAATCCACCTAACCTGCACATCTTTGAACTGTGGGAGGAAACGGGAGCACCCGGAGGAAACCCACGCACATACAGGGAGAATGTGCAAACTCCACACAGACAGTGACCCTAGCCGGGAGTCGAACCCAGGTCCCTGGCACTGTGAGTGCTAGCCACTGTGCTGCCCCTAACCACTGTGCCACATGTGGCGGAACCCAAACAGAAACACAAATGTATTGAGCTAAATGAATAAACAGAAAATATTTATTTTGATTTGTGATGGGTTTCCCTGTACAGTGCACAAATTAAACTATCTGCAGATTTTCTGTGGGATGATGGCGGAATCTGTTAACGTTTGTCGCGTTTTCCCTTAGTTTAAGCAAAATATTAACTCAATATCAAAATATTGAGCATAACTTGCTGCCTATTTTGGAACACAATTTGAACTGAAGATGCTGTCTCGCTTTGAAACTGCACACCTAAAAATTACCCTGAAAGAGACCTGTCCAACTGTCAATTATGTAATGTCGATCGCTCCTCTCCAACATGTTGAAAAGCACTTTGGGCACACTCAATTACTTTGAAATGTGGTGACTGTTGTGATACAAGTGATTAATCAAAGCAGAATAATAGCTTGCTTATACTTCACTTTTGGTAACAGACCAGTTACAGATACAAATTGGTATGTTCCCAAACTACACAGCATTGATAAGAACAAAGGCAATACACTGTGGTAGCTTCATTCAAGTGGTGAATAGATCCAGCTGCATGCACAATGCACTCCAGACAGCTACGATGGAGGGAAGCTTAACTCCAAAGAGGGAGTGAGTTCTTAAACATAGAAACTTAGAAAAATAGAAAAAAGGTGCAGGAGTAGGCCAGTTGACTCTTCCAGCCTGCAGCACTGTTCAATATGATCATGGCTGATCATGCACTTTCAATATCCCACTCCTTTCTCTCCATGTCCCTTGATCTCTTATGCCACAAGAGCCACGTCCAGCTCCCTCTTGAACATATCTAACAAACTGGCCCCAACAGCTTTCTGTGATAGAGAATTCCACAGGTTCATAACGCTCTGAGTGAAGAAGTCCTGAATGGCGTACCCCTTATTCTTCGACTGTGACCCCTAGTTCTGGACTTCCCCAGAAGTGAGTAGAATGGTTAAAAGTACAAAACTGACAGCATGCGGGGAATTCAACTCCAAACTTCTGATAGTGTGTTTGGGCTGTGCGTTAGAACCTCCCTTGGGAATAGCAGATTACCAGTTTAAACATGTTAATACCTCATTAACATTATTTTAAAACTTTGTGGATGCGTGGGTTTCTCGAGTTATGTGGATTTTCAGTGAGAGCAAGTCGAGCGCATGCTGGTAATTGAGGGGACTGAAGAAATGACGTAAAATATCCCACCAGTACTGAGACCTCACACCTGCTTCTTTGCCTAAAGGGAAGTTGTTTATCTCTTGGCACTTAAGCTGAGAGTGTGCTTTCACAGCTATGGAGGTGATTTTTATTCCATTAGAGGGGTTTGTCACTACTTTGGGAGGTTGGCGTATCTGATCTCCACTTTACATCTATCGTACAGCAGCAAAGCATGGGTGATGTTTATGCAATTTAGGCTGCACCCAGTGTACCCACCTGGCAGCCACATACTAATTCCACTTTCACCCCAAACCTCCCCCCCCACCCCGCCACTCCCAACACAAAGCAGCCCTGCAGTCGACATAGCATCTCTGTCACAGGCACCCATTGCTTGGCTTCACACTTTATTTTATCTTTCATCACAAATGAGAAGGCCACTTGCAGCAGGCCAAAGTGGGCAAGTTGAAAAATAGTGACAAGAATTATTTTTTGTGCGAGTCAAAATAAAATAAACATATTCCATTCTGCAATAAGCCTATGGGCATACACATATGCAACGACAAACTTGCACTCTTTATTCTGTCATATCTACATCGTGCAATATCTGTGGCTTCAGCAGATTTAAAGACAGGCTGCTGAGATTCCTGCTTCAGCTATTCAGGGACTCTTGGCCGGTATCCTCTGGGTTTTGCAACTGCTGAAGGCCGAGTTACAGACTGTATTACATGCAACTGTGCATGTGCAGATTCAACAACGGGACAGGAGGTAACATGTGGCGCTTTGACTGAGGGGGTACAAAGTGTGAGGGTTGGAATCACTTCCAGCGAGTCCCCACTTCCATTGCCAATGCTGAATTCCCCACTATCAACAAACATCCAGTGGGGGTTGCCATTGACCAGAAACTGAACAGGACTGGCCATATAAATACTGCGGTTATAAGAGCATGTCAGAGATTAGGAATCATGCGATGAGTAACTCACCTCCTGACTCCCTAAAGCCTGTCCACCATCTATAAGGCACAAGTCAGGAGTGTGATAGAATATTCTCCACTTTTCTGGATGAGTGCAGCTCCAACAACACTCGAGAAGCTTGACACCATCCAGGACAAAACAGCCTGTTTGATTGACATCATCTCCACCATTCACTTCCTCCATCACTGATGAACAGTGGCAGCCAAGTATGCCATCTGCAAGATGCACTGCAGGAAGTCACCAAGACTCCTCAGGCAACACCTTCCCAATTCAACACTGCTACCATCTAGAAGGACAAAAATGGCAGAAAAATGGGAACACCACCATGTGGAAGTTCCCTTCTAAGACACTTGTGTCCACATCCACCTGAGCAGAACTTTGAGAGTTTCCTGCAACCTTCGACAGGAACTCCCCATTGCTTTTCATCTTCAACATCTGCTCTTACTCGCCTGTGATGTGAGGTACCAAATGAAAGCTCAACTGTCTGCCTTACCAGTCCCACTGAGGTTTTTTAAAAGTTAATTTTATGGGATGTGGCCATCGCTGGCTAGACCAGCATTTTGTTGCCCATCCCAATGTTGCCCTTCAGAAGGTGGTGATGAGTCACCTTCTTGAACTGCTGCAGTCCCTGGAATTATATTACCGTTCCTTCACTGTCGCTGGGTCAAGATCCTGCAACTCCCTCCCTAATAGCACTGCGGGTGTATCTATACCACATCGACAGCAGTGGTTCAAGAAAGCATCTCACCATCACCTTCTTAAGGGCAATTAAGGACGTGCAATAAATGCTGGCCTAGCCAGCGATGCCCACATCCCATGAATGAAATTGTTTTTAAAACATCCTTAGCGATCTGTAGCCATGCCTTCTTGCTCCCTGAGGCAAGCTGTTTTCTCCCATCAACCAGGAAGAGTATCTCCCTGTGGACCCCAACAGACTGCAGCGTCAGCTCAAGGGAATGATTTATCAACTGAGCTATAGCCTTGACGTGTTCCAAATCCATTCGTATAGTTGCATCCTCTGCCCCTCCACCCTTTGCCCCTCCACCTGCATAATGCTTCAAATGTCATCTTCACCCTTCCGTTAAGTTCAACTGAAATAAATTCTTGCAGGTCATCTTCACACTCAATTCATGAACAGAAACCTGGAAGGTGGATTCACATGCAGGGGCTGGGTTAAAAAGCCACTGGCAAATGTGTTACAAATATTTCTGTGTTTCCCACTTACTACTGTGCTCCACCAGCCTTTTGCAGATCAAGGCATTAAAATTTCACCCCGCATCGGATATTGTGTTGTTGCAACTCCCACATGCTCTGAATCTTAATAGGTGCAGTGAAATTTTCATTTTTAATACCCCTAGCATTAATATAGCTGCCAGAAGCAATTTTAACCAAGATATTAGTTAGTGACTTGTAGCTTTTGACAATGGCAACTGTGTCAAAGAGAAATATTTCCCTCGATATCTGTGTATCAGCTTTATACTTGACAACAAGAGACTCTTGAAAGTCCTGCAGGGGCTATTTATAATCAACAGAGCATTTGGTACAGCTCTCTATGTGTCAGTGAGCAATTTGAAACCCAATTACTTTCATGGTACTTCACTTGGTAGCTATCTAGCCAAGTAAATTATGCTTCATTGTAGAAGGAATTGAAAACATGGAGAGATTTTCCTGTCAAAAGTGGCAGGATGCATCCAATTAAAATAAAATTTCAGGACATCTATCGTATTGATTTAGTTCTGTGGACATATGAATTTTATTGGGCATTGCACTGTCCTGATCACCTGGTATAGCCAAGAATGATAAAATGACTTTCATATTCAGCATTTTTGAAGGAACATTTGAGAACTGAATTTAAACTTGATATATTGCATCAAAAGAACAACATTTCCAATAATTAGCTTTGCTGTTTCATGGAAGCAAAGAATAACAGCTTGATCAGTTAACCTGGTTACCTACGACTCTCAAAGTATCAACCATAACTGTATGAAGACTCCAGGGTTTTGGGTCAAGTCAGGTGCCCAGGACAAGATTTATCCACCTACTTTGTACATTTATATAGACAAGAAACTAAGAATATAATTTATCTGGAAAAAGTAATCAAGTAAAAAAAAAGTAAACCAATGCATAAAAGAAACTTGTACAGCGTTACCAAACAGATCATTCAGCCCAGCTGCCGATTCTTGTGTTTATGCTCCAGAAAAGCCTCAATGAAACCAATCCAGCCATTTCATCAGTAGACTTCATCCAGTTGGTGAACTTATTGTGGAAATTTTAACTTGTAACTGCTGTTTCCCCATGCTCACACAAGCTTGAAGCTTTGTTTTATTTTATATTTACAATAAATAGAATAAATATTTTAACTTCCCAAGATGAGTTACACAATTGAGAACTTTTAAATGTACGTGCTGCCATATCTGTCATCAAATTAGAGGCCCAAACTTGGTTCAAAGTGATGCATGCTGAGAGCAGCATGAGGCAGACTAGAAGATGAAATGTCCACCTGCTGAAGCTAGAACACAAAAGCGCCATGCGTGCTAAACAGCAGTAGCAACATAAAATAGGGTGAACTTTGCGATCCGTGGATCAAGGTCCTCCGACAAACAATGAATCAGGTCGAATGCCTGAAGTTCTGCTGCATCCACTTGAGAATTGACAAACAATGGGAGGAGGAGGTGCCACAAATATCCCCATCCTCAATGATGGCAGAGCCCAGCACGTCAGTGCAACAGACTAGACTGTTTGCAGCCACCTTCAACCAGAAGTGCCAAGTGGCCAAGCAATCACAGCCTCTGCCTAATATCTCACATGCCAGTCTTCAACTTATCCAATTCAAATATCCATTTAGTAGTACAGAACTTCAGTATTGTTGATAAATAAGACATACTGTTGAAACTTTTCTCATAAGACAGGTTGCAAGAATGCCAATAGTAAAGGGGACAGCAATATATACTGCATGCGAAGAGAGTTCTGATTGGTTGGCAAGTGGATGCTATTTGGAAGAGGCTTTGCCATGGGGAATGAACCAGGGAACAGTTGCCTGTCAAGATTTTGTTCTGATTCAATGCAGGCTTAGTTTGCCAAGGCATTGGCATGGGAATGAACCAAGCAAGTTGTGGTTTAGTTGAAAAAGGCACAAGGCGTGGACATGCTCTTCATACCTGCGAAGTTCAGGGTCCTGTGTGTGAATATAAATGGCTTCTAGCATTAGTAAGTGAGCCACACTGCGAGCCCGACTCATAATAAGTTAGTTTTCACGTAATTTTTAGCAAAATCAGGATTGTTTAACAAGTGTTGTCCAATCACAGAATAAGATCTAATGTTGGAAACTGTGTTTTGAGCTTTGCAAGAGTGGGCTGGTTGGTTATGGTCTGTAATTTGCCTGTTGTGAGCAGCCAAAGGGACATGCTGTTTGATAGTCTCTTCTCATGCTGGTCCCTTTACTGTCAGTATCGTTGCCAACTGTCCTTATGAGTCCAAGATGAAGAGCTTTGATAGCATGGGAGCGATCTTATTGCTCGTCACGTCGTTGATGGGTGGCGCGAGACGGTCAGATTACACCAGAAAATTGGGTTCGTGCCCGGTTGCTCGCCCCTCGTGATCTCACCGGCCCTGCGATCCAGAACAATTTGCACCCTAATCTAGATATAGTGACTAGAAAGGCCCTGTACCCATCAACACAGAGGTCAATAACTGGGAGATATAGATTTAAAGTCATTGGTAGGAGAGTTAGAGAAATGTTGAGGAGAAATATTTTCACCCAGAAGGTGATGAGGTCTGGAAGGGCATCAGAGGCAGAAACGCTCATCACATTAAAAAAAAACCTGGGTATATAAATGAAGTGTTGCAAACCACTGGATCTATGGATTGACGGATGAAAAGTTGGCTTATGGCTGGATAGCTCTTTTGGCCTGGTCCAAGCACCGTGGCGTGAATTGGTTTCTGAAAATGAAATTTCTATGTTTCTGTGTTTGTTCTGTGCTGGGTGTAAGAAGTCCAGGTTTCTCATTGAAGGGGCTGGATTTTCAGGGATAGGAACCCAGTGACTCAATGATATCTGAGGTCTGGTCCCGCAACGCTATTTTAATGTGCAAGGCTCCTGATTGAGCTGGAGATGAATTCAGCACAACTTTCTGCCATTGCTTGAATGCCTCAGTTTGAATAATGTTTTTATCAGCACTTTAAGTCAGCAGCAACATCACATTGTGGTTCCCCTCAGTGCAACTGACATTACCCCGTTAGCTGCTTTGAAAATTACCTTCTGTCCCTCTCTGAGCTGTTAACAAGCTGGTCAGTGAGCTTAACTGGAAGGTAATTGGTGACAGTCAGGTGGATGGCCCTCCCTCACCCCACCACCAGCCTTGCTTTGAAAATTACAGCGTGGTCTGGAGGTGCAGATGGATCGACTTGTCATCTGGGAGTGCTGTTTTCAAAGCGCACCCATCTTATCTCACGACTACAGACATTTAAAAATCCTGGCCACAGTGTCAGGAAGTGGGGGAAGCAATAAAGGAAACTGCAAAATATTTGGATAAAAAATTGATCAAAATTTGATCATTGCATTGTGCAGCGTATTAGGCCACGAATGAACTGTATCATCAGTCTCAAAGTCACATTGCCCTGTAACTTCCTGGCTCTCCAGCATTGGATTGGGGATACCCCAAAGATGCCCTGAGGGATCTCTCTGCAAAGTTCCCAGGTAAGGTTTTACACCACAATTGTCCAAAAGTGCTAACTTCCCCAGGACAATTGTGCTGCGCTTGGAACCATCTGAAAAAGTGATTTAAATTGTTAGCTTCAGATGGTTCTGCCAGGGTTACGTGAATAGTTATGCTGGAAAAGTTAGAAATAAATATTTCTGTGTAACTATTTTAAATACTCAAAACCAATCCCTATAAGGGAGACCCCAACACACCTGACCCCCAGAGGACACCCCCCAGAACCCTCCCCCATTAATCACACCCTCACGAGGACTCCCCACTATCCTTGAACCGCACCCGCAGATTTACATTGATCTATCCTAGATTTCATTCACTCGCGAACAAATCCCAAAAAACAAGGTTGCTTACAATAACTTATTTTAGTTATTCAGTAATTTAGTTCACAAATTGTACCATGATGTAATTTGCATTGGGAAGTATAATTCATCATTTAAAGGTGTAATGACGGTGACATGAGAAAGACATCTGTCAACATTATAAAATCATTATGAAAGCCCAAGGCTCAAAAGGAACATTACCGAGGCTGCTACAAAGAGGAAAAACAAATACAATATGAATCAGGAATTTGTGATTGCATGATGCCAAATTTTGGCTCTAATAGTTTGAAGATTGCAGCAGGAAGGAAAGAAAGTTTGAAGTGGGATGGAGTAAATTAGCTACAGGGGTTTAAGATCCAAAGAAGTATATCAGAGCAAAATTCCACATCATGTACCTTGATTTCAACAGAGTGATAATTCAGGGAGGAAGAAATAAAGTGTGTAACTTTGGAAGTATATGAGAGGAAAATTGAGTGGTGGACTGACTCTACCAACATTGCTAAAATAAAGGGACAAGCAAAGTATGGAAGATTTTTGAGAGGAAAAAGAGATTACTTTTTTAAAATTTCAGTTTACTCTGTTTCTGTCCAGGCTTGCAAAACAGGCGCTTAGAAAAGTCTGGTGAGGTTGTGATGTGCACACAAATATGCAAACATTTATAGGTATTGACAGAGTTGGGTTTGATTGAAAGGCAATTGTTGATTGGGACGTGTTGTTGTCAGAAAAAAAAACAGGAAAGGAAGTGAACTTCTTGAAAAATAATTTACCAATGGAGGAAATATGGAACTTACATTTAAATTTAGATGAGATAGTGAGGCCAGGAATGGCAACACATGAGGAAAGCCTTGGATTTGAACCATCAAAGCAAGAGGTGGTGGCTAGTTTTTGAGGGGTTGGAAAAAATCAAGATAGAATTTCCAATTGGTGAAATGTTCTGTTGGAGTTGAGTGGCCAAGAATGGATTGAGAAATAGTGAGTTTTCTGAACTTACAGGTTCCCCGTTCTTATCGTGTGTTGCCTGACATTCAGCACCTGCACCAGCATTGATTGCTCTGGCAAAGACTGCATGAGAATATCAATAAACTACCTAACAGAACACATAACGTCAAATAATAATTAATTGGCCAGTGTTTGAAATCTCAGGGCTTATGCTACACACCTCTAGCACCATCATTCACAAATTTATAATGAGCGATACTACTCCTGTGCTGATTTTTCAAGTTGTCATTTCTTAAGGCAAATAGATACTTAAATCCATTGCATTAAAAAAAACTGAAGCTGTTGGAGAGAGGAGTTACCAGGGCAATGTTTTATTTTCAAGTGTCTGAGTAATGAGGAAAAATTGAGAAACTTAAACTTTCAAAAAGGAGTCACCTGAAAGGTGTTCCTATAAAGGTGTTAAGGTACAAAGAGTGTAAACCCATATAGCAAAGGTTGACCTGGAGTACTATAATGTTAAGCAACGGGGTAGGACAAAGGGGCAATTATTTAAACTTGTAAGAGGTGACTTTAGGATCATTATCAGGAGGTTATGCTTCATGTAAAGAATGAGGGGTTGCTTTACTTCTATTTTTAATTTCAGGAATTATCTTGAATCCAGGACGTCAATACAATGTTTGTCAACTATGAAATGATATTAGATTAGGAAATGAAGTTGATTCTGAAGAGGCAGCTCAGAAATGAGGGAAAGATTTGGAATAAGATATGTAAGTTGGCAGAACAATAGCAGAAAATCTTTAATGCGGACAAATGTGTAGCCAGAAAGTTAACAAAATGACAAAAACAGTTTATGAATGTTGTTAAAATAGCCCAGGATGAAACCAAAATACACCCAGCAATCTTAGTAATCCTGACATTCCAGATGGTCCAACAAATGTAAAATAGTATTCAGCAAAGCTAACAACTGTTTACTTTCACAGGCAGAGTAATAGAATGTAAGTCAGCAGACATCATGACCAAACTTATACAGTCTCCATATCAGATTGGCTGAATACTGCATTCAGCTCTGGTCCCTGAGACATGACAGATATTCCAAGCTAAAGGTAGTACAGACAGAGGCAAAACACTGATCCCTAGGACTGAATTTTCACAGAGATGGAAGAGAACAGGCCGAAGCTAAAATGCTGCCAAAGCCCTGAAGCCAGAATTCCCACCCCGATGTCAGCCACCCACCATTTTCATGGGAGAAGTGGTGAATGGGGTCATGATGTTTCTCACATGTGCACTCTTCACAGAGGGAGCAGCACATTTGAAAGTTCAGTTGCATTCATTCAGAAACAATTTTTGTCACCGAGATTTTTGAAACACGACTTGTGGGATTTATGAATCTAAGGAAAGGGTCAAAACTTATTGGAGTTCTTTGGGGAGGACAATAACCCTTTTAGAGAGGTCAGGTACCCTTTTGGAGTGGTTAGATACCTTTTTGGGATTTTTAAGAGTGAAGGATGATGAGGTCAACAGAACTTAAAAGCTGTCAAGTTATTTAAATCCACTGTTCTTCAAAATTTGGAGAAAACCTAGCCAGTTGTGCCTTTCAGGTAAAAAAAAATCAGTGCCTGCAAATTCAAAAGCTGTTCCCTGACATAAGGCTGGGAGTTCTTATTCTAGTATTAGTATCATTTGACTCTTCTACAACCTATCTTGCTGTAAATTCACAGTTTAACAGCTCAGAATGGTTCTTAAGGGCTTAGATGCCTTTGATGTGGGGCTATGAATACAAATGTTTGTTTTTATAAGGGATTAAATTCCTTAAGGTGTTTAAAAGTATTTTGTCGGTTTTTATCCAGGAGAGTGCGTTAATATGTGTAGTGTACTTAGAGCTTTATTTTATTTCATCCCAACATGGTTCCTGTTGTCTGCCCAAGTTGGATACTGGATGAGTTGGCATGGAGAGTGTAGGTGCAATGGATGGTGGGTGGGGACAAGTGGGTAATGGTGGTATAGTGGTAATGTTAATGGACTAGTAATCCAGAGGCCCAGCCTAATGCTGTAGGGATGCAGGCACAAATCCCAACATGGCAGCTGGTGGAATTTGAATTAAATTAATACATCTGGAATACAATGGGGGTCATGACAACTGTCTTCAATTGTTGTAAAATCACATTCTGGTTTATTAATATGCTTTAGGGAAGGAAATTTGCTCTCTTTATCTGGTCTGGCCAATCTGTGTATTACAGCAATGTGACTGATTCTTAACTGTCTTCTGAAATGGCCTAGCACTCCATTCAGTTCAAGGGCAATTAGGAATGGAGAAAAACTACCGGCCTTGGCAGCCACATCCACATCACATGTAAGAATCGGGATGAAAAAATACTAAGTTGGCATACTGACTATAAGGTACCATGAGGATGAGGGAGGCAGAGGTGAGTTAGCGCTTAGCCTATAAGAGGCCATGACAATGAATGAGGGGCATGATTTGGCAGTAAGTTGGCATGAAGGGTGGGTTGAGGGTCAGAGGTTGGCATGGATGTTATAAGGGGCCATGATGGTTGGAGTGGGGCATGAGGAGTGTCGGGGGGTGTGGGTGGTTGAGAGTTGTGAAGGCTGGAGGTGTGAACTACTATCATTACAACTGGCACAAAGTTCCAGAGCACCTGGTTGTATCTTTCAAGCAGCCTGTATTAGCCTGACTCCAGCACACACCCGTACTCCACCACCTACACCGCCGTTCCCTCATCCCGCCACCCACCAACCGCCCAAAACAAAAATCTGGCTGTTCAGTGAGGTTTATCCTGAATCAGGTCGAGGGAGTCTGAAAATTTCTGCACCTCCAACTTTCCAGCAAAACTTTGGGCCCTAGAATCAAAACTGTGAGGAAAGGTGAGACATCTGAAAAGTTTCCCATTAGAGATATACAAGATGTGAAAGGCACAAGGTAAATCTGGAATATTATTTTACATTATTTTCCATGATGAGTGCAAGATGAATTGTTTTGGCAACACGTCTCTCTTTTTAGAGATACCTTAAATTATGTGGCAAGGATCGGACAAGGTGCGACAGATTCAAACTAGTAAAAATTACATTTCGACATGGAAGGATAACATACAGCTGACAGAATGTAGCTATGATTCTCTGTGTTGTTAGGTTTCTGACTTGAGGTCACCATAAAAGATCATAACCTTTGGGAAATTGAAGCTTTCTCTCTTTAAATGCATGATGCAAGAGAGACAGCTTCCCCAAAACTTGACCTTGATAATAAGATGTCCATTCAGTCCTTTCAGATCGTACAAAGAATTGTCTTTACTTGCTCCGTGACATCATCATTAGTCCAACAATGTAAAGACATTTCTGACATGCCCGAGAAAGAAAGAAATAACCATTGTTTGCCAGTTGGAAGAGTTACTGAGGTGACCTTTTACTCACCATTTGTTTCCATACATTTACAGTCCTTCCTGCAGGTTCACCATACTGTTAACCAACAGCTATGTTGTTTTTAACCTCTTCTTCAATGGCCAAGCATACTGTTTCCATTGCATGTTTCCCAGCACTGTTAGCACAGTTAGAAGAATGCACACTGGGTAGAGTACAACTGAAACACCGTCAATTTGTTGTGCTTCAAAGTGATCAGTGTGTATTCCAGTTTTGGCACTGTGGTGCTTCCCCTTGTCAACAATATATGACTGATATGCTCAATAAACTTAGTCTTGCACTTGTCAGTGCTTGGAATATTTGTGGTGGCTGGCTGCTGTGTGCCCCGTATGGACTGTTAGGATTAAGGTAAACTTAAGAGTCTTGAGGTAATTTTGCACTATTTTGACAGCTGTGGGATATTCTGACCCTGCTTAGTTTCTTGTTCTGTGCAATAAACAGACACTTCTTTTTGAATAATTTGAAAGCCTGAGAGACTGTTCCCCTTAAGAATGGGCATGTTGCAATCCATCTAATCAATGCACTCATCTATATGCTAGTGCAACAATAATAAAATGATTGGTGCCTCTGTTTGCAACTTCTTCCTCGTGATCTTAAAGTTTACGCACATGGGGATCAGTTGAACATTGGAATCCAAAGCCTCTATGCCTGAGGGTTCACTTGAAACATTCTGATTGGTCTTACAGTCAATAAAAACAATCTGCTCAGCAAATGTCGAGTAGCTAAATGCTCTATGATGCACTGCAGTGTATTAAATCTATGCATTGATTGGGTGGAAATCCAGGCTGTGGACGTCTTTGCAATGACTACTGAAGGTTGCTTCACACAGTATCCAATTTGTGTGCTTTTAAAACAAAACTGCTCCTGTCCAGGTCTTTGCCTTCATTAACTGAAGAGGGATTTGAAGTCTCCTAAGAGACAACAGGTTATCCCTCTTCCAGTGGTATGACCTGTTGCTCCAGCAGATGGTGTTAGCCATATTGCAGCAACAATGCTCTTTTTGCCACTAGAGACTCTCAAAGTCTAAACGGCGGACTGAGGCAGAGCTTTGCCCTCTGAGGTACCATCTTTTGGATGTGACATTAAACCATGGCCTGCTCTGCTCTCTCAGGTGGACACATAATATTACATAACACTGTGGAAGAGTTGTGAAATGCTTCTGCTGTTCTGGCCAATATTTATTCTTCATCACTAAATCAAATGAATATTTGGTCACATATCTCAATGATATTCATCAGACCTTGATGTGTGCAAATTGATTTTATGTGACCTTATCCTAAAGTGCTCAAGCAAATGCTAAGGTGGTGTAAGGCGCTATCTAACTGCAAGTCTTTTCATTTCCGTGCAGTCTCCTCATCCTGATTCACAAAGTCCCCGGTTTGGATATAGCTGAGCTGGTGTTTTGCAGTGCCATATAATGAGGTGGTATATTGGATCCTTTTGGACCCTGGGGCTCCCATTCAACTTCCCACGAATACCTATCGAAAGAGGAGTGAACATGACAATGCTTTATTGGTGACAAGCCTTGAAATGCGCTTTCTACAGAATATTAATGTGAACATGAGGTTTCACAGGCACATTTCAATCTTTTTATTTTAGTGTATCTCATAGGTACATCCAGGAGTCATGAGGGCCACATTAGGGATGTGCTACTGCCGTATTTTCATGATTTCCAATGAAAATGGAAATTTCAGGTGATTAATTTAAAATCAATAAGCCCATTATTTTGTATGTATCTCCAGAAGTGGATACTGTCTGTTTGGTATTACAATTTGCAAATTCTCAATCAATGAGACATTGGGTGGGATTCTCCGGCTGAGCACTCCCCAAAACCGGAGAATCCCGCCTGATGTCAATGGACCTTTGCATGGTCCGCTCCCCACTACGATTCCTGTGGTGGGTGGGATGGGAGAATTCTCCCCAATATTGTGAAAACAGCTCATCCCAAAACTTTCGACCTTCAAAATTTAAGCTGAAAAAAAAGTAAATATGTGCAAAGGACTAAGTTGGATGGCCATCCAAGACTGAACGTTTGACAGAAGTGCTTTAACATATCTTTTAGTTCATGTGAGTGGGTAGGTAAGATTGGAAAATGATCTTGAGAAGCTTGGTACCAATCTTTAGCTGAGGCGCAAATTCCTTCCGGTCTGCTGTTTCTGCAATATTATCTGTTGCCCCTCAAAGTGAGATGGGGGATTGCCAGAATCCACTTCTGTATGAGTGCTCTTATGGTTATCTTCCATCCTCTCCTGAAAATTATACAGAGTTGCCAAATTGAAAGAATAAAGAAGCTGGGAATTGGCCATAGATGAGGATGATGTATATAAGCATCCTCCACTATGGGTGTGATTACATGATCATGTATCTTGATGGTACAATAGCTAGAAGAAAAGTATTCAGGAAAATAACAATTGTTAAATGCAAGTGAAAGAAGGAGCTGAATGTTGTCTGGGTCATGCTGCATGCAGGCACAGACTGCTTCGATATCTGAGGTGTTGAGTGGTATTGAACACTATGTAATCATCATTGTGCTGGTTGGAAGTTCATCGTTGAAGCAGCTGAAGATGTTTGGGCGAAGGGCCCTGCCCTGAGAAATTCCATGATGTGGAGATGCCGGCGTTGGACTGGGGTAAACACAATAAGAAGTCTAACAACACCAGGTTGTTCCACCTGTTCCGAAAGCGAGTGGCTTTTGCTACCAAATAAACCTGTTGGACTTTAACCTGGTGTTGTTAGACTTCTTACTGAGAAACTCCTACAGTGATATCCTGAGGCTGAGATAGTTGGCCTCCCACAGCCAACCTTTGTGTGAGGTTTTACTCCAACCACTGGAGAGATTCCCTCCTGATTCTGATTGAGTTCAGTTTTGCTAGGGCTCCTTGATGTTACACAATCAAATACAGCCCAGATTTCAAGGGCAGAGGCTCGCACCTCTGGAATTCAGACTTTTAGTCCATGTTTGTGCCAAGGTTGTAATGAAGCCTGGATGTGAGTAGCCTTGACAGAACACAAAGTTGAGCATCCAAGAGCAGGTTGTTACTGTGTAAGTGTTGCCTGATGACACTCTTGCCATCTTCCATTACTTTGCTGAGATTGAGAGTAGGATGACCAGGTGGTAATTGGCTAGATTGCATTTGTCTTGCGTTTAGTGGACAGGACATACTTGGCAATGTTCCATATTGTAAGATCGTAAGAAATAAGAGTGGACCATTTAGCCGCTCAAACCTGCTCCAGCATTCAACAATATCATGGCTGATTTGGATGTGGGCCTTCCTGCCTGCCCACCATAACCTTTGACTTCCTTGTCGATCAAAGACCCGTATAACTGAGGCTTGAATATATTGAATGACATCGCCTCCTCTGCTCTCAGATCAAAATAATTTCAAAGACTGTTGACCCTCTTAGAGAATAAATTTCAGCTCATCTCAGACTTAAATCAGGTTCAATTCCAACCTGTCTGCATGGAGTTTGCACATTCTCCCTGTGTCTGTGTGGGTTTCCTCTGGGTGCTCCAGTTTCCTCCCACAGTCCAAAGATGTGCGGGTTAGGTGGATTGGCCATGTTAAATTGTCCTTAGTGTCAGGAGGACTAGCTATGGTAAATGCATGGAGTTATGGGGATAGGGCCAGGGTGGGATTGTGGTTGGTGCAGACTTGGTGGGCCGAATGGCCTCCTTCTGCACTATAGGATTCTGTGATTCTATGAACCGGGCAAACTCTTATTTTTAAACGGTGCCCTCTAGCTCTAGATTTTCCTATGAGGGGAAACATCCTCTCAGCATCTCCTGTCAATTTTATGCTTCAGTAAGATCAGTTCTTATTCTTCCAAAGCCAGTGAGAATAGACACAACCGACTAACCCTTTCTTCGTAAGACAACCCCTCCATGGCAGAAATCAGCCAAGTGAACCTTCTCTGAACAGTTTTCAGTGCAAGTCTATCACTTCTTTGGTGAGGTCACCAAAAATATCTTGGGGGATTCTCTATCATAAAATTGAAAATGTTGAATTGGCGTAAAAACTGAAGTAAATCACACTGCTTTTTTCAGCAGGATTTTCAAACTGAATCTCCCGCACTCTGTGCACTGCAGAGTGCACTTGCGTAAATCCCGTGAAAAATCAGAGGGCCGAACCTGTTGCCGCATAGCACTGAGCTGGCCACTGCGAATGTGCCAATCTGTCAGCGCCAAGATCGGTGCATACGCAGTAGCCTCGCATTGCTGGCTTTCCGATCACTGGCCGACCCCACATCGCTGGCATACAGATCCCCCCACGCCCTGATCACTGGCCCCCCGAAAATGTCTGGCCAGCCTCTAACCCCACCCCCTGTCCCACCTCGATCTCCCCCTCCCCTACCCCGGAAACCCAGTCCCCCGACACCCCTTGCAGTCCTGACCCCCCAGGCAGGCCGACCCTGATGGCCAGTCATGATCGCTGGCCTCCCTCCTTCTGTCACTCAGCCCGAGTGTAGAGTGGCAGAGGGACCCCCCATCCCCACTGCTTGAGTCTCCCGGCCCGCTGTGTTACAAAAGCAGCACAGCGGACTGGAAGAATCGCCGCCCTTGTCTCAGTAGTCCAGTTGAGGTCTCATCAATACCCTACAAAATTGTAGCGCACCATTCTTACAGTTATAGTCTTCCCCTTTGCAATAAATAACAGAATTGTTAAAGCACAGAAGGAGGCAATTTAACCTATTGAGTCTGAACAGAATCTCTGGATGGGAATTTCACCTTGTGCCATTCTCCTGCCACCTCCCTATAACCCTGTGCTTTGTTTCCATGCAAATAATCATATAATTCCTTCTTGAATGCCTCAATTTAATCTGCCTCCAACACACTCTCAGCCTGCATTCCTGACCCCAAACCCACTGGCTGTGTGAAAAATGTTTTTTCTCATATCGTTTTTGCTTCATTCACCAAGTACCTTCCCTCTGAGCTTCTTGGCTTTTCCACCAATTGGAACAGTTTCTCCCTACTTTCCCTGTCCAAGACCCTCATGGGAAGCATGGTGGCACAGTGGTTGGCAATGCTGTCTCACAGCGCCAGGGACCCGGATTCGATTCGCGGCTTGGGTCACTGTCTGTGTGGAGTCTGCACGTTCTCCCCGTGTCTGCGTGGGTTTCCTCCGAATGCTCTGGTTCCTTTCCCCAGTCTGAAAGACTTGCTGGTTAGGTGCATTGGCCATGCAGTTTTCTCCCTCACTATACACGAACAGGTGAAAGTGTGGCAACGAGGGGATTTTCACAGTAACTTAATTGCAGTGTTAAGTTAAGCCTACCTGTGACACAAATAAATAAACTGGTTTTGAATACCCCTATAAAATCTCCTCATGGCCACCTTTTCTCATTGGAAAAGAGTCCCAACTTCTCAGATCCATCTTTATAACTGAAATTTCTCATTCCTAGAATTATTCTCGTAAACCTCTTCTGCACTCCCTCCAATGCCTTCACATCCTTCTCAAAATGCGATGCTCAGAACTGGATGCAGTTTTCCAGCTAAGGCCTAATTAGTGTCTTATACAAGCTCAACATAACCTCCTTGCTCTTGTATTCTTATGTTCCAATTAATAAAGCCAAGGATACTGTCTGCTTTGTGACCTGTTCTCTCAGCCTATCCTATCACCTTCAATTATTTATGTACAGATACACCCAGATTCCTCTGCTCCGACACACTTTATAATTGTACCCTTTATTTTATATTGTCTCTCTGTTTTTCCTACCAACTCATATTTCTCCATTTTGAATTTCACCTACTGATTCCACCAATTTGTCTATGTCCTTTTGAAATTCTATGCTCTGCTCCTCGCAGTTTACAATGCTTCTAAGTTTTGCATCATTCCAAATTTTGACATTTTTACCTGTATATACCAGAAAAGCAAGTGTCAGAATTTTGACTCCTGGGGAGCTCCAATACAAACCTTCCTCCAGCCTGATTAACATCAATTAACCATTACTTTCTGTTCCCTGCCACTCAGTCAATTTCATAGATACAAAAATAAGATTTGATCACTCAGCACCCAGCCAAAGTCTCTTTTTTTCCCCAAAATTGAATGGCGGAGCAGGCTCGAGGGGCCAGATGACCTACTCCTGCTCCTAGTTATGTTCTTATGTTCTTCATAATTGGATTCACCAACAATGTTCCATTGTCATTCATATGTGTTCCCACCGACCATGAGATGCCTCCATCAGTCACTTCCACACCCAATAACAAATACCAGGAAAGAGCAGCTGGAATAGAGTTGTTGCCATAATAATGAAGGCATCAAAAGTAAATCAGATTCGACCATTGTGAGGTGGTGTCATTTCCTTCCACTTAGAAAAGATTATCATCAGAATTGAGGAACATGAAGAAACCATCCAGCCCCTCAAGCCTCTTCTGTCTTTCAGTCAGACCATGGCTGACCTGTCCACGAATTCCATCTACTCCGCTTCATCTCACAATCCTTAATATCCCTAACAAGAAGTTAGTAATCTCAATCTTGAAATTTTCAATTGACCTCGCCTCAACAAGCTCCTTAAACCACACACAAATTCCTTGCCAGTAATGAGGGAGCTTCCAAAGAGATGGATCATTCATGCCTGATGCTCGATCTTTGCTGACACCTGAAATATAGGCAGTGCCTGAATCGGTCCACTAATGAGCACAGATGTAAATTGGCCACAAGATGTTTGTAAAGGCATACATATTGTGTTTTTTACTTAAAATAAAAAAATGAATACACTCGGATTTGTGTGATCAAAGGTGTTCTCAGTTACTGTGAAGGCTCAGGCTGAGTGTGATGGCCTTGGAGAATATACACATCACTGCATTTTTATGCTTGAATTACAACTACTAGATTGCTTCCCTGGTTGAACTCACAGTAAAGGTGAAATTGTCAATCTGGATTTTTGGGCTTAATGTCTGAGCTTTTTATTGCTCCTGGTCACTGGTGCATTTCATGTAGGGTTTTACTAAATCTTGTACAAGAGCAGAGGAAAATATTGATATTAGCAGCACACAATATGTTTAGGGTCATGTCAAGTGAAGGGGGAGTGAAGACCAAACCTTTCTTGTACGGGATAAAAGACATAGAAAATCACAAGTGGTTTGAACTGAAAAGAGTGTTCATTGTGAACTATTTTAACTCTGAATTCTTTGGAAAGTAATCTTACATATGTGTACATAAGTTTTTCTGTCCAGCAAGTTTATCGCACATTAATACCCCACATGAGCTTTCTCCCATCTGATTTCTCCTCATGTATTGATGTATTGGGCTGAATTTTACCACAGGCTTTGGGACCTTCATGTCAGGACCAAATGGGACGAAAGCGCACACTTTCCGGGAGCCTGGCAGCAGAATGTTGCCAGGCTGTCTCCTTGCCACCCTATTTAGGATGGTGGGTAGACTCTCTATGATGCTGACTCAATCAGAAGATCTCAACAGACACACCACGAGAGGTGGACACTGTTGAGGCAGGAAGGGATCCTGAGGGTGCCTCAACATGCACATACCTTTGGAAGAATTCAAAATTTAATGAAATTACATTGTGGCTACAGTTGTCAGGTCATTTGTACAGAGGGGGAGCCCTTCCACAATGTGGCCTACAGCCACAGCTGTGACTTTCGCAGTCCAGCGGACCCATGTTGGCTTGCTTTGCAGGATGTGTCTATAGCTATACTCCCCTCCCCCTTGCCTCCAATTCTGGCCTGGTGATCACCAGCCTTCCAGTTGTGAACCGCACTACATCTTACAATGTGTGAAGAACATAAGAACTCGGAGCAGGAGTAGGCCATCCGGCCCCTCGAGCCTGCTCCACCATTCAATAAGATCATGGCTAATCTTTTTGTGGACTCAGCTCCACTTACCCGCCCGCTCACCATAACCCTTAATTCCTTTACTGTTCAAAAATTTATCTATCTTAGTGTCATCTGCGAATTTTGACACACTACACTTGGTCCCCAACTCCAAATCATCTATATAAATCGTAAACAATTGCGGTCCCAACACTGATCCCTGAAGCACACCACTAGTCACTAATTGCCAACCAGAAAAACACCCATTTACCCCCACTCTTTGCCTTCTGTTCGTTAACCAATCCTCTATCCATGCTAATACATTACCCGTAACACTGTGCACCTTTATCTTATGTAGCAGTCTTTGGTGCGGCACCTTGTCAAATGCCTTCTTGAAATCCAGATATACCACATCCACAGGTTCCCCATTGTCCACAGCACATGTAATGTTCTCAAAGAATTCCACCAAATTAGTCAAACATGAACTTCCCTTCATGAACCCGTGCTGTGTCTTACCAATGGGACAATTTATATTCAGATGTCTCGCTATTTCTTCCTTGATGATAGATTCAAGCATTTTCCCTACCACAGAAGTTGAGCTAATCGGCCTATAGTTATCTGCTTTTTGTCTACCTCCTTTTTTAAACAGTGGCATCACATTTGCTGTTTTCTTATCTGCGGGGATTACCCCAGAGTCCAGCGAATTTTGGTAAATTACCACTGGTGCATTTGCTATTTCTCCCGCTATCCCTTTTAGTACCTTGGGATGCATTTCATCAGGACCAGGAGACTTGTCTACTTTTAGTCCCATTAACTTGCCCGACACTACCTCTTTCGTGATAATAGTTTCTAGGTCCTCACCTGCCATAGCCTTCCTGTCATCAATTTTTGGCATGTTATTTGTGTCTTCCACTGTGAAGACCGACACAAAATACCTGTTCAATGCCTCAGCCATTTTCTCATTTCCAGTTATTACATCCCCCTTCTCATCATCTAAAGGGCCAATGTTTACTTTAGCCACTCTTTTTCGTTTTATATATTTGTAGAAACTTTTGCTGTCTGTTTTTATATTCTGAGCTAGTTTACTCTCATAATCCATCTTACTTTTCTTTATAGCTTTCTTCGTGGCCACCTGACCTCAATTGGCCAGGTGGCCAATTAAGAGTGCCCTTAATTGGCCACCTGGTGTTGGTGGATAGGTAGCCATTACCCTGTATCCTTCCTCCAGTAGCCTGAAAATAGACTAGAGGGAGGAAGGAACATGACAGTAGATTGGCATGCCAGCTGGTGGCGAGATATTGTTATCACATACAGCTCTGAATCTGCCTCCATCTATTCACTACCTTGCTGTTCAAAGCACCCATGGCATTCACCTCAACTGCTCTCCATGGTAGAAGTTAAGCACTCTTGAGTATGAAGTCATTTTGAATTCCCAATTGGAATAATTCATGACTTCCTTATATATAAGGCTTCTAGTTTTTGACTTCCAAGATTTTGTGTGTGTGTGTTTTGTAAACTGGGTGATGTGAGGCATTTGGTGTCGAGGGAGAAGGAAACTTAAGCTGAGATAGAAATAATTATAAAAATAATGACAATTAATTAGATCAAAGGAATTTTTTTTAAACTGATGTATTTTGCCAGAATTACAGGGCCATTTGGGAACTCCAGGGATGTGGTCATCACTGGCTGGGCCAGCATTTTATTGTACATCCCTAATTGCCCTTGCTAATAGTCTATTGATCCTTACTCTCTGCTTCAAGTTATTTCACCAATCTTTCATCCATATTGATACATTTCCCCCAATTCCATGACCCCTTGTCTTGTATATTAATGTTTTTAGGCCTTGAATGCCTTTTGGAAGTCCAAGTACCAAAGTGAATAGGATAAAAATAGCTGAAGAGGATGTACTTAAAAGGTTTGCAGTCCTCAAAATAGAAAGGTTACCTGGCCTGGATGTCATGCATGTCAGGTAGAGAAGTAAGATGGAAACAGCTCTGGCCACAATATCCTATTCTCCTTGGGATGGAGTAGTTCCTGTGGGCTGAAAGTTTATAAATGTTTTGCCCATTTTTTTAAAAGTGGAGATGAATAAACCAGATAACCACAAGCCACTGAGAGGGATATTTTACAGACAGATTCAGGAAAAAATGTGATTGAATCAGGGTTCCAGAGAAGTTTAATACAACTTCTCTTTTTTAACTCTATTCATTAAGAAATGGATCTTTGTGCTTATTTTGCACTTTCACAGTTTTGTCAACTAGTCACAGCGCTACGGATCTGGTTCAATTCCGGCCTTGGGTGACTGTGTGGAGTTTGCACATAGCCTTCTTGTATTATTTTGCTTTTAGATCCCTTTTTATGTTCTATCCCATTCACATATCTTTGCATTGGATCTTTGCTACTGAGATGGGTGACCCGAGTCAAGAGCTTTCGCAACTCAGCCAACGCACCTTAATTTAAAGAGCCCCATAAGATCCAATCTTTGCCCAACAGAGGTAGAGGCATGACAGAGTTGACCCTGCCAACCCTGGAAGCAGATGCTAGATGATAATGAGGGTCAGTTTTAGCAGGTTTTGGACTCCCTAGCCCTCACACCTTCACAACCCATACACCCACCATGGTTCCTCCATGCCAACTCGTGACCTCCACCCAACTCACTCCTACTTCCCATGATATTCTTGTGCAAACTCATGCCCCTACCCATTCACCTTGATAGCCACACACTTATTATGCACAATGGGCAGGCCTCAAGATCCACGTGGAGATGATTAAGAAATTCTAACACACTAATGCAGTTCTCACTCCGAGATACTTGACTCCTACTTCTACTTAGACCTCCTTTGCAAGCCTCTTTAAATTATCAATCAAACTGTAAACTCTCCTGACACAATTGTAGCTTTAGAAACACAGCCAAACATTCATAATCCACAGAATTCCTACAGTACAAAAGGAGGTCCAGCGAGTCTGCACCGACTCTCCAAAGAGCATCTTACCCCACCCTGTGCATTTCCTATAGCTAAACTCCACATCTTTGGACACAAAGGGGCAATTTTGCATGGCCAATCCATCTAACCTACACATCTTTGGACTGTGGGAGAAAACCAAAGCACCTGGGGGAAACCCACATGGACACAGGGAAAGCGTGCAAACTCCACACAGTCACCTAAGGCCGGAATTCAACCAGATCCTTAGCGCTGTGAGGCAGCAGTGCTTGCCACTTTGTCGCCACCACTGTAATATAATGATAGTCCTTGGGAAGTGCCAACAAAGAACTTCATTAAAACTGCATAAGCAGATATTAATTTTTTTCTAACCTGCACCAGATGACTGGTCAATCAAAACAGGCCAACAGAGATTTTGTAACTCCCACTGGCAGCTACAGCCTGTTTTTTTTTCAAGTGTCAGTGTGGATGATTTTTTAAAAATATCAGATCGTGACATTTAAGCCGATCTTATCTGCCTTCAGGGATGTTTATGCCTTCTTCAAAAATTTGCGGCTCCCACACTGTGGGTAAAGGCATTTAGACCAGGCAAAATGGGGTCTGCCTGAACTGAACACTAAATTAAAGTATTAAGTTTGGGTTTCTCTTCTGTGCGAGTCATGCCTCGGCCCCTTCCACCTGCGGACAACACTTCAGTCTGTTGGAAAAAGGGGCAGCATTTCTGCATTGGGCTCCAGCCCACCATTTTTCACTGTCCACAGAGTCTTCCCAATTGCAACAATCTGGCCCTCATTTTCCAAAGAGTGGGTGCACTCCATATTCAATCTAGCAAAATGCATCACATCACACTTATTTATATTGAAATGAATTTTCTGTTACGCAACTGTTCAGCAGTTGGCTAAAATGTTCTTGTGTTTTGTGGCAATCTTCTTCACTATTAACTTTGCCCCAAAGTTTACTGTCATCCATAAATTTTGATAGTGTATTTTTGATTCCTGTATCCAAATCATTTATTTAACTGGTGAATGTCTCAGTACCAACCATTATGAAACAACACTCCCCACTTTCCACCATCTGAGTACCTAGCTTTAATAGCTACTCTCTTTTATGTTTTGTCACCAATTTGCTATCAATTCTGCATGTCCCTGACTCCACTCGCTCTGAACCACACACCCCTTTCTCCAATGTTTCAGTTACTTTTCATAACTTCTTGGTGTCCCTCGTCAAAGGGCAGCCTCTGCCAAACCATTGTTGATTAAACCAGCAGAGATCTGTTCCAGCAGCTTAAGATGACCTTGCTGAATTTTCTCCCCTGCCCCCACCCCCCCATCCCCATTGTCCCTTTAGTCGTCCACCCTGTGGGGTGCATATGTTGGTCCACTTCATTCCTAATTTGCAGGTCAATGGGTGAAATCGTAAACTTGACCATCTGCAGTAGTCACCCTGGCAATCAAAGCAATAATTGAGATCCAAAACTGTAACTTAACATTCTGTGATATAGCGCACCACTGTGCAAGCTTAACTTTAACAAGTGTTAATCCTTTATCATGATTTATGTGTGTTTTCTGATTAATATCAGAAAAGTTCAAATATATTTGTGTTATTTTGGTCCATGTCTTACTTCCTTTATAATTACTGACTTTCTGTCTGATATACATGACAGAAATAAGCTTTGAATACATGACTCCCAGAAAAATGAAAGGTGCTTTTGAGATGCATGCCAGCTATTTTCTTTAAGAAAGCAATTTAAAGTATTTGAAGTAAAATATTGGTGGTTCTTGTCTTAGTACATCAGACAGTTGATTTGATGCCTCTTCTGAAGAAAGAGATTGCATTTTGAAAGCTCTCATGTCCTCAGGATGCACCAATGTGCTCCACAACCAGTAAATAATATTTGATGTATGTTCCCTGTTGTTGTTAGAGATGAACACAGCAGTCAACTTTCACACAGGAATGTCTCACTCATATCCAATGTGCCAAATGGCCAGTTCTGTTTTAATGTTGTCCAGTGAGAGATTAATATTGTCCAAGGGGTGAATGTTGGCTGGCATTGCAGGCATACTTCCTTCCACTTCCTCGAGTATGGAATTCTTCATGTCAACCTAAGCAGGCTGGTGGACATGAACAATTCCATAACTCCACACTACAACATGCGTGTGAAAGTGCATGTTGCTGCAGCAACTTGGACTCCCGAAGTGAACCGTAACAGACCACATCAGGTATCGTTTTCCTGATATTGTTTTTACATTGTTTGTTCCAGTAAAAGTCTTAAAACCTGAAATTTTATTGTGCAATTCCTTTCAATTGGTCACTTGGAAATAAAATCTCTTGTTTCAAGTTATTAGTCGCTACGGGGATCTTTCTCGCAATTTCAGGATTAGCCCATCCTGTCAGAAATAATTATATCCATAAGAGAGCAGGTTGAAAGCATGCATTGAATATTCCTAATGCATTTGACAGCAAAGCTCTGAACTATAATTAGGCAAAATCTTATGTAACTAGTCATCTTTTAGAATATTTTGTATTATTCCCAGAAAAGCTTCCACAATACTATTTATTAATATATTTGAGATGTATCTGATAATTTGATTGTTGAATATTTTGGTTTGTTTTTTGCCCTCTATTTTTCTCTCCAGAAATTGATTAGAGCTTTTCTTTAGTTCATTAATATACTACAATTCTGTATTTTCATTGTGTATTATTTTTAATGCCCTTAAATATCCAGATACGTTGGAGCATGACACTCACTGTAGGGTGGGACGTGGGTGGCAATATTAGTTTTGAGTCCTATTTGGCTAGATGGTTGATGGCAAGTGCATGGCAGCTGCCGGAGGTGGTAATGTGGGAGCTGGTCCCATTATAATGCAATCAGCGAGGTGCCAGCATGAAACACATTACAGAATCGTAGCTTCCTGATCTGGAGGTGGGAAGTAGAGCTGGGCAGCTGAATGTGAAGGACATTCTAACACAACAGGAATCATGTATCCAGAACATACAACTTTAAAATTAGAAGCCTGTTAATTCTTGAAACCCACAAGCAACTGCTGCAAAAATCCTTCCTGAGCCTCTGCCCACTTTTCCCTGACTGCATTTGAGGATCTCTTCAATTTCCACTGACAATGTAACAAAATTAATTTGCAAGTACTGTGCAATTTTCATTAGATGTTACACAATGACTGCTGGTCCTCTTGGACACAGAGACCCATAAGTTACATTGAAATCTGCCTAGTCACCGTGTTAACTCCTCTACTTAGTGTCTCAGAACCTATGGGCTGAGACATTTTCCCCTCATTAAATAGTTCTACATCAATTGTTGCAATGGTATAAAATCAGTGGGAAAGTCTCGTGCGTCCCTATCCTCACCATCATCAACCTGGATTCAATGCGCTCCACTATCACAGGGATTTAGGCTGACTGAGGCCAAACCTTCACCACTGTCCTCAGGGGAGAGAAGGAAGGTAATGAACACTGTGGTGACAATCCTGTTCAGAAAAATATTAGATGTCATAACTTTAGCAGTGGATTTCTCTCTTTCTGCAGCAAGCCCATTGTTCCCAATGTATTTTTAGAGCCCTCCCACTCTTTGGCTCATGGATGACCTTGTCATTTTTCTTAAGTGCTCTCCTGCCCGCTTAAGATACTTCATATTCCTCTTAGCATTGCATTAGGTGTCTGACTGCAGTACGACTGATGTTTTTCTCCCCACCTAGTGTTGAACTCTTTCTCGGTGACAGTGGTTCTTTGGGTGCTCCTGCTGCTTGTAAAATGACCCCTTACCTGTAAAAAAAAGAACCTGGGTTACCATTTAATACATTAACTCATTTCAATGAACTGCATCTGGTGGGCCACTTGCACGTATAAGCAAAAAGGCTTCTTGTGTTTCGGACCAACAGAATCTCTGCTGAATTATACAGCAGCGGGATGTTATATTTCCACCCCCCCCCCCCCCCTCCCTCCCCCACACCACCACTCTGCCTCACTCCTGTGCAGATTCCTGCCCCAAGAAATGGGAATGATCTGTATAAAACAGATCCCTGGAAATTTGCTGCTTCGTTGGGATCAGTGGATGAATAGATGGACAAAAATCTTGCCTTTCTGCAGCATTGCCAGAGGAACAGAAACTTTCATCCGGCATTGGGAACAAAGTGGTTTTACTGAAGTAGAAATTATTTTCTGAACCTTTGTTTTCTTGGGTTCTAATAAAGAAAAATAGACTCGCGTTTATACAATGCCTTTCATGACCAGCAGGGATCTCAAAGCCTTCTACAGCCTGTGATGTATCTTTGAAGTGTCATCTTATTGAAGTGTCGTCATATTGTACTGTAGGAAACACAGCAGCCAAGTTGCATATAGCAAACTCCCACATGCAACATGTATGTCCTACCAATGGCATTTTATTGTGAACTAATCTCTGCTAAGGATAGAAAGTTTATTTAGGATCTGCACTGGGAAGAAAGTATAGAAACAAATATTCTTTGCAAGGAAGTGCTGAGTTTACTGAAGATTGGAATCCAGGAGTGATGAGGTCTAGAAATTCATAGCTGTCAGAACTTCACTTTCAGCTTCTGAACTGCTGGATAACTATTCAGTTGGGAGTAAAACTTTTGGGAATGTCTGCAGTCTCATTTCTTGTGACGTCCATTTAATTTGCATGCATGTACCTTTCATTGCAAGAACAATGGTTTGCTTTCCGGATCACTGCTGGCTATATTATTTTTCTTTTGTCAGTATTTAAAACAGTCATTTCAATGATTGCAACAGACCCCATTTACAGCCCAAGTTAGGTGTCCATCCCTTGTCTTCCATTTCAGCAACTCCTGTTTCTCTGCTGGTGAGGTGGCAACAACAATCAAATTTAAATATTCATGGTCAGGTTGCCGGGTGTTCTCTGCAAGCTCATGAAATCCACCCATACAAATATTCAGGCGATTGCTCTTTAACAGGTTTTGTCAGGAGTCTTGTACCACGATTCTCCCAGGAAAGAAAATAGAAGTGCTGCCACAAGTTTCCCCTGGGGCTGGCAGTGCTAACCAGGTGGTATTCAACTACTCTTTGGTTGAAAAAAAATTCCCCGCATAAAGCACATTGGCAAGCCTGACTTCACAGAGATTGGGGCGCCATTTTTAAAGTGTGTCCCGATCTCAAAGTACAGGGCCAAGGATTCCCCCCAACCCTCCACTGCTCCCCCCGCAGACAAAGGGAGCAACCCCAATCCTTCACCACAGAGGGTAACCTCCCACCACCACTAAATGTTTGGGTCACTGCTCCCCTATACACACACCACACAGCATGAGGTTAATCGATCCCTCCCTGCATCCGATTCAGTGGCTTTGTTCCCCCATCCCCCATAAGAGAGACAGTCTGGTATGGGGGCACCAAAGGCCTCACCCCCTTCACCAACCCCCCCCACGCCCCCCCTCCACCCCCACCTCCTCCACCCCCACCTCCTCCACCCCCACACACTTCAAGCCCCAAGCCTTGGCAGTGTTGAATGGCAGTGACACCCTGGCAACACTGGGGTAGAGCCAGGGTGCTATCCAAGCATGTACATGTCCACCTGGGGGCTCTAAAGGCCTCTGAGTCCTCCGACATGGTTGTAACATCTATCCAGAGAAATAAATGGTGGCTGCTAGAAGGTCTTCATCAAGGAGCACTTGGAGGGTAATTTCTGAGTTGTGCTAGCTCCTGCTACGGCTATAAACAACTTCCAGTACAAGCACACTGTTCCAGTATAAGAGGTTGAAAAAGACCCACAATGAACAGAAAAATAGTCAGACTGTGTACCTGGGCTTTCTAGGAAGGTCTTCAGAATAAAGACAAAACTGCAGTTAGAAACCGCCGCAATTCAAAAGAGGAAGCACTTCAACCCTGAGGAACAATAAAAACAAACAAAGCTGCTGCCTACTGTGAAATAGCCTGCATCTGTCAATCAAGAGACTTGTAAAAGGTACTAGAATGTGCGATTGGATGTAAAAAATCCAGTTCAAAGCTTTTGGACTTCTCACCATGGCCAAAGGCTTAAAGAGGTTAAAGGAGAATCGGAGTGAATGTGAGATAAGCACTTCAAAGATTTCTTCCACATCAGAGGGAAGGCTTTTACCTTCATCTGACAGATCTTTAAATTTGACATGCTAGGAGACACACCAAAGGGCCTCAAGGCTACAAAGTGAAGATCTGCCACACAAGCCCCAACCCTTGGAAAAGACCCCCGACCTCAGCCCCTCCAGCCCAGCTCAAGTTCCCTAACCTCCATTTCCCCTGAAGGATCCCCCTCCCCCGACATCCTGGAGGCGATTGTCAAGAGGGTATTTATCCTTTGCTTCCGCTTAGTGTCCATGGTGCCTGGTCCCCATTCTTCAAGATTTATTTATTTATTATCACAAGTAGGCTTACATTAACACTGCAATGAAGTTATTGTGAAAGCCTCCTAGTTTCCACACTCCAGCACTGGTCGGGTACACTGAGGACCCTACTCCCACTGCCCAATTCAGTGGCCTCATCCCCTCTCCACCACGAGATAGATACTCTAGTATGTGGGCACCAAATGCCTCACCTTCTTCAGTCCCCACCCCCCCGGCCATTTAGCATGTCCAATGCACCTAACTAGCATGTCTTTCATACTGCGGGAGAAAACCAGAGCACCTGGAGGAAACCCCATGCAGACACGGGGAAGAACATGCAGACTCCGCCTAGAGAGTGACCCAAGCTGAGAATCGAACCCGGGTCCCTGGTGCTGTGAGGCAGCAGTGCTAGTCACTGTGCCACCTTGCCACCCAGACTGCACTAATTGGTGTCCACGTGATGTCCTGATAATTGTATTCGAATGCATTTAAATTGGTGGTCATCAGCAGGCGAGAACCTGATCGGGTTAGGCACAGTGGACTGGGAGACACAGTGGGTTTGATGGCTGCCAGAATCCTGTTTTGGCCCATGCTCCCGATTCAACAGGCCAGCGTGAATCCTGGTTGAGGCCAGCAGCCTTGCAGATTTGCTCCCTTGAAGTCTGAATTGTTATTAATTTTCAAACACTGCTGAGACTTTGACCCACTAAGCTTTGCTGCATTCTTCCATGGTTACTTCATGGATAATGACCCATGAAGAACAGAAAGGAGACCAAGGCAATGTGTGTGATGGCATGATAATAATCAAAGCAACTTTAGGAATTCAGCCCATCAAGAGTCCGTTTACCCACAATCAGGCACAATTACTTCGAATTGCTTTTTTTTGACCATTTGACAAATATGCCAGCTTCATTCTATGAAAAAAAACCTACAAATCACAGGCCTATAATTTCCTCATCATTGAATGAAAATAGCATGTTTCAATTGTAATGAATTCCAGGATTTAATTTAAATCAACTTGCTTGACAGGAGCATCAAATGGAGAGTTTGGCTCAAAGGTCACTCATTTGATTCCAGTGTTCCAGACATTGCTGTAATATCTACAGAACATCATGGCCAGAATTCTCCCAAAAAACTTCTCAGTGCTGAATTCATGGAAACATAGAAGATAGGAGCAGGAGGAGGCTATTTGGCCCTTTGCGCCTGCTCAGCCATTCATTACAATCATGCTTGATCATCCAACTCAATAGCCTAATGCTGCTTTTTCCCCATAACCTTTGATCCCATGCACCACAAGTGCTATATCCAGCTGCTTCTTGAATGCATTCAATCTTTTGGCATCAACCACTCCCTGTGATAATGAATTCCACAGGCCCACCACTCTTTGGGTGAAGAAATGTCTCCTCACCTCCGTCCTAAATGGTCAATCCTGAATCCTCAGACTGTGACCCCTGGTTCTCAACTATCCTCCCTGTTTACAAGTCCCTATGAGATCCCCCCTCATTCATCTGAACTCCAGCGAAAACAATCCTAACCTAGTCAATCTCTCCTCATATATCAGCCCCGCTATCCCCGGAATCAGCCTGGTAAACCTTCGCTGCACTCCCTCGAGAGCAAGAACATCCTTCCTCAAAAAAGGAGACCAAAACTGCACACAATACTCTCGTTGTGGCCTCACCAAGGCCCTGTATAGTTGCAACAGCACGTCCCTGCTCCTGCACTCGAAACCTCTCGCAATGAAGGCCAACATGCCATTTGCCACCTTTACCGCCTGCTACATCTGCATGCTTACCTTCAGTGACTGGTGCACAAGGACACCCTGGTCCCGCTGCACACTCCCCTTTCCCAAAAGCCAGTCAGGTAGTAATCTGCCTTCCAAAGTGACTTTGCGTGAAAACTGGAGTAACTCATGTTTTGTTTTCAGTTGGAATTCAGAGACTACCAACGTGAATATCATTAAATTTTAGGGGGTGGGGCCTATCCCCGATGGAGAGGCTGAAATCAGAGCGCTGAGCGGACCCTGCACATGTGCTGATCTGTCAGTGCCAAGATCGGTGCATGCACAGTGGCCCTGCGCTGCTGGCCTCCCAATTGCTGGCCAACTCGATCACTGGCTAGCTCCGTGACACCTGCAATGTGCTCTCTGCCCCCCCATGGTCCGATCGCAGACCCCCCCGACCATTCCCATCCCCAGCCCTGATATTTGAAACTGCTTATTTATGTCATGGCCAAAATGTAATTCTTTCCCCCCCCACCCCTCCATAAATACTTTGTTAATAAGAAGGAGGTGTTTAAATTGTTGAGATCTATTATATGTGAATGAAACCAGGTTGCTCGATTTGATGTGTGATCGTAAAACCAGAGGAGACGTATTCAAAATGAAAGAACTTGAACTTTCTCCTACAAATTTGCAAGGGAGTGGAACTGACTTCGAGGGTTGGCTGATGATGTAGTTTTACTCCTACAAAAAGAAGATTAAATATCTGGCCACTGAAACTTCATGCGTTTCTCCCAGACTCTCATTGTAGCTTCAGTGGGAGACACAGAAGCAGGCGGGCACAACATTTCTCATCACTGATGGTGTGCCAGTTTCCCAGCTCCATCTGACCCCTGGGTCATTTTGCCCACAAGCAGTTGAGGTGTTTAAAGGCCAATTAATGCCTATAGTCGTCGCCCAAGTGCAGCAACCTGAAGGTGCCTTCCTGGATTCAGACCCGGAGCTGGGGTTCAGCACTCCAGTTTGGCTCAGAGACCCTCCCTACCTGCTTCGGTTCAGTTGCAACCACAGGCCGCTTTGTGAAGGAGATTTCTCCTCACCACCACTCCATCCACAATGGTGGCATGGCTGAAAAGGCTTTTTTTAAATTTCAAATTCAGGAAAACGTGGAGCGAGGGCATCTCTCTTCACTTAGCTACCATGGTATCCCTGTTGTTGCTTCCAAACTTGGAGGGCCTACAATTGGTGCCCCATCTTCAAAAGTCCTTGATTAGTGACAAAGGGTCATCCTGACTTGAAACATTGGCTCTATTCTCTCTCTACAGATGCTGACAGACCTGCTGGGAATTTCCAGCATTTTCTGTTTTTGTTTCAGATTCCAGCATTTGCGGTATTTTGCTTTTACCAAAAACCCTTGTATTAATAGAATCATAGGATCCCTACAGTGCAGAAGGAGACCATTCGGCCCATTGAATCTGCACTGACAACAATCCCACCTAAGCCCTATCCCTGCAACCCAACATATTTACTCTGTGAGTCCCTTGAACCTACGCATCCTGGGACACTAAGGGTTAATTTAGCATGGCCAATGCATCTCACCCGCAGATCTTTGGACTGTGGGAGGAAACCGGAGCACTCGGAGGAAACCCATGGGGAGAACGTGCAAACTCCACACAGACAGAGACCCAAGCCACGAATCGAACCCAGGTCCCTGGAGCTATGAGGCAGCAGTGCTAACCACGTGCCACCATGTTGCCCCAGTTCCCAATTGGCTGAGGAACCTGACCTTTGGCCAACAATTAGCAAATTGAGGGAGAATCACAAGTGAGGCACTGTTCCCCACACAATATATACTTCTGACTCCCATTGAGCCTGATGGTGGGGTCCTGAAGCCTCCAGGGAAAATCCTGGCCCTCTGCCATCTTACACATCCATTGGTTTCTTGACGGAAAATCTCCACAGAATTTCGAAACACTTGCTGGTAAATTAATTAGAATGTTATTCATTTGTACTGATATCTAATATTTCCCCAGAGACGAGGATAGTGCAGACAGTAAGTGATTTAATCAACACATGGTTTATTACGCCATTAAAAGAAGACAGATGGAAAAAGATTCCTAATACTGTGCAAAGCCATGTATTACTCCAGCAAGCAGATTGATCAGCATTGCAGCATTTCTTTGGTTAATGGACACCTGCACAGTTCAGTTAATTAGTTGGATTCCATCATCAGTGAATAAAGTTCGCCCATCACAGTTGTCCATCTAAGCAAATATGGCCAGCATTTGTTGGAAATAAAAGCCATGATTGAATGCACAATATCTAAATTAAACAATTTCGGGGTAATTACTAAATATTCACGTTTTGCCAAACTCTGTTCAGTTTGGGTTCAGGCTCCAATTAGAAGTGTCAGTAAGTGCAAACAAAACAAATTGTTCCACTGGATATGAATTCCTTTTTATCCCATTTCAAATGTAATTACTGTTGCCTTGAAGTGATGAGTGTTCCTGACTCCAGGCAGAACAAAAGTATATGTAAAAAAAGAGTTGCAGCAGTGAGTTGGAAACTGGGTGTGGTGGATGCAATTTTTATTGACTATTGGAAAAGATGTGCTCAACCTGAGAGATCAAGTGGCAGAGTGTGTGATTATTGTCTGCATTTATGGAACCTGACTAATCAGGTGCAGAGCATCCAAATCTATGGCCAGGCAAAATTGAGGTAATTTTCCACATATCTCCCTTGGGATATGCTGTATGCTACTTAGAATCATAGAATCCCTCCAGTGCAGAAGAAGCCATTTGGCCCATCGAGTCTGCATCAACCACAATCCCATCCAGGCCCTATCCCTGTAACCCCACATATTTACTCTGCTAATCCCCTTGACACTAGGGTCAATTTAGCATGGCCAATCAACCTGCACATCTTTGGACTTGTTTCTTATAGCTACCATAGAATCCCTACAGTGCAGAAGGAGGCCATTCAGTCCATCTCTCCAACTCTCGGACAGAGCATCTTACCCCGCCTGCCCTATCCCCATAACTCATCACATTTACCATGGCTAATCTATGTAACCTACACATCCTGGGACACCACGGGCAATTTAGCATGGCTTATATAGCTAATCTGCACATCTTTGGATTGTGGGAGGAAACTGAGGCACCCAGAGGTCCCACACAAACATCAGGAGAAAGTGCAAATTCCACACAGAAGACCCCAGGCCAGAATTGAACCATGGCACTGTGAGGCAGCACTGCTAACCACTGTGCCACCCTTCTGCTTATGCTTCTAGATCTCTGTTGGACTTTATGAATCTTGATTTTTGGATCAACAAACCTAAATTTCAAATAAAATTGAATTATTACTATGAATTATCTGTTAAAAACTGAAAGCGTGCCCAAGAGTTGAGAAAGCTATGGATCTCATTATTTAAACCAAGCAATTAGATAACTGGCCACACTTGTTTGTCTGTGCTCTCGTGTCGAGGTTTAATTAATGGGAGAATCAGGCACAAAGGTGTCCAGTTCTCCTGTAAATCTTGCAAAATTAACTCCAACAATCTAACTTGTGTTTGATGAACTGTTTCTGGACCCATTTCAACTCTTTTTAGTTGGATTTCCCGATGGGTGATGCTCCTTAGAGAAAGGGTGACAGATCAGTAATGATGAACCCACTCCCTGATCCTACCATAATTTCAGGCTTATTTGAATGATTATGGTGAACTCTTGGCATTATCTGTGATTGGAGGTTTACTCATTGGGGGATGGAAATACTCTGCTATTGCACGAATTCAAGGTATGCAGCGACATCAAAAATCAGTCATCATTGACATTGCTTCAGCTGTAACAGACCTATTTAGCATTGTTCAAATGTCAGCGAACTCTGCTATAGTGCATGGAGGTCCCCATTATATAGACTTTGATGTTGAAATCCAGTTTCGTGAGGTTAGGCCAAGGAGAGAATCCTATTTGAAACAAATAGATGATGGACCGTGGAGACCTGCTTAAGAAGGAGGTGGCCAGGCAATCTCTGCCAATTCAGTCAATCCACAAATCACTAATCAATACTGTAAAATGTTTAATGAGCTTATCAGATTAATTAAGTGCAATAAATTGAGAGTGGCTCAATGTTGTTCAAATTAACAAAGAATTTATTGCCGATGATAAATAGGTATTCACAGTAAAAGGATCAGACGGAATTTATGCAGTTGTGCAACACTCCTCTGCCTGGTTCCAACTGGGGATCCTCCCCGACCCGGGATATGTGGCCTCGCACTCGATTGGCTCAGCTTCCCGTTTCGACACTCCATAGGGTGCAACCTGATCATATGGCCTTCAAGGAATGCCCCCTAAAAAGGGGCCACGGGGCCACGCTATCACACTCCTCCCCCCCCCCCCCCCCCCCCTCCTCCAATCTCCAGAGTTTACCTATGGAGAAAACAAAAAAGAATGTAATTAACATCGGCAACAAATTGCAAAAGACATCAGAAATACCCCAGGGAAACTCATCATAGGTTTAGGCGATCCGGCAACTTCTGAACCCTGGTGGAACATTTCAACTTAGAGCTAGGTTCTCCTGGGAATAAGGCATCTAGTCAGGCAGATGTGGAAGGCAAACTCATCAATCTGGGATCGAGATCCTCCTGGGTAGCTGCTGTATTCTCAGTTACAGATACCACTATGGTCCAGTTCCTCATTTACAACCAGGATTCCTGTAACCTATCCTGATGAATCCAAATTGACTGCTGGAGTCTTCTTTTCCTCCTTTGCATCAGGCACTTCTCTTCTCCTCAAACGGTCTACTTGTTTCTTGATATGATTGGAGACCTGGCCTGTTCTTTCCACAATCGTATCAGCCAACAACTCCTGAAAACCTCTATCTCACGGGACCAATTCAATTTTATTTGCTTGAGCCAATCATGACCCATTAAGCAAGGACGATGACCTTTAATTACAAAGACAGGTAATTGTGCCATCTGATTATTGAAGGACACTGCGACAGTTGCTGCCCCTAAGGTCTGCAATGTTTCTCCTGTATATTAGACAATATGGTTCCTGACTCATTCAATCTCAATGGTTGAAGGCCTTTTTGAAGGTAACAAAATGATTGCCTGCTCTCCGATGACCGTAGTTGCAGCCCCGCTGTTGGCTCCCATTTTAAGAGGTTTGCCATTTACCATCAAGGCTGTTTCTACAGGAGGCACTTAACTTAATTGGATCTGGTTGAGGGTAAATGACTCGGGTCCCTTGTCAGGCTCCTCATCCACTCATTTTTAAAGGAGTTAATCTAACCATTGTGGGTTTCTTTTGCGTATTCTGTCCTGGCTGCTTCACTCTGCAACATGCTTGTAAATGACCCTTTCTGTTGCACCTGAAACAACACAATTTCTGCATCGGCACGTTTCTTGGGGATGTTCTCCCCCACACCAAAAACTTCTGCCCTCAAATGCTGTATTGCTTTTATCAAGCTCTTCTGCGTCCACATTCAGGCTGTTCTTCACAACTGCTGTTTCCCGCCACAAATGGTTACCTCATTCAGCACAACTTGTTTACACCTTGCCCAGTGCATTCAATCACCTGGGTCAACTCCACTGCTTTCTCACAAGAGATTTTTGTCTCAGCCAGTAACTTCTTCTGCATGATTAGGCTGCTTGTACCATAGACCTGAACCGTCTCTTAGCATTTCTCCAAAAGCTGGGCCAGATTCGCTATGCTCTGCTAACCCTCTCAACCTGGCCACAAAGCCTGAGACTTTCTCCTCTGGCTCCCGGACTGCTGAATGAAATTTGTACCTAAACATAATGATTGAGGGTCGGGGATTGGAATGATTTCTAACCAACTCAACTATCCGGTCAAAAGACCGAGGGCAGAATTTTCCAGCCGTTCACGCTGATGGGATTTTCTGGTCCCACTGCGGTTAATGGAGATTTGGCTCTCTGTCAAATTCTCCACCCTCACTTGCAGCAGTTGCAGGGCATGAATGGCCGGAAAATTCCGGCCAGTGTGTTCGCAGCTTCAGCTGATGTTAAACTTCTTACTAAGCTGTAAGTCCATGGGCCACAGACTGTGAGCAGAATAACCTTTTGCTTCTCTTCATCTGTTATTTCATTTGCTACGAAAAAGTAACACAGCCTTACTGTACACTGGCCCCAGTTTACAACTTCAGGGCCAAATGGTTTGATTTTCCCAATCAAAGGCATTTCATAGAAATCATCGAATTCCTGCCGTACAGAAAGAGGCTATTAGGCCGATGGAACCTGCACCAACAACAATCCTATCTATCCCGTAAACCCATGTATTTACCCTGATGATCCCCCTGACACTAAGGGGCAATTTTAGCATGGCCAATCAACCTAACCCACACGTCTTTGGACTGTTGGTGGAAACCGGAGCACCCAAAGGAAACCCACGTTGACATGGGGAGAATGTGCAAACTCCACACAGACAGTTACCCAAGGCCAGAATTGATCCTAGGTCCCTGGTGCTATGATGCAGCAGTGCTAACCACTGTGCCACCGTGCCACCTTTTAATGCAGTTGTACCTTGCTTCTTCATACTTTCGAAGCTCAGTCTCCTCCCCCTCTAGCTGTGCGCTGCAATCCCTGATGACTTTAAAAGGTTTTCCTTGTCACCAGTGTCATAAATTGAGGGCGACTTGATGTGGCTCAAAGTAATGAGGCTTTATTGCCAACGATAAATAAGTATTTACAATAAAAGAGTGAGATTGAATAAACTGTGACTGTACAACTCTCCTCCTACCTGGCTCCAATTGAGGATCCTCCCTGACCCAGGATACACACCCACTCACTCGATTGGCTCAGCTGCCCACCTCGCGACTCCATAGGGCCCGACCCGATCACATGGCCCTCAGGGAACTCCCCTTTTAAAGGGCCACAATACCATAGTAAGGAAGAATTTTGTCTTAGAACATAGAGAACATAGAACAGTACAGCACAGAACAGGCCCTTCGGCCCACGATGTTGTGCCGAGCTTTGTCTGAAACCCAGATCAAGCTATTTCCTCCCTATCATCCCGAAGTACTCCATGTGCCTATCCAATAGCTTCTTAAATGTTCCTAAAGTTTCTGACTCCACTATCCCTGCAGGCAGTCCATTCCACACCCCAACCACTCTCTGAGTAAAAAACCTACCTCGGACATCCTTCCAATATCTCCCACCATGAACCCTATAGTTATGCCCCCTAGTTACCGCTCCATTCACCCGAGGAAATAGTCTTTGAACGTTCACTCTATCTATCCCCCTCATCATCTTATAAACCTCTATCAAGTCTCCTCTCAACCTCCTCCGCTCCAAAGAGAAAAGCCCAAGTTCCCTCAACCTTTCCTCATAAGACCTACCCTCCAAACCAGGCAGCATCCTGGTAAATCTCCTTTGCACTCTTTCCAGTGTCTCCACATCCTTCTTGTAGTGTCTTTTAACAAGCATTTAGACAGTTACATGTAAGATGGGTATAGAGGGATATGGGCCAAATGCGGGCAGTTGGGACGAGCTTCAGGGTTTTAAAAAAAAGGTGGCATGGACAAGTTGGGCCGAAGGGCCTCTTTCCATGCTGTAAACCCCTATGACTCTATGACCCTAAGAAGGAGTCAGCTGTATGTTCCAACAATGCAATGAACTATGCATTTTGACACTGGCTATGGCTTCTGTCTCATAGCTGCATTCAAATTACTTTGTATCAGTGCCCATGAGGTAACCCAGTGCCCTTTACATCACCAAACCTCCCCTGGAGGTGCTCCTTCATATATGCAGCATGCATTCAACCTGCAAAAAGCCTTATCACATGGAGCATAAATGCTTATTGCCATCAAGCTTATTGAGGGTTGACAATAACATTATGGTGCAAATAAAAGTGTGAAGACATTGGGCCCAAGTTTAACTTTGTCTAATTTGAAAGGGTGTTAATGATTTGAAATCTTGCCCACAATGTATTTGGACAGGATTTGAAACTGCTTTCATTAAGAAGCATGAATAGGAATTGAGTGAGATTCCAGTCATAGGTTCAAAAGATAGTTCTCACTTTTTAATCCTTTTTAGTGGAAAAGGTGTGACAGCTGGCAGACTCTGTGAAGAGAAAGTCTTGAAGATCTTGTGGAGGGAGAGCTTAGTGTCAGGTGGGGACAGTGGAGGCTTCCTATTATCTGCTACATTAACTGTCAGCACAGCATGTCATTAAACTGTCATGTCATTCTACCTACTGAAAGTGACAAAAACGCCCTCCTTCGGAAACTATTTCAATTCCCCCCTCCTCCTCCCTCATTTGTTCCTCTAGAGATACTTCAGCAAAAGGAAGAATTTATCAGCACAATATTCATAGTCACTCAGTTTAATGCAACCAAGTATCAACAAGTATCCATCTAAAGGCTGTTAGAAAGGGAGACAGAGGAAAGTGTGTTGGGTGCCCCACAGCAAAAGTGCCCTATTGCAGCTGGTAGTGGCACTTGAGGAGGAGGAAAGTGCCAACTCAAAGGGAAGGTGATCAGCTCTCACTGCCTGCACTTTAGAAAGATTGATACAGAAATTTGAAGTTTCAAGTACTTGTGCTGCAGATGACAGTTTGTACTAACAATCTCGCAGGACGTTGGAGGAGAGTTTAATACCACTGGAGCTGCAATGGGGCTTTGCTCAGGCAGTGATCAACACAAATATAACAGGCAAAACCCTGGTAAATACACTTTGACGATGCTGCCTTTCTAGGCAGCAGCATGGACGTTCCCTCCTGAAATTCACTTCTATTGCCTGCATCTGTAGCAGAAAGAGGAGTAGGGCCAGATCAGCAGTGCGTGAGATATACCTGCAGCAGGACCACTTTGCTACTATGAACACAAAGTCCTTCTCCATCCTCAGAAACTTGTATTGCCATGCAGGAACCAATCATTCCCATGAATATCTGCCATCCAGGTAACACCAAGGAGCAGATTGGGGGAAAGAGGTAATATCTCACAGACAACATGGCATCGGATAATGATAAAGGAAATGGAGATACAATTGCTGCAATTTTGCATCCTCAAGTACGATTGGTGACATGGGCACAAAATCTCATGAGACCCTGAGAATGAGAATGTCCCTGGGGAGAATTTGTTTTCCAATTACTCCTGCCCACTGCCGGGGACATAATGACGTTTCTGCGCAGGAAGGTCAGGAACCTCATTTTAATAAATTACAATATAATTAAAGGTCTTCCACAGCAATTCACTCTACCCCCTTCCCCCACCCAACATTTTGAACTCCTGCATCGCCGCCATGACACAACGACGGTGTGGATTACACTTGCTATTGCAAAGCATGAACCCGGTAAATGTAACCCACTGTGAGTGCATAGTTAAGTATCGTCCCCTGGGGGAGAGGGATATGCCTCTCCAATTCCCTGGCACTGCCCCTGGCAGCATGGCACCTGACACAGTGCTGGGGTGGAACCAGAGGACCCCTTAGTGGAGCACCATTAGGGTAGGAGGGCTATACTTGGGGATGGGGATTTCTTTATCACAGATAGGGTGCACCGATCTCTGTAGAGCTGGTGTTGCCAGCTATTAGGCCCTGTCCGACCAGCATGATGACACAGAGTGCTACAAAATGTGGCAAGAAAAGTTGGCCGAGCAACTTTCAAGCGGCACGCCAGTTTTCTCGCCAGAGCCAGCACTCTGTGCAAATAATGGAACGTTCCGCCCAAAAATAACAAAAAATATAATGAGGTCAGTAAAACTGTAAAAACATTGGACCCAATTTTACAATAAAAATAAATTACTGCAGATGCTGGAATCGGAAACAAACAACATCAGCTCTGCCGAAGGATCACCCAGACTCTCAACGTTGGCTCTATTCTCTCTCTACATACTGACAGACCTACTGAGACATTCCAGCATTTTCTGTTTCTGGACCCAATTTGAAATCTGTCTAATATGAGTGGTATTAAATGAGGTGAAATTTTGCCCAAACTGTTTTTGGACAGGAGTTTAGAATGCTTTTATTGGCAAACATGAATGGGAGATTAGTGAGATTTGATCACAGAGAACAGGATGCATGTAAAGACACCTAAATTTGGAGGGAAAAGATGTGAAGCTCAAGAGAAAACCTCTTGTATGGTTGAAGTATGACTGTCTCTTCACCAGCAATGGATTTGTCCCAGTGTGTTCCTCAGGCTGATTACACTTTTGTCCTTGTGTGCCATTCTCCTCTGGGACCTCCATGAACAAACTTTTAGCATCCATATTGTACTTATTCATGACCAGTGGGCATCACTGGCTAGGCCAGCTAATTGCTGGCTAATTGCCCTTGAGAAGGTGGTGGTGAGCTGCCTTTTTGACCTGCTGCAGTCCACGTGGTGTAGGTACACTCGCAGTTCTGTTAGGGAGGGAGTTCCAGGATTTTGACCCAGCGATTGTAAAGGAATGGAGAAGTAGTTCCAAGTCAGGATGGTGAGTGATTTGGAGCGAAACGTTGTGGTGTTCCCATGTGTCTGCTTCCCTTGTCCTTTGAAATGTTAGTGGTTGCGGTTTTGATAGGTACTGTCTAAGTTCCTGTGTGTCAGTGGGGGTGTGTGAATGTTTGCGGATGGGGTGCCAATCAAGCGGGCTGCTTTGTCCTAGATGGTGTCAAGCTTCTTGAGTGTTGCTAAAGCTGCACTCATCCAGATAAGATGAAAATATTCCATCATACTCCTGACTTGTGTCTTACAGATGGTTGATAGGGTTTGGGGAGTCAGGAGATGAATTATTGCCACAGGATTCCTAGCCTCTGATCTGCTCTGGTGCCACAGTAATTATATGGCTAGTCCAGTTGAGTTGCTGGTCAATGGTAACCCCAAGATGTTGCTAGTGGGAAATTCAGCGATGGAATACCATTGAATTCCAAGAGCAATGGTTAGATTCTCTCTTGTTGGAGACAGTCATGGTCTTGTACTTGCTTAGCACAAATGTTACTTATCACTTGTCAGGCCAAACCTGAATCTTTTCCAGGTCTTTGGACACAGACTGCTTTGGTATCTGACGAGTCACAAATGGTTCTGAACATTGTATCATCATCAGCTCACATTGTGTAGTGGCTAACACGCAATCATGATGTTTATGAGCCAAAATGTAGTGAAAGATTTCCCAGATCAATCTCGGCACCTGAATTATGCTGTCAGCATGCCAAAGGTGTGCCAAAGTTATAACTCTAATTAACTGCATGGGCCTCACTGTTATTCTGCCAAGTTCATATCCTAAGGTACTGAATAGGTCATCAGACCTGACTGCATAGAATAGCAGTCATATTCCAAGAATACTCCGAGAATCTGCTTTTAGGGTGGGAAAATGCTGACACTCCTGACTGTCTTAAAATGAATGTATTGTTGGAGCTGCCAGGGAAGCGAGCATTCATTTGCAGGCACAGAGCATCTCATCATAAATAAATTGGACATTAGGAAAGTGGAACATTTGCCTGTTTATATAGGTAATCCAGTGGTCAGTATGGCAATGTCTTTGGGAATCCTATGATTCAGTAAAAATGCATTTTTGTCATACCATGGTCAGTGTGTTCATGTGGAAAGAGCTATAATTTCTTCAGTGTGCACCTGACACACCAACGGATTGTTTAAAGGATTTGTGTACAGCTTCTGACCCCACTGACATCCTGAACAGCATGGAGATTCGTGGTAAATGTGCCCTTCTCAATAGTCGCAACAGAGTGAAGTTGTCTGACGGCGAGCAGCACATTTCATCAGTCAGTGACAGTTTCTCTGTAACAAAATGTCTGAGAACATTGGGTTTTCAGAACTTGAGGTTTTCACATCTCTTCCTGTATATTCTGGTGTGGGGTTGGGGGGGCAGGAGGGGGGGGGGGGGGGGGGGGGGGTAGGGGTGGTTACCCATGGCCGGATGTCAAGTGCCCGGAACAGGCTATCCCTTCAGTGTTCCTGCCCCTTCTCTTCCATGAAGCAATTATACAGGGTAATAAGTGAGGATCATTTTGACCTCGCAGCTGAACATTAATCTGGCAGCGTCTGTTTCATCCGGATGAAAATAATGGGATGATAATCATGCAAGGTACACAGCAGGAGGCCAATCTGCTGCACCAGATGGTGAAGGTGAATGTTGCCCCCCATTATATCCTACCTGATATTGGATCACAAAGGTGTTGAAGATCTTCAAAACAAATAGCACAGAAGCAGCTGGTAAGAGTGCTTCTGATAATAAAAAAATAGAAATAAGTTATTTGCTCATTGAACAAAATGAAGTGCTGTACTCTTCGAAACATGTTTGATGTGGACATTGAGAAACAAATGAAATAGAAATGATCAAAATAATGATCAAATAAACCAGCGTATTTTTACAAAGCTATTCAAATATGGGTATGCCCTTGCCCTGAGCAAATGATATGACATCAGAAAATAGGATGGGAATCTGGGAGAATGGAACTCTTACCCACATTTACGCCAAAAGTCACCCAGTGGACAATCAAAAATGATAAATCCAGGCTATCATCTTTTGTGATGGGCAAACCAATTAGACCTTTACTGCTTTCATTTGCTGTCAAAGAAAATCAGTTGATTTGCCATTCACCAGTGCAGGAGTGTAAAGAAACATGATGAATAAAAAAGGTTCATATTGTTACAAATGTTATCCTTATTTGACTCTGTAAAGTCCAAATTATGTTAGGGGTTGTGAGTTTTTTTGTGGATTTTGACAAAAAGAAAAGATGCGGTTTGCACACTTAGATTCAAACTAATTACAACAGGTTTATTCTCGGACCTCTTGCCTATACAGAGGACAAACTGAAAGTAAAACAGCAGCCTCTGCAACACCCTAATGGCATTACCATAAAGTCATGTGATCAGCTTTTAAAGCAATCTGCAAACACTTAAATATATAGCAGATTCAACTTTGAAACTTTCCACTGAATATTAAGAAAATGTTGTCAGTTTCACTACAGGCATGCATTGATGTCTGGAGCAATGGTGCAAATGTACATATTGCCTGCACAAAATAGTCATTGTGGTTTAACTTCAGTGTAACTGCATTGGCAATTTACAAAATTAAGGATGGCAAATTACAACAGCTGCTTCACAAAACCTTTAAGGGTGGTTTTCTTATCTTAATGTCCCTAATATTAAAGTTCTATCCACTGTTCTGAAGAAATAGCTCATGTGAAACATCATTTAACATCATCATTTCTTCATAATAGAGAGAGACTCTTGCCACCCACACAGGGATCCTGGAATAAATAACAAGAATTTACTGTAGCTGGTGAACAAATGGCACCCTCTGTTCATTAGACTTGTCTTTAAAATGTAATTTTCATGTAAATTTGCATTGACGTTTGCTGGAAGTGGGAGATGGAAATAGCGCACAGATCTCTACCAGAAATTAGGGATTACTGTAATAGGGCAAGCAACAGTGTATCTTGTTACAGACAAGAATGGGGTTAATTTAAACAGCAGTAACCTTTCCTCTCACCACACATAAACAAAAAGGTGTTTTGATTTTTTTTCCCCTCTTTATAAGCAGTTGCACATTTCCCAAATTCTTGGTTTTGGTGTGGTCCACGTTTCTATTAATAATCTCATAGCAGATGTAAAATAGGGTGAACTCGAAGGGTTAGCTTATTTGTGCATACTCAAAGTATGGAAAGGAGGGTTGCAACACCACCCACTCGCATTTATACTGTAAAAAGAGAAAAGAAGGTTTTATAGTACAGAGTCCACAGAAGAAGAAAATACGTAATTTTCATGTGGGTTCCAGAAACTGGAATGAAAGTCCAATGAGATATTTGGAAGGTTGAAGACCAATACTGTAAAATTCACTTTCCTGCTGGTGCTGATTTCATAAAATGAGATCGATGCACACATATGAATCATTTTTGTAGGTGATGGTACGGAATTTCCAGCAGAAGTAGTGTAGCTGGATCCAGGTGTTTCACAGGGCAGAGCTCTTTGTCTGTGAGACTACTTGTCAGATGGTGAAGAGCAGACTCAGCTATTCTGCTCAACAAGGCAATATTGACTTGTTCATTAAGCCAGAGGCCAGTGCACCATGACCACTGCCTCTACATCTGGTCTTCAACGAAGAATATGTATCCATCATTTGGAATGTGGCTGTGTTTTGAAGGTTGCTCCATGTCCCAGCCATTACAAATTGAAGGATTAGCAGACCATCAGTCTCCACCTAACCAGCCTGGGTAATTAAAGGTACATGGCCTTTGCATAGCTCTTTTTGAATTTGGACTGCGCAGTCCACAGGTGGTCATTAGTGGCTTCTCAGCGATAATGAGGTGTGGGTCTTCCTGAAAATGGAACATGGCTCATTTTGTTCCAGGGTAACAAACAGGAGTAGGTTGAGCCATTTTAAGGATCTTTGTTCAGTTTTAAGATTTAAAATATTATCAATGGGGATATTTATATATAATAAAAATATATGGGTCAGCACTTAGTCCTGTACAGTCTCCCAAACCAATCAGATTGAAAGATTGATGTGTAAACAGTCAGAAGTAGGAAATATCAATTAGAGTAGTGATTTCAATGTTAAATTGGGCACAGAAAGTAAAATAAAGATAGGGAAAGAAAACTGGCATTAAGTGATCCAGGTAAAAAGGGAAAATTATGAAATTAAAACTGTCCAACATTTTGCCTCCCGACTCTAGCGTCCTCCCCCCAACCCCACACCCCTGCGACTTAGCACCATAAAGTTGAGGCCATCCAGAATGCTGATGTCTGCATCCAAACTGAGACCAAGGCCCATTCATCCATCGCTTCCATGCTTCCTGATCGATGCTGTATTCTGGTCCAACGCACCTGAATTTTAAAATTCTCATCCTTGTTTTCAAATCTGGCCATGGTCTCATCCTTCTGAATATCTATAACCTTGTTCAGTTTCCCTCTGATATATCTCTGCTCCTTCAATTCTAGCCACTTGTTCATCCTTAATTTTACTTGTTCTACCTGATCATGTCTTCTACCTGTCTTAACGACCTAGGCCCAAAATTCTGGAATTCATCCGTAAACCACTCCACTGTTTTTCTGCCCCACCTGAAACCCTGGCTCTTTGACCAAGCTTTGAGTCACCAGTTCTGGTGTCAGTTTTTGTTTTGTTTGACACACAGTTCTGTGAATCTTCTGACAAAGTTTCACAACATTAAAGGTTCTATGGAAATGCAAATTTATGTCATTAACTGATCAGTATCATCAAATCACTGAGTGGAAGAAAATCAACACATAAATACATTTCTTTATTTATATAGCAATTTTCATGACTTTGGGACATTCCAAAAATCTTTTCACCCAATAAAGGATTTTTAAAGTGTAGTTCCATTGATGTAGGAAACATAGCTGCCAGTTTGTGCCTAGTAAGATTCTCCAAAAAAAACCAATGTGACAATGACCATAAAATTTGTTTTTGAGATGTTGACTGAGGAATAAATATTGTCAAGGGGACCGATGGTTACTTCCCTGTTCTTCATTAAAATAGTGTCATGGGATTGTCCACTTGAGGGGAAGGGAAATTGGATCAACAAATTCCCAGTATGGGAAAGTTCTCTCCTCTGGCTTTCCCCCCTCCAATGTCATGGGTCATATGGTGGACAGAGAATCACATGTCTCAGACCCTGAAGAAAAATTGATGCATCTCAAACCAGGTAATTACTTACATCAGGAGTTCTGGCCCTGAAAAATTCTGGGGTTAACTTTTAGTGCAGTGATAATCAGTTAGGGTTGGGTCAATACGACTTGTTGTGTGGTCTATATGAAATATTGATCTGTGTGGCATTATATTACTACACATCAGCACACCAATTTTCACCTTCTCTTTGCTTGAACACAATTAATGACCAGAGTCTTTTTTTTACAGATGGTTGTCAAATATCTACTTTCCCATTACCATCACTTATTTGAATTCCACTTTCAAACAATGTTGAGTCCATTGAATTTGTGGGAGCCCGGAGCCAGCAGGCAGCCCAGGGTGCTTGATTTCCACCTCCCAGCCTGCAACTAATGAGACCTAATTGATCCTCAAAGAAGACTTGGCCTTCCCCTCAGAAATAGCGTGTGACCGGCTCTACTTGTCAGACACTCAGTAGGTGAATTTACCCCATAGTTTCTAACAAGGGATCACTGGATAGTGAATAGCAGTAGGATATATTTTTTTCTTTACCTTGCTTATTTGCCACAATCCAAAAATCAGTGCACTCATTATTATTCACTGCCATACAAATACTCTTTACCAGCTAGTATGGATTTGTCAATTATTCAAACTGAATGGCAATGTAAATTTATTATTCATTGGGAGTTTCTGAAACAGTTATTGAGAAATAAATGTTATTTAGTTTAGAATATGATAGATTATAATCTAACAGGACAGATCTTTTGATCATGCCTATTCTTCAGAACATGACAAGGTGAAATTTACATTTAAGTAAGGAGTGTTGATTGAGGAAGCAGTATTTATACGCCAATTCAAAATCCTTTTGTTCCCTGCATCCTAGGAACACAGGACGTAGGAACAGGAGTAGATCTTTCAGTCCCTCAAGCCTACTCTGCCATTCAATATGATCATGTCTCATCCCCACCTGGCTGTCTGTCCTCCCATAGTCCCTTGTCTATGAACAATCTGTTTAACTCTGCCTTGAATACATTGAATAACCCAGCCTTCCCTGCTTTCCAGGGCAAGAAAATTCTTCATGCTAATAACAACTCTCTGAGAGAAAAAAAAATCCTTGACTCCTAATCTCTGGGTAATTAATTCAAAATGTTCTCCTGCTTTAAAAGGAAAAACAAAAAGCATACAAGTGCCTCACAAACCGCTAAAATGATAAGATGAAATAATTTCTATTCTCATCGTGATTGAATCTGGCCACATTGTTGTGATGCATAAATGAAACGAATGTGCAAAAGAAAAAAAAGCTATACTGAACTGTTTTTCTTTTCATAAAGTTATTTAATGATTGCAGTAGAAATAAGAAAAAGTTCAGTTTGAATGCATCTTTAATATGCAAATCAGGCTTGGTATTCTTGGCCTTGGACAGATCTGTTATCAAATGAGTGAATTTTGTTTCTGAATTTATGATCATGCGAAAGTGTATTTTTACGATACACTATGCAGATACAGCAAGAAGTTAAGAAAGAAAATGGTGTGTTAGCCTTCAATATAAAGGAATTGGAATGTAAATGTATTATTCAGTTGTATAGGCCTTTGGTAAGGCCACACCAGGAGTGCTGGGTACAGTTTTAGTCTCCTTACCCTGAAGACAATATAATTGCCTTTGAGGGGAAGTGCAACAAAGATTCACCAAACTTTGTGGATAAAGTGATGGTTCAATAAAAGTGATTGGGTAAACCGTTATTTTTTCCCTTGAATTGAGAAGAACAAGAGATCGCATTGAAATATATGACATATAGGAATAATGTCATCTAATAGGATAAAGACAATAGAGTAGATTTGGTCTATGCCATTAATAAAACTAGATAGCCCATTTTAAACTGAACTTTGATGTCGACCTAATTATCCGAGTAGCCTTTTTCTTTGATGTAGCATTCTGTTACATGAATTTATGATGCAAAGTAAAAAAGTTGTAATAGAAAACATCAAAACAGAGAGAGAGCCAGGGTAACTATTTATTTACTGTTTAGAATACATTGTTTTCAAGTATAATGGTGTACTGGCCTTAATGATCACAATGATAATTCAAATGCTTTCAGTATGATTTACTGAGGCGCAGAATGACACAAACTGCATGTGTTCAATCTGCCTACTGGCTGTGGTAGTTTCTGGTGGCCTGTACCCTGCTTTGCCTCTGTATTATGTGGAGTGGAGCTCCTCAAGATATGTAGCTAACTGTCTCTCTCTAATGAGCCTATGATCCTTTGTAGACTATGACTAATTACCTATCTACCTGGTCTATTGTAATATGTCAAAAAGCAAATATGTTGCGGGAATCTCGCGAGTCCCACAGAGGTGAACTTGAAAGCAGGAGGGAGAGAAAATTTAGATATGAAGACATGAGTCAGTGATCCAAAGTGTTCCTATCTTTTTGCAATTTTGCTGGAGGCAGGCCATCAAAGGCAATGCCTACTGACCCAGCAGTGTTGGATAGCCAAATTGAACACCTAAGAACCAAATTGTGAGCAGATTGAGATTGTCACTGGGATATTTCCAGTGGTGAATTCCTGCCCTCATCCACAGCCCTGGTGAAGCACAGAGCCTGGCCAGTGCCTGGAGCTAGCTAGTCTGGAGACCAACGAGGTCTGTTTCAGCTTCCCCCTCTCCACTGGAGGCACAGGGATTAACAGGCCACAGCAGAGGATGCATGCTATCCTGTGGAATGGCATCTCTCCAAATTGGTAGCCTGGCACCTATGGCCACATTTCAATTTCTAGAAAAGAAATACCTCTTCAGGAGATATCTCAAGGTGAAGGTGTGCTTGTGATCTCTATCCTGCAGTGACAGTGCCCCCTTCTGGCAGTGAGGCTGCCAACTTTTGAACACTTTGGGCATTCTGATTGGGCTTTCACCTGCCCACTGACTTTAATTGCATGGCAGACACAGAGGTTGCCAGTTAGAATGGCACCTCCCATCAGATTAATGTCAGTGGACACATTGCCATCAAGATTGCCAGAAGGTGCCCCCTCACCCCCGACATACACCTCACTCATGATTATTTTTAACGAGTATAAGATTCCGCACATTACATTTATCACAAAAGCTGTCCAGGGCCAGAAGTTCCCTCGTCTTGTAATAATGTATTTCACTTTGTACAATTTATGATTTTTAAAGATTAACACCTCTCCTTTCCTTCCATTTTCCTCTGAATGTGATGCTGGTGCATTTGGATGATGGATAAAGCAGCAAAGTTAACTGAGATGATAATAACAGATATTCCTGTTTTATTTTCTGTTGCAGGTTTTCGGGGATGAATCTGCCTCCACCTATTATCAGCAGCAAGAACTGGCTTAGACTGCATTTTATATCAGACAACAACCACAGACACAGAGGATTCAGTGCTCAGTACCAAGGTAATTTTGCACACACGAAGAGTGCTTATTTTCAGAAGATGATTTTGTGCAGACACAAATAAAAAGCCTTGGATATCTCTGGGAATAATGTTTAAATAATGTTTAAAGCAAAAATTAATATTAATGCATAAATTGGTTCTGTCTACATCCAAAGTCTCTTGAAATATTAATTAGTGTTTGAAAGCCTTCAAAGTGCAAAGACAATTTTACACCAGCAAAGTCTGTAAGTATAGATCATGGACCATCTTCTGCACTGAGCAATATTTTTCTTAACTGTGTCTCTTTTCTTACCCAAAGCTAGATTTTACATATTTCTCCCTCTTCTCTGGTGAACCTCTAAGCGATGCAGCAATAGTATCTATTCCCCGACCACTGTTGAAACCAAATAATGCACCATTGGTTTCCAGTAAGCCCCTGTAAACATTAAATGAGTGGGTAAAAATATTGTTGTCAGTCGTCAGCAGTTCTCTTTCAAAGTAGTAACTCAGTTATATCCCTCAATTTATTAATTGCTGCTAAAAATTGATGATAGACAGTTTGTCAAATTAGATGCATAGGTGAAGCTGTAAACTGATCAATCATAACCAGTCCAACAGAATTGAGAACAAATTGCACTTTATGGAAGATTTTCCACCTCACAGAGTTTGTTTCTAGTTTATATCAGGTCGAATTGAGACCAATGTTAATCCTTCAATTGATTTGCCATTAAATTTCTGGGTTGTTCAGAAGTGCACTGTCTTTATTTTTGATAATTTAAATTTCCTCCATAACAGTCGAAACACAGCACAGTTTTCCAGTGAAAAATGTTCCCAAAAAGAGTTATTTAAATATTGCGATAAGAAAGCAGAAAAGAACCTACACTAGCGGACCAGTGTTCAATTAAAGAACAGTAGGTTATTTTGGTACTGATTTTCATTATCACAAGAAAATGCTGTATTAAAAACACATTTGGTGGAATTCTCTCATGTCCCTGCCAGAGGGAACAATGCCAGGCCGGTGGGTGTTGAGGGTGCGGTGTAGAATTCGACAGGAGGTCCAAAAATTGCTTTTACTCTCGCTTGAATTTACAGTGGGCTCTTCTAATGGTGCCTGCCATGGGAAACTCACTGCCAGGTGGCATAAACTAATTGCCATCCCAATACCCAGATGCAATGAAGGTCCCAGTGCAATCTTCTTCCAACACGCAACTCTCTTGTGCGCCAGCAGGAAAACATACCAGCCCAGAATACATATAGACTAACATAGTGTGCAAAAGTCAGGATTTGACTGAAGAAGGCCTGAGCTGCCTTCAAAGTTCTGGATGAAGCTGCTAGCAAAACTAGCTGCAGGGAGACCATAGCAGTGGGTGGGGGGAGCTTCTATCAGGTGGATCTTCCAGCTTCTGTGACTTTAAGGAGGTCCGTTTTCCAGCCTCAGAGTGTTCCTGGAGATCCGTCTTCTTTCTCCAATGGTGGGTCAGTGATATCAGGCACCTTGCCAATATGGCACCCGGGTGTGATGGAGGGACATGCTCCATTACGTCTGCCCTCCCATGGAAGATGGTGCAAAACACTTGGATGCTTAATTATTTATGCCAGGGATGGAAGATATGGTGTGGCTTCCCATTGGCCTCTGCAGTGAGAATCACTCCCCACCCCTGCATGGTACAAAGTCACTGATGGGAGAATTACACCTGCTGTTTCTCCTTGCGTGTTTGGAGTTAGGACAGTTTACCCGAAGGGAATATAAAGTCAGCCACATACTCCACATTGTATCCCATTGTACCATGCATGAAGACCTTAATCCTTTAGACTGTATTGGAGGAATACAGGCAGATGCAGTTAACTTATCAAAGTACGTAAAAATACCCCTTCATGTTCTGGTACATTCCTAAAATCTTTATGGAATGCCTTCCCATAAAGAGAAGGCTTATGTTGTATAGAATGAGCAACTACCAACAGGGTGATGGAACCTAACGGGAATCTCTGACTTGATGCAATCAAGTCAGAAAAAAGACTACTATCCAAACAAGATGGATTTTTTCATTATTATTACAGATATTTGCCATTTTTTTTAAAATGGCAAAATTCTTCTTGTTGCTATTTGGAAAAAAAAATACTCTCGGGGCATGGTACAATGAGATGTAAATACTTAAGGGTAAATTTTAGTTTTGCCTTGGCCTGATCAAGCCAGTTGAAAATCCAGGGTAAACAATTTAGAATCTTTTGCTTTTCTACATTTTTACTGTTGCATCTTGTGCAATTGAAATACTCGAAGTTTGTGACTCACTGGGAAAACTATACAAGCCATTTGTAATATAAATTGTTAAGGATAATTTTGAATTTACATTCCAAACGTTCAATGTTTGCAAACATCAGCTAAGATCTAAAGGGCAAATATCTGTTGGCATCTCTAAATGTAATGAAATTCCACATCTTATTGGTTTGTGCAAGTCATTCTCCTCAGAGGAAGTTTTTCATCTCTGTTGAACTTTCTGAATAAAGAACAATGCCCAGAAAATGAGTGATAAAATTAGAAGGATATGCTTCAAACATTCCGCTCTTTGTCTTGTTCATCATTTGAACACCATTGGGTTAATTAATCAAAAAGATTTGTTGGAGAATCTGTGAGGATGGATATCTTCAGGAGACCTTGATGATGCTTATTATTATTAGTAGTCTACCATCTAGATACCTGCCCAGCTATAGAATACTATAGGCATCTTTGACAAGGTACAGTGAAAGTAATCTTTTGATCCTGAGCTCAATTCAGGCCAGAAATAAACCAGGATCATGTATTGCATCCAAATGCTGTAGCGAATAGGAATACATATCCCAGGGGATGCTTTCATAAATGAAATAAATCCCTGGCCCTCATCATCTCCGTCCAGTGCATTTAAATTATTCCATTGTCTGGTACAAGTTGAATTACTGAACATTTCTTGTTATACATACCTGATCTGCTGTGGGAGTGCTCATCACCAAATGTTCAAAGAGAATACGGACAAAACATCAAAGCGACGCACTACTTGCAATATCATACGATGCACTGCCATGCAGTTCACAATAACAGCACTTTTCTGGCAGTGCTCTCGGGGCGTGGTACAATGAGATGTAAATACTTAAGGGTAAATTTTAGTTTTGCCTTGGCCTGATCAAGCCAGATGAAAATCCAGGGTAAACAATTTAGAATCTTTTGCTTTTCTACATTTTTACTGTTGCATCTTGTGCAATTGAAATACTCAAAGTTTGTGACTCACTGGGAAAACTTTGCAAGCCATTTGTAATATAAATTGTGAAGGATAATCTTGAATTTACATTCCAAACGTTCAATGTTTGCAGGCCATTTACTGGCAGATTAAAAGCTCAATACCTTAAGGTGGACCCACCCATAAATAAGCTGGCATATTATAATAGAAAGGAAAAGAAGGAGGCAGCATAAAACATGATCCTGCATTTACACCCATAAAAGTACAGTTTGAGAGTGTTGACCACGAGTGCTTGGTATCCAGTGTAGCTAGAACCATAAGGGGGAGACATATAAGAAGGTATTTTGTTTAAATTCTCCAATACCTGACCAGAACTCCATGGTCCTACTGACACTCGGTCAAGATATCACGGCAACATTTTCCATCCCATTAAGTGGGCATCCCAGATGTGGTAGGAACAACCTAAGGAGTTGTCAGATGTTGAGATTTTTGACGGTTTCAGGAACATTGTACCCATGTCTTTCTCCCTATGATCCACGCAGAAATTTGTGAGCTAGACTCTAACTTTGAAACCTGCAACCTACCTGCAATCGGTAGGTAAGCAAACCTGGCCAATGCATAACCATGCAACTGTTCAGGTTTGGTTGCAATCTGTTTTGCTTCAGGTATGAAGAATGTAGGATTTTTTTGTTGTTTATTGATTGTATAACTTTTCAAAGGTACTCACAAATTGCCACTTATTGTGAACCACATACAGACTGAGTATGCAGTGATGACTTAATACCACTCTGGTATCTCTTTGGCTCCTGTTATATTGAGAGACTGTTGCAGTAGAAAACAAGCGCTGCTGTCGTCACACCCTAAGAGTTGCTGGAACATGAATCAGATCACGAGATAACTGTGACCTGCTCCTCAGCACCTCTATAAAATGTTCCTTATTCCTCCTTGCACATGACAACTAGTATTAACATCAAGTCGGTGTGACACCTGCCATCATTACATTTGCCACCAGCTGTTCTCCGTTAGTCATTGAAAAAAAAATGACATCTAGCAGAAGGATACTGAATGGCTTTTAGTATTACCATTTTATTTAAAACATAGCCTACTTGTTCAATGAAGTGTATTATTGATAGAAAGTGAAGGCAAGATTTTTCCTATCACTGGTAGCAAGGAATTAAAGCCAATGCACACAATTTTCAGACTTGGCTGGTATCAAGAAATCTGTTGTACTGCCAAGCATTTTGTGTTTTCTTATTCCGGGTCTATGGTTGCAGGAATTATAATGCTTGTTACTCCTTGTGCTCTTATTAAATGTTAATTATTGGAGAGGTTATGTAGATATTTTACTACATGCAGTATTATAGTGCATAATCTGATTTGTATTAAACCTTGTATGAAGTGAAACATGGATACTATTACCCTGCTTATTACTATGCACTCTTTATTAACTGCATCCCTCTTCTGAGTATAATATAAGCCTCATTATGGAGCCCATGCATGGCAAATAAACATTTATTTGATTAGAATTGTTCCTATTAAACAAACACTATTAATGTTTGCACAGTATTGCTCACAAATGGTGATATGTCCCATAAAAAGAAACAAACTGAACGTATTATCACTCTCACAGCTGGTTTCCATTAAATGATAAAAGGGTATTAAACAGGCCCAAATATCGCTATCAGGCAACATCTTTTACTGGGAGAATGTGTAAAATGTTCTCATTCATATAAGCTCTATACTCCATTAATTCACAAATATCTGAATTAAGATTACTTATTCACAATACCTAAAAAAAGATAATGCTCTGATATTGCTTTTGCTTAAAGTGTTTTCATGTGTCAGTTCAGAAATGTGCTAATAATCGGTTCCATAAAGAGCCAACCCCATTATTACACATTTTCATAATCACCAAGTTTTATTTTCCATTACACCACATATTTATGAATTTGCTTATGGACAAATCATTTGGAACTTGCCTCAGAGAAATCCAATTGCCTGTTAATTGGGATGTGTATTTTGCTCTTCAATTAATGTTGGTGTTTCAGAGTAGAATTCCAATATATTAACTGTGATGATACTGGGCGGAGTGATGCCACCAGAAATATGCCACACAGATGCATCCAATACTTATTGGTATGTTGCAGCATGTGTGCTAATTTAAGACATTACTTTTGTTCCTTAGCACAAAACCTACCATCAGTTGCGATCAACAAAGTGAAGGAAGCAAGTAACCCATACTCTTCTGAGTGTTGAATTTTTGAGACATAGAAGACCAGGGCACATTTTCTCTCTGTTCATGTAGCATCCTTGTTCTCCAAGGGTTGTTATTCACAGTTTATGCCATGATGCCACTATGGGGCAAGGTGAGATGGCAAGCCCCAAGAATTGCCAGTACAGGGATTACACCTGTGCTGTTGGTATCATTTTGCACACATTTTCCACATATCACCAATTGAACTAACCATGTTCCCTCCTCCACTGCAGGATGTATTTGTTTATATCCGCTGGATAAACCTCATCCCAGATATCCCTTACAAATTTGGTATGTAAGGCTTCAGAAAAGCAGTTCTACCAATATATTATTATCTTAAATTGCAAAATATTTGAGAGTAATTTTGCATAATAACCTTGAGTGCCTATTGTTTTTATATTCACCCTTGCATATTCCCTTTGTGGTTCCCTTGTGGATGCCCTTCCCTGTCTTAATGTTCTTACACAGTGTTACCCCAGGGGTTACAGCATGGCTGGTGGAAGGATGCTGACTTTCAGTAGAGGAGACTGCAGAAGCTTGTGGGGAATACCATCAAGCAACTTGGGCCTAGAAAGCCTGAGTGCAGACTGCACCATCTTGGCTTGGCGGGATAACTGGCTAACAGGCAACAGCTTAAGCACTGCAGTGGCAGTGATTGAAGGAGACCGCAGAGTTGTGTTTTGTGAAGTTACATCCACTCCCTCAGGTGGCACCTCAGCAATCCTATTAATCTGTTGGTCGACAGATTGATGGACCACAGTGAAACCTTGCAAATCAGCATGCATACTGTCATCCACAGCCCTGATGGCAGCAGCCTGAGCTTCAGTTGCACACTCAAACATTAAATAGTTTCTGCTTATTTGGAATGGAAAGATTGAGTTTCAGGTTCTGTAGAAATCCTAGTGCTAGGTTGATGCTGGACCTCTCCATGCTGCTTCAAGTTGACCACAGGCTTTCCAAGACCCACAACACTTCATTCTGCATTCATATCTTCCATAGACATCCTTTGACATTTTTTTTATCAGTGTCTTGCATTTTTTTTAAAGCGGGTCTGCGTTAAACAGCTCAATAGATGTAGTTTAATGGCCCTTCCCACCAGTGGGATCTTCTGTTCCCGTCAAAGGAAAACCATTCCCCCACCCACTCCTCTCCCACTGCCCATGGCGGGCAACCCAGTGGCGGGATGGACAAACCATACAAAATGCCATAGACTTCAGCGAGACCGGAAGATCTCGCTGGTGGCTAATAGCAATCCACCTCTGCTACCGTAAAACATGCTGCGGGTGATAGGAAAGAGGTGGAAAATCTCGGCCAATATGCCTGTGGTTAGTCGGCGAATTTGGAGGTAGGTCTCACTCAGTAAGGGAGGCAATGGCAGAGTGGTATTATCGCTGGATTATTTATCCAGAAGCTCATCTAATGTTCTGGGGTTCAAATCCCGCCACGGCAGACAGTGGAATTTGAATTTAAAAAAAGAATATCTGGAATTAAGAATCTACTGATGACGATTGTTGGAAAAACCCATCTGGTTCATTAATGTCCTTTAGGGAAGGAACTCTGTCATCCTTACCTGGTCTGGCCTACATGTGACTCCAGAGTCACAGCAATGTGGTTGGGTTTCAATGGCCCTCGGGCAACTAAGGAGGGACAATAAATGTTGGCCATCCAGCAGCACCCGTGCCCCACAAATGAATAAAAAGACGTCACAGCGTTCCATCATTTGACATCACTGTAGACCCCACATCCAAGATATTCCCTCTAAATTACACGCATGGTCAGTATCTGAGCTGGTGGCTACAAGGGTGATATCTAGTGATGGTGCATCTTTATTAACACAATATTTTAACTTTTTCTCCATTGTTTGGCCAGATTGCACCTCTTGGAATCTAAAAGGTTAAAGGCACAAGCATGGGGCTCTATGCATGGAAGTGAGACACACCAAGAGGTGCATGCTTCCATATCTGTAACTTGCAAGTCAGAAGAAAGCGTGACATGGTTGGGAGGTGGAATTTGAGAAGAAGGATCAGATTTGAGAATATCATTATCTTTCATGGTCCCAACCCTGTTGCTGGTTACTGTTTCAGCAGTTGCCATTGCAAAAATGGCCAGCCCCATTTGCTCCATCTGGTTAAGACATGCAGGCCACCTGTTCCACTCTGCTTGGCCCCTGCTGCTTCCATTTGTGTCACCTTCTTCTGCATAGAGGGAGAGTGGAATACACCAGATTCTTTAACTCAATGCCTGCTGCAGCTAAATATCTGAAGGTATTTAGAGGCAGCAAGAGGTGGGTGTGAGGCTGGCCATTGCATAAGGGTGAGGAGGAGTGTCCTGTTTTCCATAAGGAAAATGAGTGCCAGGGGTTGCTGATGGGTGTAAGCAGTCCAAAAGGCCGGGGAGTGGTGAGCAGGAGATGTGATGTGAATGTGCGTTCTCTAGCCTTCACCACCTGCACAAGATCATTAGACTTGTGGCACTGCTGCTAGATGCTCCATCCAGACTCCTTGGCCACCTATTCTCAATACCTTCTGAGCATTTTTCTTGAGGGATTCCTAGCCTCTGTAAAACCAGGGTGTGTCTCCTGTGCAACTCCACTACCAAGGTCTCCAGTTCTGCACTAGTAACCCTGGAGCCCTCTCTCTGTCCTGGTGTTTGAAAGCGGGATAGACTGCCTTTAAGTACAGAATGCTGGCTGCACCATGTGGTGGTTGCAGATGCTGTTCAGCTCCCAGCTGAATGCAAAGGCAACCAATACTGCAGTAGGTGCTCAGTTGCACACTACAACATGGAGGTAAGATAGCAACAGCAAATTTATCTGTTGCCTAACTCCAGGAAACCAAAGAAGGCAGGGTACAAATCATGACCCCACAATAAAATAAAGCCCAAATCAATTTTTAGCCCACCGTTTGGTCATGATAAAGCAGTAAGACACCAATGATGTGTTGTGTTATCAGCCTGGAAATGCCAGGGATGATTTCCTGTAGACTATATTTTTCTTTAAATCTTCTGAGTATTTTGCACACATTTTCCACCTCTCAATCTGCACTTTATCCCCCTTCTTCATCCCCTTGTATCATATCTCTGCAACCAATGGCATGGATGCATGGGCTGCTCCCAAGTCTTTGCGAATAACCTTTTGGAGTTGGTCACCAGGAGTAACTGGGTATTGCCATATCTCATCAGTTTTGACTCCAATTCTCTCATCCTCATGCTGGAACCCATATCAGTTTTAACTCAGTACCTCCTCCCCTTGATAGATCTTAGACCAAAGTGGGTGACATTTGTTCTTGCACCTACCTTCACTCCACGAGAATGAGCTGGAATATGTTAAGACTAAATTATACTGCTCTCGTCACCAAATTCAGACTTTCACCTGAGCTGCCTGGAAGAGCTGCAAAGTGATGGGCACACATTTCTGCATAGGAGCAATTGATGATCAGAACAAGATCTGCTTACCCATGTCTCTCAGTGGAGTTGGAGGAGAGTGATGAGCAGGATATTTATCCTGTTGCTTTCAGAAATCTATGTTTCAGCAAGACCTGCCTCCAGCGAAAATAATCAGGAAATACATCAGTGATTTAATCCCTGAATCAGAATGAAAATTCCCACAGTGGTTCCCTATTATGTAAAGTGTTGGAAGGTTATCTCTATAGTAGTATGAGCTGAATATTTTACCAACCTTGCAAGTTCTTGTGGCTGTAAAATTATGCCCCATACAGATTTGTTTGTCATGCCCCCACATGGTAAGCCTCCTGCGTTAATATCAGCAGTGACAGGATGAGGTTCTGAAGTGGGCAATAATTGACCATTTTAGGGCTTCAGTCAGTTGTGCAGTGGGAAGACCATCTACGAGCCCTCCTTCTCCAGGTTTAATCCCCACCCACCACCACCTGCCTGATTAAATATCTCCCCCATGCCATAAAACTCACTACGGGGGAGGACACAAGGTTCTGCCCACTGTCTTTCCAGATGTGGCATATCATAAACCTAATGTTACAATTAAGTTGAGGCAGTAAAATGGCAATGGATCCATTTCTGAAATGATGGCTCCTGGAGATCAGCAAGTTCCACTTCCATGCACATACACAGGGTAGCCGACTTGGAACATACAAGAATCCATGTATACTGAAGGAGTGATGCAGCTTCTCGGTAGTCGCAGCTGAAGTTGGCACCTTTACCTTGCCAACATCAAGCCACTTTGTGCATCAATAAATAACAAGAACATGGAGCGTAGATACAGTAGTACCACATCGTCAATATACAGCCCGACCCAAGGACAGCCAGGCCATCCCCATGGGTTAAGAGGAGCTGAAGCAGGTATTGCTGGCAATGGGAACAGTGTTTCACCATGTTCTCGATGTCACTGTCTAACTCTTCCCAAAAGACATAGCTACATACCAACATCTTCATTCTTGCCTGGGTGTGCACCACAGAGCCTGAAAATAAACTGTGTTCAGGCCTCAGGCAGGAAGGTGGGGGATTCCTTTATCAGCAGCCTCTCTCAGTATTAGCATCTGCCCTGTGCATAAGATACACGACAGGTCATCCCTCCCCAGCCTCTTCATTCACAGCCCAACCCTCTCTGTCCAATCCCCACCCCTGTGGGTAGGTGGCTGGCAGCTCTCTGAGGTGGAACTTCCTGAGTGAGGGGCAGGAGTCCCGTCTACAGCCAGTTAACACTTATTGGTGCGTTCAGTGGCTGCGGGACATGCGTTTTCGGTGGGGATGTTTTCCTTGCCAACTTTTGGGATGGTAAGAAGGCAAACCCCATTATCCAGGCCTATGTTTCTCAAAATATCCATTTTTCTGCCAGTTACAAGATTGAAACAAATGTTGCTCCGGTAAGAATAATTTAGAGGCTTGCCTGTAAGCCATATTTGAATATTTCTTCAGGTTTACAATTCCAGAAGAAGTGAATCATCGTCATTTTGAAGTGGAAAAGCATCAATATTTTTCGTATTGTTCTGCTTGGCTTTTATGAAGTCTGTCTGCAAAAGTCATTGAAAATGAAAGTGCATCGTGCCACTTAGACCTTGTATTTTCCATTCCACGACATTATTCAGTTAAAGCCCTTCAAAAGATTATTTGTGTTTGTTCTGCTAATCTAATTATTTCTGGCTATTCTGCATTCAGATAAATCCCCCCTCAGGCCACTTCAGTTAATGTGCAGCATAATATGAGTATTCATTTATTTGAGAATACTCTGGCAAAATTAACTAGCTGAAGGATTTGGTGTGCAATCATCTTGCTTTAATCTTAAATAGTATTATTAAAAATATTTAATTAAAATGCCATTTGACATTCCAAAACCACTGTCTAGTTATCAGCAATAATATGTCTTGAATAGAAATTGTATTTAATTTACAGTTCCATATTTTCGGATAGTTTTTGATATTTGTTGCTTTTTTTCCCAGCAAAATTTGCCCGAAGTCGGCCAAAAAATTGCACAATTTTAAACACAATTTCCGTCCAGCGCAAATTAAATTTTCATAATCTTTTGTGCGAGTTTAAGAAACATCATTCTGGAAGCTGAGCCTGCACACAAAAACAGCCCCAGATGAAATAAGCCACTATTGCAAGTTTCTGCCTTCGAGGACGCTCTGACGATTGGGTTGCTTTTTTTCTTGAATAGTTGCAACAAATATACATTCTTTTTCAGCCCCAAAAACCCACAGAAAAAGCAGCTCGCTGTGCGAGTTAAAGGTAGTATTTGATCAAAGGAAAAGGCTTATAATGTTCCTGTGTCTCACAAGAGTTTATCATATAAAATCAGGATTCATGGGATTGGGGATATTGTACTCGCATAGATTGGAGATTTGTCAATGGGATAGAAAGCAGAGTAGGAATAAAAAGGGCATTTTCAGGTTGAAAGGTTGTAACTAGCAGGGGTACCGCAAGGATCAGTACTTGGGATTCAGCTATTTACAATCTATAGTGATGACTGATAATTTGATTTGATTTATTATTGTCACATGTATTAACATACAGTGGAAAGTATTGTTTCTTGGGCGCTATACAGACAAAACATACCGCTCATAGAGTACATAGGGGAGAAAGAAAGGAGATGATGCAGAATATAGTGTTAGAATTATAGCAACGGTGTCGGGCGAGGGAAATAGAATGTAATATATCCACATATGCTGATGATAAAATTATCGGGGAAACAAAGCAGTGAGGAGAACACAAAGAGGCTGCAGAGGGACATAGGCAGATTGGAATAGGGGACAAGATCATGGCAAATAGAATACAATATTGTGAAGTGTTAAGTTATTGGGTGGGATTTTCCGGCTGTGCTTCCCCCAAAACCGGAAAATCCCACCCGAAGTCAACGGACCTTCGCATGATTTTCTTCCTCAGAGGAACAGGATCCCAACTGTAGCTCATCAGTTGCTAAATCTCCATAGAATCCAGCCAGGGCTCCCCCAAACAGTGAAGGCAGGGTGCTCCCCTCATTTCCAGCCTTTCGTCGAGGCCACAGCCACCCGAGCAAGATTCATCCCCAGAAATGCAGCCTGTTTCTCTCAGCCATGTACTGATCGGACATCCCGTTTCAGGCAACTGTTCACAATCCCACCCCCCAACATTCCCATTCCCAGACGCATTAGTGCATCCACTCAAACAATAAAGAAAGTTCTTTCAATGTGCAAAATTTAAAAATATACTGAAAAGGTTTGGTTACAACAAGAAAAGGCATTCACTTCTGGGGGAAACAGTATCCCTGATGGTCAGTCTCACCCCTGAGAAATAAATACTTCCTCAAAGTTTTATCTGTCTGGTAACTGGTAATTTCACTCACTTTTCAAGCAAATTTCCAATGGCTGAACAAAACATGTTCATATTGTGCTCAATGTAGAATGTCAATATTAATTGTGTTTTTTTAATCCTTTGTAAATATTCCTCACCTCCACTACATTTGTAAATTATTCTCTTTCAACATGGCACTGATAGTTTTTCTTTCATTTCCAGGACAAAGGAGTAAAAAGTGAATAACAGAGAAATATGAATGAGGAACAGGAGTCGGCCATTTCAGCCTCTTGGGCCTGCTCCTCCATTCAAATTGATTTTGGCTGATCTGATTGTAACCTCAACCCCACGTTCCTGCCTACCCCGATAACCTTTCACTCCCTTGTTAATCAAGAATCTATCTAGCTTTGCCTTAAAAATATCCAAACACACTTCTTCCACTGCCTTTTGAAGGAGGGAGTTCCAGAGACTCTGACGCTCTGAGAAAAAATATGTCTCCTCATTTCTGTCTGAAATAAGAGTGACCTCTTATTTTTGAACAGTGACCCCCTCATTCCAGATTCTCTGATAGAAGGAATCATCCTCTTCACATCTACCTTGTCAATACCCTCGGGATTTTAAAGCTTTTGACCAAGTTACCTTCTAAACTCTAATGGATACAAACCTTTCCTTCAAAAGGCACCCCACCCATTCCTGGTATCAATCTAGTAAACCTTCTGTGAACTGCCTGTAATGCATTTTCATCTTTCCTTACATAAGGAGACCAATACTGTATACAATACTCCAGCTGTGGCCTCACTCATGCCCTGTACAATGGAAGCATAACCTCCCTACTTTTGTAATCAATTCCCTCATGATAAACAATTACATTCTCTTAGCTTTCATAATTAATTGGTGTATCTGTATACTAGTCTTTTTTGAATTCATGCACTCAGACACCCCGATCCTCTGCACCTCAGAGCACTGCAATTAATTCCACACTAGGTATTCCTACAGAACGTATTGCTTAGTGTTGCCCTTGCCTCTACAGAGGGTTAGTCCTCACTCAGATTTCTGCATCCTTCATAAGATCATAACCAATCCTGAGGACAATGCGATGATTCAACTGCTTTACACTTAATCATGGCCTTCTAATGGTTAGGTGGAGTGCAAAATGCTGCTGCAACTATCTTCCAGGCAGGTTCTCCTGTCTGGAAACACTTGAAACAAACAGGATAGTTTTCAGCGGTGGGTCAAGGGAGATGCTTTAAAACTGTTGACCTCCAAGGAGGAAGGAAAGAACTTGTCAGTGCAAATAGGCTTTTAACAACTTCCACGTGACTTTGATGCTCATTGGCATGATGAAACTCTAATAATATATCATTTGACTGGCAGAGTCAGCATGGTACACAATCCCACCAGTTACTTTGTTTAGTATCTTAGGTTAAAATAAGTAGGAACCTTTGTGTAAATGGCACCTCAGTGTAGTTTTCCACACTTTGTTCAACTATTTCTCTGGAGCAGACAGGAATATAGATACCATGTCAAAATATCATCGATGTTGATAATATCTTCCTGCTGTTTCCATAGCAACATTCATTTTAGCTTATGTACATATTCTCATGCAAAATTAATGTGGTTTGAGAAGCATCACGCAGAAAATCTTTGTACATAATCACTTGATCGGTTCAAGTTAGAACCTTAGATTTTTGAGAGGAAATATAATTTATGCAATAATTTATTGTATAATCAGTTTCAATTTTAGCACACAACCAATCTTTGAGATAATGTTTTTCCCTTTTTGTTCATCATTAGGGTTCTCTTTGCAAACTCCTTGAGTATTTTTCAATCCCATTTCATATGCAACTGTGACCTTTTGGAAGAATATTACCACTCCTGTCTCGAACTACAATGGTTCTTGTAACTTGGAATGTTCAGTCTTGTATTTTTTCCATCCACTGGGTCCACTGACATTAATATATTCATGTCAAATACATGCCAATTCTAGTAGAATAATGACATGTTCTATGTTCTATTCTACATAATGTTTGTGAATTATATTTATTGAGATAAATACATTACAATATGATGTTTGTCTGACATTTTTTGCAACACACCTCGATGTGGGAGCAGCAAGCATTCACATACATCACAATAGAATTAGCATTTCTTTTGATGGCGGTATGATTTTTAAATGATTTTTAAATGATATTGACTTTCAATGTACTGACTGTGATTTATAACTCCAGTTGAGTTTACAGTTTGTGATCTGAAATTTGCATTTCAACGTAAGTTAACTCGACCAATTGGTTAAATTAGGTTTCTCACATAAATTGTATAAAATGTATAGCATAGAAACAAGTTACTGAACCCAAAAGACGCTATTCCCGGTGTTTAAGCGGCAAAAAGGCTTCTTCCCATCTTACATTATATAACCCCACACCATTTTTATTTATTTCTTCCTTATGACTATCTTGCCTCCCTTTAAATTCATCCATATGATTCACCTGTACCACATTCTCACTGTTCTCTAAGTAAATAAGTTTTATCTTGAATTCCTTGATGGATTTATTCATGACTATCTTATATTTATGGTCCACAGTTCTGGATACCACCCTCCCACCGCAAGATGAAAATATTTTCTGTTTAACCTACTGAAGCCTTTGATCAGTTTACAGATGTCTGTCTTCTCTTTTTGTCGAGAAATGAGCTCTATCTAGACTGTTCGTTCATGCTCCTCTCATTTCTGGAATCAGCCTTGTAAAACCTTTCTTGCGTTTTAATCTTTTTGTATAATGGAGACCAGTGGTGAAATTTTCACGTCGCGCCTGCCACAGGAATCATAGTGGGCGGAGGGCGGACCATCAAAGGTCCGTTGACCTCGAGTGGGATTTTCTGATCTTGGGGCGAGCGCGGCCACAAAATCCCACCCCAGGAATGGTCTGTTCCACAAATTTTAGAACCGTGTTGGATCGATGTCCCAGTTTATATTGGCAAAAATATCGCCAAATTAATTGAATGAGGCAAATCAATCCTTCTTCCAGAAAGCATTGTTGACCCCAGTAAACCAGACTCATTTAAGATACATTGGTGGAAAGACAGTGGAGTTAGCATTCTGGAAGGATGGGATCAAATGGATGTCATTATCCAAATCTATTTTACTGTTAAGCAGTTCACATGGAGAAAATCATCACATCGATGTGCAAGATTACTCCAGTAACGTTATGCAGTTTATAACTGAATCACATTATTGAAATTGTTTTCTCATTTGTCTGAATTTTAACCTTCCAACCCACTTGCAACAGGAGAAGCCAGCAGTGTGTCGGGGAAGTTTAAGTAGCAATTTTATTAGTCCCTTTTCGAGAAAACTGTGGCATTTGCATCTGACTTCTGGGTTTTGTGACCAAGTTGAGCAGGTGGCTGGGATGACAGCTCGCAGCTGACTATTAAAGGGTCCCTGCAAGGGTCAGAATGGAAGCATTCTACAAGAGAGAGAAAGCTGTTTGACTCTTTAAATGTCAGCCAGGGAAAGCTGCACCGTGATGATCGCATGCATTTCTGGACATAATACTTCAGGTTGTAAGGGTCATCAGTGAGATTCTGTTCTTAAATGGATGGGAGGAAGGAGCCTACCTTGGAGAACAAAGAGACCTGGCTGGAAGCGACAGAAGAAGTTCGCAGCAGGATTGTGATGCCTCAGTCCCAGACATAATGCTGCACAAGGTTCAAGATGCTGATCAGGGCAGGAAAGGTGAGTGATTTTCCACCTTCAAGTTCAATCAGTTTGACTTTCCCTGTCACTTTCGACATTTCATTCCTCAGAACAATCCTTGGAGGTGCAGCCATCCCTCTACACATTCCATACGTTCCCATCTTACAACTATCACTGATACTCAAGCTCGGTTTTATTGTTGTGTAAAACTCATCCCTCACAGTGACCCTCCACAAATGTTGTCTTTCCAACTTCTCAAAACATTCCATAACTCACATTCAGTTCTCTCTTCTTTCTCTCCTTGTAGGAGGTGTGAGCACAGAATACCATATAGAGAACCAAAGGTGGCCCTCCAGTCATCATCCAGCTGACTGCTATGGAGGAAGACACTCTGGATAGAAGGAGGATCTCCACATGCCAGGTCATTGGTAATACAGTGATGAGGGTCTCCCAGCTACCTGTTGACAGAATTAGATATCACTGAGCCACATAGCATACAGCACTAACTCATGTTGACTTAATATCAGCAGCCAATAAGAAATGACGATCTGCAAAATGATGCCCGAGGACTCTCTCACTTTGTCAGTTCTAATTCATGTCTTTCATCTTCCATAGGTCTCGCAAGATCCCTCATGGTGCCGGCGGAAGACAAAGACTCCTCAGAGGAGATCATTCGCTCTGAGGAAGCACCCTTGCATGAATTAGGTGGACTCTCCACCAGTTCAGCTACACACACCTGGCTGGGGTTTCCAAGGCAGGTAGTTGGATTGTCAAATGGTGAGCCACACATCACAAGTGAGCAGGAGAAGCTTTTGGAGACAGAGACAGCAGTGTAATGTTTATGTCAGAGAGGCTCAACCTTCCAAGCTCTGCTTGACTTGGTGCAGCTGCTGAATTTGGAGATAATAGACAAAGAGAGCTATTCTGGATCGGTTGCAGAAAATTTAGGAGGTTCTACCAGCCATTCCAGAGGAGCTACACACTAATGGAGAGGGCAATTGGAGGAAGTCTCAGGCTTATGAATCCACCTCAATGGAAAAACCTGCAAGGAGCTAAGTGTATTCTCACCCTCATCAAAGGCCTGCATACTTAGCATGGAGGAGAGCCTCACCTTAGAAATTCAACCCTTGACATCAATGGAGATAAATGCTCTCCAACTTTTGACTAGCGGGGAAGTGGAGATGGCCCATGAGAACAAAGATAGGAAAGGGTATGTCAAAGCACTGCCACTCCTCAATGCTTGCTCACATGCTCCTCCCTCACCTGTCAGAGCCCCTCATGGTGCTTTCTATCCCAATGGCAAAGTCTGCCCTTTCACAGATATAGACAGAGTCTTCATGAGACTTGGTAATCCAGAGTCCAGCAGCCATAGAGAATCTGGGCAGCCAGAGTAGGGGAATAAGCAGCCTCCCTGCAACTCTGCTGAAGCCACATTCGTTCCACCAGGTAGGAATAAGTTTTTAAAAAAAGGAAAAGAAAGAATTTGTCACCGTACAAATGACCGTACTGTACTTGGCCATTTAATACTGCTTGAAATTGTTACTATTTTTTCAAATGTTTATTAACTTTTATTTCAATTTTCCTTTTTCCATCTTCCCATTGTTAGCTGCCATCTTTCAAAAGGTCTTCAGCCTTGAGGAAAATAATATGATGAGAGGAAAAGATGAGTGAGGTGGCAGCAAAAGGGATGGATCGCTGAATGCGGACTGCTTTGTGCGAGGGGCTGGCTGGTGGGGTGGGGGTGGCATAGAGCACAATGGTTTCTGAGTTGGTGTACCAGATCACTTCACTGCCTCAGATTAGCTGAAGTGTGCCTAAAAGCATATTTCCTGGTTACAGATGCCTTCGCCACATCAGGCTCCTCTGCATCTTGCTCCTCTCCTTGCTTCTCCTCTTCCTTTCTGTTCTCTAAAGATGCAGGGCAATCAACTTGCTGCTGACACAGCTCCAATCCTCCCTGTTGCACAAAGTTGAGGAAGGTGCATCAGACCATGTTCATTGTGGACACCCTTGCCTTTGCATACTGAAGTGCACTCCAGATCTGTCCAGAATCACACCTGCCCTGACCAAGTGGCTGGTTCAATGACCACTCTTGTGCCCATGTGGCCTTGATTGTACCATTCTGGGCATCAATGGTAGAGTTTCTTACAAGTATCATAAGGTACATCTGTAGACAGCAACCCTTGTGTCCAAGCTGCCCCCCCCAGTGACTCTACTTGGAGGTCTGTATATCTGAGGAAGACTTGACCAAGATGAAGGCTTCATGGTCGCTTCTTGGATCTCTTGTACAGAAATGCATTATAAATAACCTTGGTTATCAAAGTTGCATAGTAGCTGAACATGACTGGAGTGGAATGTCTTTTAATTGATGAATACTGCTGGGTGACCTGAGGGTACTTTGATAACTACATGTATGCAGCTTATAAACTCTCGTACCTGTTACCACTATTCCAAATTTTACTTCAGGGGAAGCAATGGTAATGCCACTGGACTAGTAATCCAAAGGCTCAGGGTGGGGAAAGGCAAACATGGGTACAAATCCCACCACATCAGCTGGTGGAATTTAAATTCAATTAATAAAACTGAATTGAAAGTTTCAAAAGTTTTGACAACTATCGCCAATTGTCGCAAGAACCTATCAGGTTCACTAATCTTCTTTCAGGAAGGAAATTTGCCATTTTTACCTGGTCTGGCCTACATGTGACATTAGATCTGCAGCATTTTGGTTGACTCTTAACTGCCCTCTGAAATGACCTGGCAAGCCACTCAGTTCAAGGGCAACTAGGGATGGGCAACAAATGCTGGCCTTGCTGACGTTGCGTCAAAGAATAAAAAGCAATCCACAAGCCTGCCATAACATCATATGCAAATTGTGTGTCAGTCTTGTTTCTACATTTATTTTGAATAGGTTCAGTGTGATACATCATCACTTAAAAATGATTGTTTGCAGCTAAAAACTTCAATTATTTTCATACAAATTGTGCAGTCTTCATTAAGCAATCAAACCATTGAGATATAGATTCTGCATTTCTCCCCAAAGATTTAGTTTTGTGTTTATTCTTCAGAAATATGATTTTTTGAAAATTTATCGATGAATACAATTCCTATGGAATGCAAAACTGTTGCTAAAATTATATGAAAGTGTGCCTTACCTTTTTATAACGGTCATTATAAAAATCCACTGCTCCGATGTTGTGTTTTCATTTGTTCCAAACTTTTGAGAACACACTTTTCTCTCAATTTTAAAAAAAATATAACCAAGCAAAATATGAAACTTCAGTATTGCAAGTGATTTTACAAAGGCACAGTTAAATTAATCCTGTCTTTATCGCAAGTTACTGTATGAAACTGAATGAAACTGACCATATAATTGTAGTGGTTTTTCTCTGACCAAGCCAGCAGGTGAATGATCTGATCAGAAGTTCGCACAAATTTCACAGAATTGTTACAGTGCTGAAGAAGGCCATTCAACCCATGAATCTGCACCATCTGGCCTTAAAAATCATATTGATAATTCAGGATAATGTACCCATCAGGTTCCTGGAGGAGCTCGCCATGTGGGGAAGTGTAATTCTGATATAGGGCCGAATTTTTCCATGCAGCCCGCCACGGGAATTATAGAGGGCTGGACACGCACCATGCAAAGGTCTGCTGACTTCGGGCAGGATTTTCCGACCTTGGGGCAAGCGTAGCTGGAAAATCCCACCCATCATCTCTACTACTCAAATAAATTAGAGAACATTATCCATCAACATGCTATGCCACTAACCTTCTAAAACTGGCTCCTTTACGAAACAGCTATACAAATATAAAATCAGTTTGTTGTCCTATGTAAATGGTAGAAATTATTTGAAACACAAAGCAATTGTGTGAAAAAAGGCCTGGAAGTTTGTTATTGCAGAATGTATTATTGTGCTCATGATGATCAAGCATAGTTATAATGTAATATGGAAATACAAACTGGAATATGTTTCATGGATATTGCCACTTTAGGTACTTATTAAATCTCATTGGGGCGATTCTCACTATAGCAACCAAATATCCCTTCAAGATTGGGTCCTTCGTCTTTAATACTGTAAAATAAAATCTATAACTTCCCAAATGCACTCAGCAGCTTTCAAAGTGTGCATTTTTGTATCAGAGAGCATCAACAAAATGTGTGCAATCGGTTTATGAAATGGAACATTTCATACATACTCAAAACACCTATTTGCAAAAAATAAACTGGACAAGTACAATTGTGTGTTTGTTTCATTCTTTGCATTTTTAAAATATCCTGTTTAGTGCGAACTGGATTATCTCCTTTCTCAGGATTTACAACCTGAGGAGAGTATCAAAATAGCTGTTTGGGGCTGGATTTTCATGGAGTCCGGATGACTCCGAAGCCTTTCAATTGGCGGGCAGTGATTCTGGAATTTCTTTCCCCGTTCTTGGAGCCAGTCATTTTCACCAGCATGGGATAGGGTGCAGTAAGCGAGCCATACCCTGCACTCCTGACCTGGCCAGCTCCATTGCAGGGTTAGGCATTCTCCCAGTTTTTGTGGAGTTGGGTCAGTTTCAGGGCAGGATTTTTCAGGTGGCAGGGTTCCATGCCCTGCCACCTGGAGAATTGGCACGGAATTGATCCCTTTTGGACGGCAGCTCTGTGGTCCCAGCAATGCCAGTGGCAGCAGAATCCAAGACTGAGACTACAAGTAATCCCCAGATTGTAAATCCTGGAATCCAGGACCAGGAAGTTGGGGAAGAGCGGAAGTGAAGCTCAGAGGAGGTGGGAGTCTTAATGGAATGCCTGGGGAGGAAGAAGCACCTGGGAGTGGTACACCTTGGATGCAGGCATTCAATGGGGACAGGGGGCCATTGAGGAAAGTGACCCCTTTCCTGCCCATGTAGGGTGACTTCCTGGACCCCTCCTCTGTCTCAAACTCCTCCCACCAGTCTCAAAGTTGAAGTCGGGCAAGAAGTGGCGCTTATGTGGCCAACAATTAGTCACTTAAGGGCCTTATTTTGGTTTTGGCAGGGGAACTGACGTAGAGTTCGCTCAATCCATGCAAAATCGCAGACAAGTCAGGGTGGGTGGGGAGAGCAGTGGGAAAGCCACCAAGGTAATTCTCCACCCCTGGCAAATCTACTGGTACCCGTTGAGTTCTACCCTATGACTCACGGTTCATGATCCCGCAGAGGAGTAATGAACAACAGTCTGGATTTTGGGAACATTTTGAAAGGTAAGTCCAAAATGTCTCCCATCCACTTCCCATGGCACCTCATACCCTCCATGCCAACTCAATGACAATTCATGCGTCAACCCCTAACCAGACATCTGGGTTTCCACCTGTCCTCATTATGCATGTTTGGCAGAGAGCCCAGACAAATGAAAACATTAGCTCAGAAGGGAATCTGCTTTGGCAAGTGAAGTGAATTATCAACTTCTCTTGATTGGCATCTTTAAGTGGTTATAATAATTTGATCATTCTGTGATCTCTTTTGTCAATGTCTTAATGTTTATTTGGACAAGATTAAGCGGTGTAAAGATTTTGAAGGCTCTGGTATTGCACTGTAATGGTCTGGCTCATTGACACTTTTATGGGGTTGTAGAAACAACAGTCCTTTTTCCAAAGAACATTTCTGAAATGGTGTTTTATTGTTTCAGCAGTTCCACACTTGCCATTGTTATTATATGGCTCATTCGTAATGAACATACTAAATACTGGGTGAATGGGCATGGAAGGGGCATATGTGGGCATTAAGTTGGCATGTAGAGTAAAAGGAGCCATGATGAGTGGTTGGGGGGCATGAGTTGGCATGGACAGTATGAGGACCATGGGAAGTGACTGGTGGGATAGCCTGAGGGATGAAGGCTGGAAAGCCTAACCATTCTTATTACAAGAGGGACAAAGTGCCAGACAACCAAGGCAAGTCTTCTAACACATTAATATCAGCACTTGCTGGCCCTTTGGTCACCTCGGACCTGCTTTGGGGGTCAGCATGCCTGAGACCCTCATGCACCCGCTGCTCCAGAATGAAAATTGTGTGAGACTGGGAATATTGAAATGAGACGCGTCTGCCATGTCGCAAAATTTGTTGAAAATTTTACCCTTGAGCTCTATTGAGGGTCAAAACCGTTCTTTGTCTTTGTCATATATGAAAAAGGAATTGAAGAAAAACCAAGCAACATTTCTTTTTTTCATTGAAGTTGCCTCTAATTGGAGTTTTCTTTTATATTTTAGCGTTATACAACTTGTGAATTACATCATTTCTTGCGAATAAACTGCATCACATCGACACTGCAGCATATTAAATAACAAGATTCTTTTAAAGGAAAATAGCTTCATTTTAAATTGTTTCTTCTGATGTATTATTTTTGTTTGTTTTTCTAACTAGTGAAAAAGTCCATAGATTTTAAATCTAGAGGAGTTAAATTGTTCCCAGGGAAAGACAACAGCAACAAGTTTTCTATCTGTGAGTCTACCTTTTTGTTACCTTTTCTAGAGGAATAGTGAAATGAGTCTGTGTCATTTGTGATGTGTTCTCTGTGTGCGTTTGTGTGCTTTATCCTCGTTTAATGTTTTGTTGCTAGCCATGGTAGATGCAGCTTTGTGAGAGTGTGCATGGGTATCCTTACTGCTCTCATCGTCAGCACTCAAAGTGATTTGATTTTTTTGGAACAAGAATGAGGAAAACTGCTGTTTTTTAAAAAAAAAAGCTCACATCAGAACCTATGAGAGAAATCAGGTCTGACTTTTTAAACCATTCTTGCATGTTTATTTTGCATGAGGCTTAGGGGGTGATGTGTTTGCATTGATGGTCACCACGTCTGCATGAAAATTCACTTCAAAAGACAGGGTCCAGGAGACAGCATGGAACTGTGATTAATGTTTATATGTCATGGGAAACTGTTTTGCGTGAAATATCTTTCTGTCATGAAAATTGTCAGTGAAGGTTGATGTGCTTCCAGACTAAAGTGACTTGAAATCAAGCACTTCATATTGTACCAGTACAGTGTGAATGTGAACAGTTAAAATATTTGCACTGATTTTTTTTGTTGATTCCATCCCTCTCCCTGGCAATGGTCTGAGGCTGAATTTGATGGTTTGCAAACCTTGGTGTCATATTTGACCCCGAGTTGCGTTTCCGATCACTTATCCACATTATCACCAAGTCTGCTTATTTCCACTGCTGTAACATCGCCCAACTTAGCCCCTGCCTCAGCACATCTGCTGCTGAAACCCTCATCCGTCCATTTGTTATTTCCAAACTGGACCATTCATCTGCATTTCCGGATTGGTCTTCCATCATTCCCCCCGCAATGAACTTGAGCTTATCGAAAACTCTGCTGCCTGTATTCAAACTCATACCAAAATGTGTTCCTCCATCACCCCAGACCTTGCTGATTATATTGTCTTCCTTTAAACAATGCTTCTATTTTCAAGTCATCGCTTTTTAAAAAAATCTCTCTTCCCTCAGCTCTCCCTGCATTTGTAACTTCCTGCCAACCTACAACCCTCCAAGATATCTGCACTCTTACAATGTTGGCCACTTGAGCATCCCTGACTTTAATCACAACTTTTGGTAGCTGTACCTTCAGCTGTTAAGGCCTCAGCTCTGGAATTTTTTTCCCCTGAACATTTGCACCTCACTAACTCTCTTTCCTCCTTTAAGACACTCCTATATTAAATGTGCTATGTAAATGCAATTTATTGTTGTTGGTAAGCTACATTATTCCTTTGTCAATGCGATGTAATTGTTGGCCAGTTTATTCAGTGAATAGATGAAACAGACAATGAGGGTCATTGGCTTGAACAGGTTAGTGCAGAGCAAATTGATTTCAACCAGGATGGTATCAGTGGCAATAGAATTGTCTTTGGTGTCTCCGAAGTAGGTTGGAAAAAGAAAGTCATTCAGTCTCCATTGAGAAAGTAAGTCTCTGTCAGAAAGATGCACCATCCATGTCTAACGAAGGAAGTTAATGATGGTACTAAATTGCGAGAGAAAGTGTATAATACTGCAAAAATCAGCGGTCGGTTAGAAGATTGGATAGATTTTAGAACAGTAAGAAGTCTCACAACAACAGGTTAAAGTCCAACAGGTTTATTTAGTCGCACAAGCTTTCGGAGCACTGCCCCTTCATCAGGTAGCTTGTGCTACCAAATAAACCTGTTGGACTTTAACCTGGTGTTGTGAGACTTCTTACTGTGCTTACCCCAGTCCAACGCCGGCATCTCCACATCATAGATTTTAGAAACCAGCAAAGAATGATTAAAAAAAGAAGTAAAAATTAGGGTATGAGAGCTTATTAGAAACATAATTACAGACAGTAAGCGCTCCGACAAGTATTTAAAAAGGAAAAGAGTAGCTAAACTGAGCTTTGTCCACCCCCACCCACCCCCCCAGACAGTGAATCTGGAGAATGAATAATGGTAAACAAGGAAATGCTAGATGTCTTGACCAGATGGTTTGTGTATATCATCACTGTAGAATCATAAAATCCCTATAGTGCAGAAGGAGGCCATTTGGCCCATCGAGTCTTCACCGACAATAATCCTACCTGGGCACTATCACTGCAATCCCACATGTTGACCCCATTAATCCCTCTAACCTACATATCCCAGGACACTAAGGGGCAATTTATCATGTTCAATCACCATAACCGCACATTTTTGGAGTGTGGGAGGAAACCGGACCATCCGGAGGAAACTCACACAGACACGGGGAGAATGTGCAAACTCCACATCGACAGTGACCCAAGCCGGGAATTGAACCCAAGTCCCTGGAGCTGTGAAGCAGCAGTGCTAACCACTGTGCCACCGTGCCGCCCAAGAAGTCGCAAGAAAAAATCCTAACACTTGAAAATCAAGAGGTAAAAGGGAGGGAGGAACTTACAGCATCGCAGTGACAAGGGAAAATACACTGGGAAAGTTATTAGAACTTAAGGCTGACAATTCCACTGGACCTGATGACTTGCATCCAAGGGTCTTACAAAAATGTCTGTGGAGATACGAGATGCATTGGTTGCAATCTTGCAAAATTCCTTAAGTTCTGTAAAGGTCCCAGTGGATTGGAAAATCAAGAATGTCATATCATTATTCAGGGAAGGAGAGAGACGGAAAGCAGGAATTTATAGGGCAGTTAGCTGAACAACTGTCATAGGGAAAATGTTGGATTTTATTATTAAGGAGGTAATAGCAGAACATTTAGAAAATCACAATAAAATAAAGTAGAATCAACATGACTTTGTGAAAGGGATTTATTAGAGTTCTTTGAGAAAGTAACAAACAAAGTGAATAAAGAACCTTAGATGCAGTGTACTTGGATTTTCAATAGGTATTTGATAAGGTGCCATATTAAAAGCTATTATACAAAAGAAGAGCTCTTACATTTGGCTTCAACATATTAGTCTGGATTGAGGATTTGTTAGCTAACAGACAGCAGAGAGTAGGGACAAATGGGTCATTTTTGGGTTGGCAGTTAATCTGACATATTATCAGTTATTAAAACTGACAATCCAGAGAACTCGCTGTGGAAATTCCAGGCATGTGGAATGGCCACGACAACCACACTCCAGCAAGGATTTAGTGCCTGTAGGAAAGGAGAAAATTGAAGCGACTGGCAAGGAAGAAAAAAGTGTCATGCATCACGCAGTCAATTGCATCTTTTTATTCAATTGATATCTTGGATGGTGTTAATCTAGTAGCTTTTTCAGCTCACACTGCCAGTAGTAAAGGCAGGATTTTCTTTCAGGGAGCATGTTTTGCAAGTCATCCATTTCACAACTCATGAACTGAAATCCTCGCAGATGCCTGACTTTGCACAGGTTTTATGTGTTTCCCACAAGGGTAGTGGGGTTTCTGAGCCGCAAACCAGTGCAATAGGAGTGCAGTGTGGTTTGGACTGGTGAGTGGGTCTCCCCTCCGTACTCAGCGACAACTGCATGGCACCTAACATTGTTTGATGCCCCTAAACCTCTCCACTCACCTTCTCACACCCCCTATTCACTCCCTCACACCCCCACTCCCTCCCCCTGCTGCCCCATTTCCCCACATGTGCCCCCCTGTGTAAAGTAAAGGAAGCACCTGATGCTGATGTAACTATAATGTCATGAAACATAACTAATTAGTTGAGATCTGGAGAGAGGAGAACTCCAAACTCGCCCAGAGTTCCTAAGATATACGTGGAACTGTAAATAAATAATAATGGTTTTAACAAATCACGCCTTGAGTAGCATACCTCGATTGAATCGACAAACCTCGAAGAACCCCATCTTGACCCAAAACACACAATGGAACATGGTGGCAGCAGACAGTGAGGACAAGTCCTGAAAAACTCCAAGAAAAGAGAAGACTACACACCCAGCACGCCTACAACTTCTTGAAAGAAGAATGAAAGGAATGGATTGAACACTCACCCAAAAAGTTGGAGCATCACAGGTACAGCAGATCCATGCTGAGGCACAGACCCAGAATCTGATAGCAGTGAGTACTGACCTGAGTCAACAAGTAACATCAGTGAAGCAGCAACAAGTTCCAAGCCAGGTAGAAGCATGAAATCTACATGGCCACTTCCAAAACTTCTTCCAAGCATTGAAGGCTCGCACCAAGCCCAGCACTAGGACAACTGGAGAAATAGGTTTTCCAGGTATAGAACTACTGATTTTCACAAAAAAGGACAAATGATCAGGTCAGTACATTACTTTATGTAGTTGGTGATATTGCTGATGACATAATAGCAAGACAGGGAGTCGATGAGACTTCAAACTCTAATGACAATGTCTTCCAGGTGTTTGATTTGTATTCCACTGTTTGCAAAAATTGAATTATAGAACAGACTAACTTTAACAAGCAAGTTATAACAAAGACCAGGTGAAAATGTGGATGAATTCATCAATGACCTGTGCAGACATGCAAATAATTGCAACTCCAGAATATTGAGGGAAGAATTGATCCTGATCACGTAGTAGTTTGGGTCCTAGGTGAAGCTCTGTCAGAGCTCTTGCAAGCAAGAGAAGATTTAACTTTAATTAAGGCAGTACAAATCGGTAGGCAAACTGAGCTCAGAAAGCAAAACAGAGTTTTTTGTTTGTGGGGAAAGTGAAGTCCCTCAGAAATGAATGAATCAAGCCATTCAACATGGTGAGAAGAGGGAGAGCATACCAAGACAGAGGCTCACACAAACGGGCACAGCTAGGCCAACTCCCATCTTGAAATGCTCTTGTGTGGTGTGAGAAGTTTGTACAAGCAGGAAGAATGGCCAGCAGGGAGTGCAGAGTGCCACAACGGTGGGAGGTTAGGACATTTTTAAATTGTTTGCTGACCTAAAACAAGGTTAATCTGCAAAAAGAAAAAAAAACAACGCCAATAGTTAATGTAAAAGGGAATTCCAAAATCTATTTGGCATATTAATAGTAAAAGGATGGTAAAAAGAGTAGAGCTAATTTGGGATCAGAAGGAGATTTACACATCAAGGCAGGGAGTGTGACTGAGGTATTAAATGAATACTTTGCATCTGTCTTTACCAAGGAAGAATATGCTATCCAGACTATTGTGAAAGAGGAGAAAATTCAGTCCCCAGGAGGATTTAAAATTGATATGGAGGATGTATTGCTTAGGCTGTCTATACTTAAAGTTGACATGGCACAGTTACTAGATAAGGTGCATCCAAGGATACTCAGGAAAATGAGAATAGAAATTTCAGAGGCCGTGACCATAATTTTTCAGCTTTTCTCGACTCGGCGGGTAGTCCCAGGGGACTGGAGAATTGCAAACATTCTGCCCTTGTTCAAAAAAGGTTGTAAATCTAAGTACAGCAATTATAGACCTGGAAGTTTGATGTCAGTGGTGGGAAACTTCTGGAAATTATAATTCGACACAGACTTCATCATCACATGGGCAAGTGCAGGTTAATTAAGGAGAGTCAGCCTGGTTTCCTTAAGGGGCAATTCTGTTCAATTAACTTGCTGGAGCTTTTTGAAGAGGTAACGGAGATGTTGATGAGGGTGTTGATGTTGTGTACTTGAACCTCCAAAAGACATTCAATACAGTACCACACAACAGACCTATGAGCAAAGTTATAGCTCATGGAATAAAAGGGATGAGTGTCAATGTGGATACAAAATTGACAAAGCAACAGGAAACCGAGTAATGGTTAATGGATGATTTTAGGCCTGAAGGAAGGTATGTAGTGGAGTTCCCCAAGGAACCCTTGCTTTTCCTATCATATGTTAATTATCTCAAGTCTGGATTCTGGACTCTGATCCACAGGGAACAATTTGTGGATAAAACAAAATTTGCGAGCATTATAAGCTGTGAAGAGGAGAGTGTAGAACTTCAAATGAATGTAGACAGGTTGGTGGAATGAGTGGAGAGGTGGTTGATGAAGTTCAAATTGGAGAAATGTGAGGTGATACATTTTGGTAGAAAGAACATGGAGAGAATACAAAATAAAGGGTACTACTCTAAAGTAGGGAAGGAGCAGAAGGACCCGTGTGTATCTGTACATAAGGGTGGTGAATGCGTGGAATTCACTGCCACAAAATGTAGTTGAGGCCAAAACATCTAATTTCAAGAAAAATTTAGATATAGTTCTTGGGGCTAAAGGGATCAAGGGATATGGGAGGAAGGAGAAATTAGGATATTGAACTTGGTGATCGGCCATGACCATAATGAATGGCAGAGCAGGCTCAAAGGGCCCAATGGCCTACTCCTGCTTCTAGCTTCTATAATTCATTAAAGGTGGTAGGACAGATTGAGAGAGAAGTTAATGAGACATATAATATCTTAGGCTTTATTAATAGGAGTATAGAGTACAAGAACAAGGAGGTTATGTTGAACTTGTATAAAATGCGAGTTAAATGTTGGTTGGAGTATTGCGTATTGTTCTGGGTTCCACATTTGAGAAAGGATGTGAACTAATTTGAGAGCATACAGAAGAGATTTACGAGGATGGTTGAGGGATGAGAAACTTTAGTTATGAAGACAGATTGGAGAGTTTGGGACTGGTCTCCTTGGAGTGAAGAAGACTAAGAGGAGATTTGATTGAGATGTTCAAAATAATGAGGGGGCTGGCGAGAGTACATAGGGATAAACTGTTCCCACTCATGAAAGAGGAGAGAACGAGGGAGCACAGATTTAAAATAATTGGTAAAAGAAACAAAAGCAATATGAGAAAAATTGTGTTCACACAGCCAGTGTTTAGGGTTGGGAACGCACAGCCTGAGTGTGTGATGGAGGCAGGTTCAATTGAAGCATTCAAGAGGGAATTAGATGATTATTTAAAAAATAAATAATGTGAAGGATTATGGGGAGAAGGTAGGAGAATGGCATTAGGTGAAATGCAGTTTTGGGAAGCCAGTGTAGACACAATGGGCACTGTAACAATTCTGTAATCTGTAAAGAGGGTGCAAGAACAAGGATGATGAGGGGTTATGTACACAAATCTCTGAAAGTGACGGGAAATTGAGAAAACTGTTAAAAGTGCTTGTGGAAGCGTTGAAATTATAATGCCGGCATGAATTACAAAGGCAATGGAGTTAAGCTAATACTTTATAAATCATTGATTGAGCCTTAGCTGGAGTACTGACTCCAATTTTGTGCACCACATTTTAGGAAGAATGTTAAGCCTTTAGGAAAGTAGTGGGAGAGGTTTGCCAGAATAATAGTAGGTTTCTGAGGCTTTGTTGAACATTTAGAGAAGCTGGGACTGTGCTCCTGAGAGGAAAGAGGTTTAAGGGGAGATTTAATAAATGTTCAAATTTATGAAGGGCTTTGATAGAGCAATGAGGTCAGGTTGCCAGAATGGATCTCAGGTGCTGCTGTCCAGATTCAAGGAGTTTCTTATGTTTTAAATTTCCCACTGCAGCAATGCCCCATCCACCCCATTCCTTGTCCAATACTTTATTAATACCACAACAGAGAAAGCGCCCCCTCAGTCACCCATTCGCTGCTGCAAAATGCTAATGTCCCAGCAACCATCAGAGTCAAGCTGCTGGGAGAGAGGGTGGATTGGGAAGGCAAATAGGTCATGGATGGGATGTTGGGAGGGAGAAAGGGACTGGAGAACGCAAGGGATTGAGACACAGATGGGGAGAGGGAAAGAGTATGGGATTACGGACACTGAAATGCATAAGTGTGGTTTACTCCAACAGTGAAGGATACAACTGGAATCAAGCTTTATATACCTTTATCAGCTTTTATTTACAGATATGGGTGTTTATTTAGCTCAGTTGGCTAGAAAGCTGGTTAGTGATGCAGAGCAATGCCAACAGTGCTGGTTCAATTCATATCATGGCTGAGGTTATTCAAGAAGGCCCCGCCTTCTCAACCTTGCCCCTCGCCTGAGGTGTGGGGATCTTCAAGTTCACCAGTCAGCTTTGTCCCTCAAAGGGGAGAATAGCCTGTGGTCATCTGGGACGACAGTGACTTTACCTTTATTTACAGATATAGGCATCACTAACATGAACCTCCTAATCCAGCAACCAGTTTTGGTTTTGTCAATAACCAACTAATGCCCACCATCTGCATGCAAGTAAACATAATTAGTATACTATTAACAGTACTATTAACAGAGGAATTGAGTGGGCCTGGGTATCAACATTCTCTGCAGAGCTAGGAACAGCAACAAGGTGAGTGAGTGCAAAATCCAGAGTCAAACACCAATAAAGTTATGAATGAAATCTTGGGCCCTAACTGTGGGTAAACAGAAAAAGATTTCTTGTATTGTTGGGGAACAAGGGGATTGATACTGAGGATTCACTCCTCAAGAAAGTCAGGGAGGAAAAGAGAACTGAATATGGTTAGATTAAGGCATGTTTCACCACAAGTGGTTATTGAAGTAGAGACTAGAAAATGAAAAGAGATCAATTATTGAAAAGGAGGAACATGGTAGGATCTGGCAAAATAGGTTTCCAGGAGAGGCACAAATCTCAGCACAGGCACTGGGGCCAAACAACAACCTTCCATGCTGTTAGTTCTAGTTCTATTTTTGAAAACTCTCTTTTATTAAGGCCAAACTAAGGGAATTGTTTAGAAATTTTGCTGCTGAGGTGAGTTTGGAACAAAGTGCCTTATGAATAAAGTGCCTCAAACACCAAATCCACTGGTTCTGGTCAGTCTTTGCCAGACATTTAATTTGTGAAGTCTAAGTACAGAAAAGTGCTGATTAGGGCTCTAAGTTGTCAACTCAACACAGAACCCAAGTCCAAGTGTGAGTCCAAAGGCAAAAGGGATATATTCAAGATGACATTGACTCAGGAGCATGGCCATACCTTGTGCAAAGCTGGAGATTGTTTGGCTGCAGATTCAGAGTGACATGAGCAGGTTATAGGATTACTACTAGTTATGTGTAAAATATTGAGGAATTGCCTCATTGAGTCAGTGAATCTCTCATTGAGTTAGTCCATTGGTTTTGAAAGGAATCTGATGCTTACCAGTTGTAGTAGAAATATAAAAGAGGTGTATGATAAGAAACTTGCAAATGTAATCAAAATTATTACACAGAAAATAACGGTTGTAACAGTTTCTAAATGATGAAAAGCTAGAAAATGTCTCCAAATACACACGAGAGTCTGGGTACATTGACCATTAAAATATCATAAAGAAGTACAGAAAATAATCAGAATAATCTAACAAGGGAATAGGAGTCATGCCTCTGCTGTACAGAACCCTACTTCGATCACATCTCAGGTACAGTGAGCAGTCCTGGGACCCCACTGCTTAGGAAGGGCATATCAGCCTTGGAGGAAGTGTAGTGTAGCTTAAACAAAAACCTGGATGTCAAGGGTGAGAGGGCAAATACAAAAACTAGGGATGTACTCCCTCGTATTCATTAGGTAAGAGGTAATTTGATCATTTCTTTTCAAGGTATTAAAGAGAACAGAGATAGATAGAGAGGGACTAATTGGGGAGACTAGGACTAAGAGGCTAGATATTTGAGCCAAACCTTTCATGAGTGAAATTAGCATAGAAGCACAGAATATGGCCATTCGACTTGTTGTGTATGTGCTGGTCTTAGAAAGAGCAACTCAGCAAATCCCACTCCCTCCCTATCCCCCTGTAGTCCCCCAGACATTTTCTGTTCAGATAATTATCCAATTCCTTTATGAACAATTCATTGAATCTTCCTCCAACATAATCTGAGACAGTGCATTCTCGATTCCAAGCACTCACTGCGCAAATACAATTTTCCTCATGCTGCCTTTGGTTGTTTGCCATTTATCTTAAATTGGTATCCTCTGGTTTTCCAACCCTTCTATCAGTGGAAACATTTTTTCTTTATTAGTCTGTCCAGACACTTCATGATTTTGAATACCTTCCAAATCATCTGTTAACCTTTTCCTCTCTCAGGGGAATGGCTCCACCTTCTCTAATCCACCCACTTAATTGAAGCCCCTCATCCCTGGAATCATTCTGATAAATCCTAACTGCCTTTCCTCTAATGTTTTCACATTGTTCCTAAAGTGTAGTGCCAAGAATTGGACACAACACTTTAGTTGAGGCCAAATGAGTGTTTTATGAAGGACACCACAAAGGGGGTAGGAGAAATTTGGAATTCTCTTCTACAAATGGCAATTGTTGCTGGATAAATTGTCAGCATGGAATCTGAGATTGATAGATTTTTGCGATCTCTAAGTATTAAAGGATATGATGCAAAGCTGAGGATTTGGAATTAGGTCACAGATCACTCATTATCTCATTGAATAGCACAACATGCTTAGGGACTAAATAGGTTGCGACTGTCCCAGCATTGTTATCCCTTTATTAGGTAAAAGAAGACAGTCAGAGTGAGCATTGGCTCCTTGAAAGCTGATAATGGTGATATTATTAATTAAAATAAAGAAATGGCGGACATGCGATGTAATTACTTTGCATATAACTACTTTGCGTCTACACTATTTACTGATGCAGAGATCAGCATGCTAGAAATCCCAAGGAAACTTAAACAGAATCAGTGACAGGAATTCATTATAATTATTATAAATAACATAGCAGTAAAGCAGAAAACAAATTGCAGTGAAGAGTTACAAATCTCTCGGACTAGCTGGTTTCCATCACAAGGATTTAAAGGAGGTACGTGAGAACATTTCAAACATCCTGTTGTGGGGTAAATCGAGGTGACCAGTACTATCAAGAAATCTCACATAATACAAGACTCACAAAGTCAGTGTTTCTGAAATAAAGACGTAACTTTATTAAATCAGCAGCTGCCGGGAGATCATCAAAAGGTTAAACAGCTCTGGCATAGAGCAATAAAACCGCTCCGATAAATCTAACAATACTATTAAAAAAAAACAGATCAATTATAGATTTTTCTCATCAATCATTCCTGCCTTACAATAACTTTAAATCAACCATCTTCAAGATATATAAATCAACAATAATAACAGTCAAATACTCTGGCCAATTGCATTCTACTCCTCAACATAGTGGTATTTTGTTAGTCTGTGAAATCCTGAAACTGACTCCTGATTTGGCAAACCCCTACACCTTGGTTGCCGAGAAACCAAAGACGCTCAGCCTAAAGTTCAAATTCTCGTTCTCACAGGTTCCCTTTGAGTTCACTGTCCAACCAGGTAAACTCGTGACACCACATCTGGGCACCAGTCCATCTCGCCTCAACTGTGACGAAGCCCTCTTCATAATGTGTGATAAAATGTTCTAACTGTTCTCCCATCCAAAACTTTAGCTGATAAATCTTGCATATTTCCAAGGTTCAAATATTCTCTTGAAATATGGCTTGCCCTAATGACTTTTACCATGATGCCTTGTGGTAAAATGCTTTTGACCAAAGTGAACAATATCCCTTAAAATTAATAATTATACATTTAAAATATCAGCATTTAAGTTCTACAATCATAATCATTAATTTAAATCAGTCACTGCATCTCATATGTGTAAATTGCTTTCTGTTAGCTTGTTTTAAAGTCATTTAACTGATATTGCTAGTTCTGTCAGGAACTTAACATGTATTAATTTAAAAAGTCTCCTTCATCTATTTCCCCACTTCACATCCTAACTACAACCTTCCAAAGTTCTCGCGAAGGCAGGTGTATTGAGATAAGCTGCAGAAAAGCCATTGAATGGCCACACAGACTTTGGGGATTAAATGGCCTACACTTATTCCTGTGTTCCTCCCATTCAAGTCAGCCATTATCAATCACCTTCTCAAGAACAACATCTGGACACCTCTATCTTTTCAAACAGCTACTCATGTTCTTTTTCTTTCCAAAGCATTTGAATATGTTAGAAACTCCTTAATTGGGTAAGATAATGATGATGAAGGAGCAGCGCTCCAGGAGCTCGTGATTCCAAATAAACCCTGTTCAAACTGGTGTTGTGAGACTTGTTACTGTGCCCACCCCAGTCCAATGCTGGCATCTCCACATCAAGTTCTGAAAGGACATATTCAAAGTTTCAGATAACATCCAATATAACTGACACCATGCTATATGTACTCTCCTCTAATTTCTCTCCCATACTGTCCAGTTGACTGGGACAGACCTTTACTGATTCCATTCTTATTTATCTGATCGTAGCCAAAATATCTTCCTGTTATCATACGGTTATCTTGAATATCTCCGATTACTCATCCACATGCTTCTATTTGGTGAGATCATCTGAAAGCACATTGTCAGATTCCATATGTATGCAGATGACATCAGCTTGACCTCAACCCACCTCTCTTGACCTTTGATTTGTTGTGTTGTTTCTTTGACATCCAGTACTGGCTGAGCAAAGATTTTCTTCAACACAGTATTTGGCAAATTGAAGTAATTGTCTTTCGCCCTACCACAAAGTCTGTTCCACAGCCAGTAATATAATGCTCCTCCCTGGCCAGAGTCTGAGGTTGAACAAATCTTTGACATCCAATTCAGCCTTGAGATGAGTTTGTGATCCCGTCACTTAAAGCAGCCTACTTCCGCTTCAATAATATTTCTACCCCTGCCTCAGCCCATCTGCTGCTGAACCTGGCATTCATGTTATCTGTACATTTTACTATTCTAATGCTATAAGAACATAAGAACATAAGAAATAGGAGCAGGAGTAGGCCATCGAGCCCCTCGTGCCTGCCCCGCCATTCAATAAGATCATGGCTGATCTGAAGTGGATCAGTTCCACTTACCCACCTGCTCCCCATAACCCTTAATTCCCCTGCCGATCAGAAATCCATCTATCCGTGACTTAAACATATTCAACGAGGTAGCCTCCACCACTTCAGTGGGCAGAGAATTCCAGAGATTCACCACACTCTGAGAGAAGAAGTTCCTCCTCAACTCTGTCCTAAACTGACCCCCCTTTATTTTGAGGCTGTGCCCTCTAGTTCTGGTTTCCTTTCTAAGTGGAAAGAATCTCTCCACTTCCACCCTATCCAGCCCCCTCATTATCTTATATGCCTCTATAAGATCACCCCTCAGCCTTCTAAACTCCGAGTACAAACCTAATCTGCTCAATCTCTCCTCATAATCTACACCCCTCATCTCCGATATCAACCTGGTGAACCTTCTCTGCACTCCCTCCAAGGCCAATACATCCTTTTGCAAGTAAGGGGACCAAAACTGCACACAGTATTCCAGCTGCAGCCTCACCAATGCCTTGTACAGATGCAACAAGACTTCTCTGCTTTTATATTCTATCCCCCTCGCGATAAATGCCAACATCCCATTTGCCTTCTTGATCACCTGTTGTACTTGCAGACTGAGTTTTTGCGACTCATGCACAAGGACCCCAGGTCCCTTTGCACAGTAGCATGTTGTAATTGTTTTCCATTTAAATAATAATCCAATTTGCTATTATTTCTTCCAAAGTGAATAACCTCGCATTTGCCAACGTTATACTCCATCTGCCAGATCCTCGCCTACTCACTCAGCCTATTCAAATCTCTCTGCAGACCTTCCGCTTCCTCCACGCAATTCACTTTCCCACTTATCTTCGTGTCGTCAGCAAACTTTGTTACCCTACACTCAGTCCCCTCCTCCAGATCATCTATGTAAATAGTAAACAGTTGAGGCCCCAGTACCGATCCCTGCGGCACGCCACTAGTCACCATCTGCCAACCAGAAAAGCACCTATCTATTCCAACTCTCTGCTTCCTGTTGGATAGCCAATCCCCAATCCACGCTAACATCCTACCCCCAACTCCGTGTGCCCCAATCTTCTGCAGCAACCTTTTGTGAGGCACCTTATCGAATGCCTTTTGGAAATCTAAAGACACCACATCTACCGGTTCCCTTCCGTCAACTGCACTAGTCACATCTTCATAAAAATCCAGTAAGTTCGTCAAACACGACTTTCCTCTCATGAATCCATGCTGCGTCTGCTTGATCGAACCATTCTTATCCAGATGGCCTGCTATTTCTTCTTTAATGATGGATTCCAGCATTTTCCCAACAACAGACTACTATCCTGGCTGACATCCCATCTTCTAGCCTTCATAAACTTGAGTTCATCCAAAACTTTGCTGCATGTATCATGACTTGCATCATCACCATTCAGCCAGCATTGCTGTGCATGCTGCCCAACATTGGCTTCCAGTCAGTTTTACAGTCTTCATCCCTGTGCTCAAATCCCTGAAACATCATGCCCTTTTCAATCTTAAGAACTGCCTCCAGACCTAAAACCCTCTCAGGTCTCCGTGTTTATCCAATTCCAGGTTGTTGTACACCTCTGATTAATTTACATAGGATATGGATAGGATATATGGCACTGGAACTGGCATTCACCTTGTCCAGTCCATGGCAGCATTTATGTCTCTATTGGCAGACATCCCTTTAGTTATTTAGACCTCGGATTCAGGAACTCCCTGCGTAGATCTTTTTGCTTTCCTACCCACCATCATCTCATTTGAGATGCTTCTTAAATCCTACCTCGTTGATCACCTTTTCTAACCTTCTTAAATGGCTTGGTTACAATTGTTGTTTAATAATGCTTCTGTGAAGCCCCTTGGACACTTCACTATATTAAAGGTGCTATATAATTGAAGTTACTGTTCTTGTAGTAGTTTGGTTGAGATGATGTGATGTTTTTTGTTGACGGTGATGCATTCCTTCATTTTATGTCATTCGCAAAGGGAGTTGATTGATATTCTTATGAAAGGTTTGAGCCTATTTGATTTCTACAACAGGCTTTTAGTGTAATTTCTAATGGTCCACCAGGTTTTCAAGTGATGTTTGCACTCATACTAAACAATGTATTATCCTAAAGGATTTCCTGTCAGAGAGTTTTAGTGTAACCCTGTACTCTGATGCAAAATAACATGAATAAAAGTTATTGTCATTTTGACTTGCACATTTATCTTTAGATTTGGATTGGGACTAGATTTTAAGAAGCAAAATTTGGAGTCTCTTCAATTGCATCTGAAACTGAGATTCAAATGTAATGAAATGTCTGTTGTGTTATTTATTTGCAATTAGGAAGTGTCGTAGTGATCTTTAACATTTTCATAATATACACAGTTCACACAAATCTCTCTATTTGTGAAACAAGAAGCTTTCAATGTCTCCCATATTATTTTTCTATTTCTTTTATGGCTTCTCTCTCCACCAACACTTCTGGAATCCAGCAGAGATCTATCCTTTGCCTTCCCTTCATCCGCCTTCGCATGCTGCCTCACTGAGAACACTATCCACAGAGAATGTGGTATCATTTTAACTAGAGGTGAAATTTGTGCATATGTTAGCGGAGCTGGTGTGGGCTGAATGCTGGTGTGTCTGAGGCCCAGAAAGATTTTAGTTTCCAGGCCTCAGTGGAATCACTGTTTGGTTGGCGAGTGGGGGTGGGAATCAGGACACGAGTGGGCTTGCACGAGGGACTCAACATTACTATCCCCTGAGAAACATTCCTACGTTGAAGAGTTATTTTGCAAAAAAAATGATTATTTTTGCGCATTAGATGCAAACATACAAAAGCAAACCTACAAAAGTATTTTCTATTTTTTATATGTATACGTTTATTATTTTTTAATTTCTCTTATTCAACAAGTACTTAAGTCTTAGCCTTATGTCATTTTTAATCAGAGGAACGATGCTATTTATTTTCTTATTTATTTAATATGAAGAGTGCTGCTGGAGAACTGGAGTCTTATATCAGACTTGCACAAACACACACGCTCACACTTATCCCTTTCTCTCTCTCTCAAACGTACTTACACTTTTACATATACACACACACACACCTGTCCCTCTCACATACACACATACAAACACACACAACACCCCTCTCTCCCTCATTCCATGGCCACTTACTCAATCGCTCCAAGTCTGATGCCTACTCTTTCCGTGGCTGCTTCCCCTCCTACCCCATAGCCACTTCCCCTCTTGTAACATTGTCAACTTTCTCACTTTCACTCTCACCCTGGTCTGGACCTTTGAGTAATTACTTACCCACTGTTTCCAGTTTGTTCAGTCAGAGACTGGCTCCTCATTGCTTACTGCTCGTAGGCTCACAGTCTCTGGGCAAAGAACCTCATCGCATATTTTCAAATTTTATACATCAGCCTGGTCTACCATGGAAGCCCTGGATAAACCCAATGGAACCCTAGGATTCTGCAGAACCCTTTTTGGGAAACCCTGCTGGAGAACTTCAATGGTCTGTTTGCAATTGGGAGGTCCATTCTGTGCATAATACACTAAAAATGACCTCATGGAAATTCTACAAAATTGTTCATGCTTTTGTAGTCTATTCCTCTGCCAATAAACCCAATGCTTGTTTCACTTGTTTTGGCTTTGTTAAGTTACATTGTTACGGTTAGTTATTTGAGTTTCTGTAATCGTAGATCCCTTTTCTTATTTCCAATCATTAAACTCTTGGCATAGGATTTTCACTACTGAGGCAGGTAGCTTGAGTCGGGAAATTTCTGTTCAGTAAGTGCCTCAAAGGTAGCTAATCCTTAATAGCTTCTTCAAACTATGAACCAAAATGAAAACTCAAACACTCGCTAAGATAAGTGGATTTTGAGCTTTTGAAACTCAGACAAGCATTCATGATAGGCTCAGCTATAATACTTGCCCTTGGGAAATGCCAACAATGAAGTCCATTGAAACTGCAGGAACTTTTTTTGTTCTCAACAGCAATGTACTCCAAGAATTTATTTTGCTTTAACTTACAAGAGCAGCCTGGAGGGCTAGGAATTAAAAACAAATTGTCAAGTCATGACACTTAAGTTGACCTTATCTTCCCTTTGAAAACCTATGTCTCCATAAATCCATGTTTCCCATGCTGCAGATTAAGAATCTTGGAAGAGGGGAAGCGGGGTCTGTTTCCACTCAGCACAATTTTCTGTCGACTCGTCTATAGTTCCTTGGGTTTGATCTCCCTCCCTTTTATGCATATAGGGAGTTGCTATAGTCCCAGAGGATAATAAGTTGCTCTCCCCTTTGAGAGAGAGAGCTGACTGGTAGTTATTTTAACCTAAGGGTCACCATGTCTCAGGCGAGGGGCAAGATTGAGAAGGTGGGAACTTCATGAATAATCGCAACCCATACGGGAATTGAACTCACGCTATTGGTGTGGCTTCGCATACAAACGAGCTGTCTCACCAACTGAACTAACCAACTTCCATCAAAATAAAATTAGTCCTGGGAGACAGCAGGGTTGCAAATGTGATCCCGTTATTTAAGAAAGGGGCAAAGGATAACCCAGGAATCTACCCGGGAAAACTGATGGAGGCCATAAGGCAGGATAAGATAAATATACACTTAGAGAAAAATAAATTAATACGAGACAGTCAACATGGTGTGTCCAGAGCAGGCCATGTCTGACAAATTTAATTGAGCTCTTTGACGAGGTGAGTCAGGCTGTAGGTGAAGGTAGTGTCGTGGATGTTGTATATTTGGACTTTCAGAAAACATTTGATATGGTGCCACATGGCAGGTTGGTTAGCAAATTAGAAATGTTTGAAATGGATGGGCCCTTGGCAGCACAGATTAGAAGTTGGCTAAGAGATAGGAGACAGAGGGTTGGTATAGATCGGCATTTCACAGGCTGGAGATGAGTTGAAGGTAGTGTTCCCCTGGGATCAGTGTTGGGACCCTTGTTTTCTCTGATTTATATAAACAATTTAGAGATGGGTATTGGGGGAAAAATCTCTAAATTTACAGTTGACATAGAAATCATAAGCGAGGAAGAATAGTGAATTTTGAGGATGACACCGAGTAACTTCAGAGGGGCATTGACAAGTTGGTCAACTGGACAGACACCTGGCAGATGAATTTGAATGCAGCAAAATTTGAGGTATGCATTTTGGTAGAAGAAACATGGGGAGACAATACAAGCTCATTGATTCAACTTTGAGGGGAGTACAGGAGCAGAGGGACTGCAGGGCCTAAGTGCATAATTCTCTAAAAGTGGCCAGGCAAGTTGAAATAGTTGTTAAGAAGGCTTAAAAGATCCTTGGGTTTGTAAATAGAGACAGAGGGGCCGATTTTACCAAATCGGGACTAAGTGCTGGGTCCGGTCGTCAAACGGATCCGCGCCCGGCAGCCGCGCTCCAGCGCTCCCAAATGCCTTTTTTCGGCGCCGGTCTATTGGGCGGGGCTGAGCGCTGTTGGAGCAGCCGGAGCTCCAACTGCACATGTGCAGTTCGGAACAGACCGCAGGCAGCGCGCCCGGGCACGAAAGGCAAAGCAGCACAGACCGCAGAGAGGATGAAAGGAATTCCCTTCGGAGGATAATGTCCACGTTATAATCACAGGAACTAAAAACCTGACAGTCCAAAATCTGGGATAATATTTCAGTAAGAAGTCTCACAACACCAGGTGCAACAGGTTTATTTGGTAGCAAATACCATAAGCTTTCGGAGCGCTGCTCCTTCGTCAGATGGAGTGGAAATGTGCTCTCAAACAGTGCACAGAGACACAAAATTAAGTTACAGAATACTGATTAGAATGCGAATCCCTACAACCAGCCAGGTCTTAAAGGTACAGACAATGTGGGTGGAGGGAGCATTAAACACAGGTTAAAGAGATGTGTATTGTCTCCAGACAGAACAGCTACTGAGATTCTGCAAGTCCAGGAGGCAAGCTGTGGGGGTTACTGAGAATGTGACATAAATCCAACATCGCGGTTAACCGGTGGGGAGGAGGGATCGGCCGCAGACTGGCAGTGCCCCCCCCCCAACCCCAGGGGCAGAGACGTCACTCCCCTTCTCCCCCCGCACCGCCCCCCCCCCCCCCGCCCCCCAGGGAAAGGGAGAGCAAGACCAGGAACGTGCAGGAGGCTGTCGACGGACTGCAGATCGGAAGGATGGTGGAGGGAGACCAGCGATCAAGCTAGGTCGGGGGTGTACCTCCCAGGGGGGTCCGATCCTGGGGGGGGGGAGGGGGGCGGGTCTGCCAGCAGGGCCTGCCTCTCGGGGGGCGTTGTGGGGGTGGGCTGCCGGGGTGGTTCGCGGGGGGGGGGGTCCGCGAAGGATGGTCGGGGGGGATTGGCTTTGGCGGTTCCCCTGCTGAATTGGAGTCCCATTCGGACTTTTATTTAGCAGGTCGTTTAATGCGCGGACGCGAAATGGGCCGCAACCTGGTAAAGTTGGATTCGTCGGTAAAGTTGGGCGCGAGCTTCATTAAGTCGATTTAAATGCATGCAAATGCATTTAAATCGTCACGCCGGCCGATTCGGGCACGCGCCAGACCCGCGCCCGGATCGGGGCTTGGTAAAGACGCGATCTGCCATGAGTCGGGTGCAGATCGCGTTTTAGGCCCGACGCCCAACTTTACCGCGATTCGGGACCATAGAGTATAAAAGCAAGGAAGTGATGCTACACCTGTACAAATCATTGGTCAGATCACATTTGGAGTATTTTGTTCAGTTCTGTGCATCTTATTTAAGGAAGAATGTTAAAGCCCTCTTCAGAGTGCAAAGGAGATTTGCTAAAATAATATCAGGAATGAGAAATTTTAGATACCAGGAAAGATTAGAGAAATTGGGCTTATTATATCTTTGGAGCAGAGAAGATTAAGAGGTGATCTTATTAAGGTGTTCAAAACAATGAACAATTTTGACAGGGTAAAGAAGGATATTTTGTTTCCACTAGTTGGTATGTCAGTGACTATGGCGTCACAATTTCAGGATGGTCAGCAAGAAGGCTATGAGTGAGATGAGAAGAAACTGCTTTACTGAGTGAGTTATTGGGATTTGGAATGCAATGCTGGGGAGAGTGGCAGAGGCGGTTCTATGCGGGATATATATTTATAAATGATGAATTTAGAGGGCTCCAGAGATAGCACTGGAGAATGGGATTAGCTGGGCAGCTCTTTTGAGAGCCAGTGTAGACACAATGTGCCAAATGGCCTCTTCCTGTGCTGCAATGTTTGATGATTCCAAATAACATCAGCTGTCTATCAGTCCTCTGTCATTGTTCTCTTTCCTATTATTTTTTCATGTACATTTGTACATGCATTGTAACATATGTAGCATATCTGGCATATGTGGTATATATACTTGTGTATGTAATTTATCTAGTATATATCCAATTGTATGTAATGTAAGTAGTATATATACTTGCTTTTGAAATCTATGTAGTATATATACTACTGCCTCTTTCCGAGATTTTTGAGTAATGCTTGGATGCAATCTATCAAAACTCAGGGTTTTTAACTTCTTTATGTTTGGCTAAATTATTCATTATCTTCCACTTTTCTGTTTTAAATTGTCTTTTGTATCAGTCCCCATCTCATTTTTGGTGACTGATCCTTTAACGCAGCAATTGGCAGAGAGATCAACACTGCTCTTCCCTGACTAAACCTCCCTCTTTTTCAGCCTTAATCTCCTTTAAAACAATTGCTCAAAATCCATCTTCTAACAAAAGGTTTGGTCACCCTGTTTAATTTCTCTTCTCCTTGTTGACTGCCTGTTTCCCACATTTACATTTTGTGCCACTATAGTTGGGCTCTTCTTATAACTTACAGGAGCTAAATGATCAAACGTTTTTTTTTGCACCTCTGTCTTCGAGCATCACATTGTTTATCATTTCATGTTGTACTATTCTAATATAACCATCAATGTGTTATCTTAAATTGCTATCACGTTCTTAAATATTTTCCTGCAGTTTCCTTCGTAATTGGATTCAGATGCGTACAAATATTCCAAAAATATTAAAGAATTTGGGTGTTAACTGAGTTGCAAGCATAATTAAAGACACACAAATCTCCTCTTTTTTATATCTACCTATCAAACATTTGCTTCAATTCTTAAAAAAAACAATTCTCCTCCAATTATGCAAGTTGGCCAGATTGGGAGTAAAGCGTGGGAGATGTGTGGGTCTCTCAAAATTACACTTAGGTATTGGCGCATCAGGGTACAAAGTCATTCCTGTTCTTTTTGTTGCTTCAATAAAACAAAAACAATCCTTACTGAGACATGTCCTGCATTTATGGCAAAGAGATGTCCCATTAAAAATTATGATGTGGAAATGCCGGCGTTGGACTGGGGTAAACACAGTAAGAAGTCTAACAACACCAGGTTAAAGTCCAACAGGTTTATTTGGTAGCAAAAGCCACTAGCTTTCGGAACAGGCTGTTCTTTTGTCAGGTGGATGGGAGTTAGAACTCCCACCCACCTGACGAAGGAACAGCCTGTTCCGAAAGCTCGTGGCTTTTGCTACCAAATAAACCTGTTGGACTTTAACCTGGTGTTGTTAGACTTCTTACCGTTAGAAATTAAACAGCCACATCAATTGTATATTCTTAAACTCATTCCTTAATATGCATGGATGATGGTGTGAAGACTTGAAAAGATTAATGTTAAGTCTTAAAGAAAATGTTTACTGGTGTGTGTCCATTGCTTATGCTTCTTTTGGCCGATTAATGCCCATTTACACCAATTTTATTTTGTTCTTGTTCTAATGAGGTTGGCAGAGTACTTGATACCTGCAAAATGGACAATGCTTCAGGCACAGTTTTGGGTACAACTTCTGTATTGAAGATTTAGCTCTTTAGGTGGAGCTAATCCCCAGGGTCACATGACCCGCACTCTTAAAGGGGCAGCACAACCGACATATGTCACATGCCCAAGGAGGAATCTCCAGGCCCAACGACAGTTTGCTCGAGGATACATTATATGGTTCTTTCAGCAATGGCTCCTCAGATTTGAGTTTTATAATTAAGGGTTAAGTTTGCTGTTTTTACAACCCCATGTCAAGAACCAACATCATCGTTGCTCACTTCTAGCCGATGATTTTCAATCCATTAATTTTAAGAGGCATCATATCATGGGCAGGGATGTGAAATTTTATAATATACGTTACTGGGAAGAGCATAGAAGTGGCAAATCTACATTTTAATACGCAATGTGGAAAGTCGAAAGATGATTCAGTAATGCAGTAAATCATGTTTAATTCATTGCAGTCAAATGTTAAATTAAGGACATATTAATGTTAGCAATAATTACAATGTATACATAAATTTAGAAAATGAAGTTTTTGAATTAAATCTGCCAGTGACTAGTTTTCAACTTAACACACACACACACACACACACACACACACACATATATATATTATTCTCTGAACTGAAAGTAAGGATGAGATTTTGCCAAAATGATGAAAATCCTGTCATCAGGATAGTTTTCGGGTTGCTGGCACGTTCAGGCAGGAGGCACGACCTGCCTGTAATATTGCAAGGAACAGCAAAATAAAAGTTGGCAGGCAGGGGATGCAGCCAGTTATGGACAGCTGGTGGGCCTTCCACGCTGCTGGTCCAATCAGAGAACTACCAGTTCTGGAGCCTATGCAGGGCACCAGATCATCACTGGTAGTTCAGAAAGGAGAATGCAAGGACACCTCCGCTCAAGAAACCCTTGAAAGGGTGAGCAGTAAGTAATTTTTTACATGTGTCGGTCAGGCAGGGCCTGGACAAAGGAAGGGAAGCCCTTCCAGCAGCTGCATCAGGGCAGCAGGGACACATTTGCTGCTGTGCTCCTCTCCCAGTGCCATGGAGCCTCCTCCTTTGTTGCTGACCTCCAGCTATCCCCCTCCTCTCTCACAGAGAAGTTGCAGGAAGGCAGCCCCCATGCAACTGACAGCCTCCCCAAGCGGCATTGTGCTGTTCTACCACTGGGAAAATGCCAGTGACCCAGGAAAATTGACCTTAATTGAGCCATTAGTTATTCAAATTGACTGTATGCCTACTTTTGACAAGTTACCAAGCTGCTGCCATTCAAACATTCAGAAACTTGCCCAATGATATGAGTGCACCAGGGAGCTGACCTGATCTCGCATCCTGACATTTTACCAGTCCTTTCCACCTTTATTATCATTCCTGTGGGCTGGCAAAATTTTGCCATAAATTACATGCATTGTGTTTTCCTTTAGTGTGTGTTTTTATTTTGAACTGTAAAGTAAATAATGAGATGTAGTAATATTACGGTTCAGTAGAATGACGGTATGAGCACTGGACTTCCCAAATACAATTCTGTTGATTTTCCAATTATTGGTTGGAACTTTAATCTACACTTGCATCTTAGTCAAGGTACATGCATTGCATTTACTCTTGATGTGAAAATAATGAATTGCGATGGGTAAGGAAATTGAATTCCTGACTCTGCCATTATCATCGGCCCAAGGATGAAACCCTGATCCCGTAGTGAATGCTTCATTGAGATCCAAGCCCCACTAATGAAGTTCAGCAGGGGTTGTTTACATAGCTGTAGGTTGTGCCAATCTTTGTTTGATTGACAGTTTTATGAGCACTTAAGATTATCATTCTTGAAAAGTGAAGTTTGAATGGATGATTTAAGAAAAAAGACATGTCAGTGTTATTACAGGGCTCATGGGCAGAAATTTACACCCCCCCCCTCCCCCCCAGGTGGGTTCTGAGGTGTGGGGAGCATAATGTTGCATGGATGGGATTTCCCTCATCTCAAGCAGGAAGCGAGGAGCAATTCAATCTGAAGGCCCCTTGCCTGATGCCGCAATCACCCTCTCCTGACCCCCCCAAGGATATCCCCTACCTTCCCTGCCCCTCCCCCCCCCCCCCCCCCCAGACCCTTGGGAATTAACTCAGGAATGGTGCCAGGACTTAATTTCGGGCAGATTGCAACAGTACTTCTTCTGGCCACTGCAGCACTGTGCCTAGACAGGTTGGAGAACTGCCAACCAATAGGATTGGTAGATATGTCTCCAAAGCGGCACTCCTTTCCAAGGGTGGACTAAGTCCCATCCATTGCAAATCAGAGTTCAACTGAGCATTAAATGGCAGTGGGCTTCTGAGAGCACTTTACATACTGACTCTCAGGATGGTGAGCGCTGATCGCTTGCATCCTGATAATTCTATTCCAAAGTTCTCAGTGAATACTGAGTGAGTTGGCATGGAGGATGCATGGATGGGAAATGAGGAGGTACTCTCAAATCCCCTACTTGGATCCTGACCAAATACACTACCTGACCAACCAACAGGGGCATTAGCTGGTGGTAGTGACCATGGTGGGAACAGGTCTCAGTAATCAGTTAGAATCCTAGAATAGAGTCATAGAGTCCCGACAGTGCAGAAGGAGGCCATTCAGTCCATCAAGTCTGCATCGACTCTCTAACGGAGCATTTTACCCAGGCCCTATCGCTGTAACCAGACATATTTGCTCCATTAATACCCCTAACCTACACATCTTGGGACACTAAGGGGTAATTTAGCATGACCAATCCAAGTATCCTGAACATCTTTGGACTGTGGGAGAAACCAGAGCACCCGGAGGAAACCCATGCAAATACCGGGAGAATGTGCAAACTCCACACAGACAGTCACCCGAGGCTGGAATTGAACCCGGGTCCCTGGCACTGTGAGGCAGCAGTGCTGACCACTGTGCCACCATGCCACCCATGGAGAGGATTGGGGGATGGAGGAGTATTCCAGTTGCAATCAGGTCAAGATTCTGGCCAACATGGCAGAAGGAGGAAACCTGGGGCAAGGGATGACCAAGGCCCACAGGAAGAGTGAGAAAAAGATTTAAAGGTATAAAACCTGCCTGAGCCTCTGCTCACCCAGGATCTGGCCCCTGATAGTTTTGGCTTGCCAGGGAAGAAGTCAGTGTTCTCCACTCCAGCCTCCAACTAATATTGCACTCGCATCCTGATCTGTATATTTAAAGAAGAACTCCATTTGCTTCATACAGTAAACTAAGATTACAACAAGGTTATAATGCAATAGGATCGGAGCAGGTAGGTGACTGGCCTCATTTTCATTCCCCTACTATCCCCCACTTAGTTTCTGTCAGCTGGGGGGTTGGGGGCAGAAATTAAAATCCATGCCTGAGGCTGATGAGAAGTCTTTATAATGATACCACAGAGGGGATTCTCCTAAAAAAAAATTCTAAATGCCGAATTCGTGTGAAAACTGGAATAACTCCCGTCGATTTTTTGAGCGTTATTTTTAGAATGAATCTCCCACACTCTGAGCATTGCAGGGAACACTAGCGAGATTCACTCTGAAGACCTGTGGGCGGAGCCTATTCCCACTGGAGAGGCCGGCAGCATAGCACTGAGCAGGCCATTGCGCACATGCCAATCCGTCAGCGCTGAGAACGGCACATGCGCAATGGCCCCACATTGCTGGCCTTCCGATCATTGGCCAGCCCCACAACCCTGCATCGCTGTCCCCCTGACCCCCTTACCCCTCCCCCCCCCATTCGCTGGCCTACAAGATTATGAAGGGGATAGACAGGGTGAACAGTGGGAAGCTTTTTCCCAGGTCGGAGGTGACGATCACGAGGGGTCACGGGCTCAAGGTGAGAGGGGCGAAGTATACCTCAGATATCAGAGGGATGTTTTTTACACAGAGGGTGGTGGGGGCCTGGAATGCGCTGCCAAGTAGGGTGGTGGAGGCAGGCACGCTGACATCGTTTAAGACTTAACTGGATAGTCACATGAGCAGCCTGGGAATGGAGGGATACAAACGATTGGTCTAGTTGGACCAAGGAGCGGCACAGGCTTGGAGGGCCGAAGGGCCTGTTTCCTGTGCTGTACTGTTCTTTGTTCTTTGTACCAGACCTCTCCGGGCAAGCCCCAATATCTCCTTCCGCCTCACCGCCAGCCCCGATCTCCCCGACCCCCTGCCCCCACCCAGAAGGCCAGCCCCGATCACCCCCTACCTCCTGCTGCCAACAATCCCAATGCAGAGTGACAGTGGGAGCCCCCATCCCCCAACAATTGGCCCCCTATAAGCCTTGCCCCCTCTGGCCTCGCCCCCTTGGCACTGCCTGGTCGGCAGTGCCAAGGTGCCCCTGGGGCATTGCCAGTTTTCCCCTTGGGCAGTGCCAGGGGGCTAGGCAGACACTCCTCAGGGGGCAACCCCCTTATTCCCGACCTCCCGTGGTGGGCCGCAATGGCCTCTTCTCTCCAACAGGATCGGTCACCTGTTCTCTGTTGCAAGGGAGCAGTAGTAAACCCCGCTGGAATGAACCAGTCCCGGCAGGTGGTGTGTGACGCGAGCGGGCCCAGAGACCTCTGTCCCAGGCGCGCTAACGACAGGAAAATTGAAATTTAAATATTTAAATCAGCTCTGTGTCGATGGCCGTGGCCTCCAGCGGGGAGCCCGCTCAACGGCCTTCGCTGATGTCTCACGGCCCATTGCGCTGCGAGAGCAGCACAGCGGGCTGGGAGAATCACCCCCACTTCTTTATTGTTTTGATTGTTGCGTAATTGTTGCAGTGCATTTGTTGTTTTATTTTTCCAAACAATCCTTTTTTTGGCAGTAATTTGTTATATCCAGGTTTGTTGGCTGTGTTTAGTCATTTGGAAACAACAGCATCTCTTCAAGAGCCTTTGTCTTGAATCAGTATGTTCTTTAAAAAAAAGTATTTGATTAGTTTATTTAGTGGCAACATCTCTCAACATTCAGGTATTCAAAACCATGAGGGGTCTGGACAGAGTGGATAGAGAGAAACTGTTCCTGTTTCCCGTGGAAGGTTCGAGAATGAGAGGTGAATGGCAAAAGAATCAAAAGCAACTTGAGAAAACCTGTTTCACGTAACAAGTGGTTAGGGTCTGAGAGTGTGGGGGAGGCAGATTCAATCATAGCCTTCAAATTGGTATTGAACAATTATCTGAAGAAAAATATTTACAGGGTGGAGGAGGAGTGGGTCAAACTGAATTGTGCTTGCAGACAACAAGCACTGATGTGATTCGATGAATGTCTTTCTTCTGTACTGTAACCATTCGATGATTCTAAGATTTATTAAAAGAATACCAGATGGATCTTCAAATATCAGTCATGGAACATTCAGGATTCTTAAGGGGTTTGACAAGGTAAATGCTGTGAGGATGTTTCCCCTCATGGAAGAGTCCAGGACCACAGAGCAGAGTCTGAGAATAAAGGGATACCAATTTGATACTGAGATGAGGAGGAATTTCTTTTCTGAAGGTTGAGTATCTTTGGAATTCTTTGCCACAGAGAGCTGTGGAGGCAGAGTCCTTGTGTATATTTAAGGCTGAGATAGATAGATTTTTGATCAGTAAGGGAATTAAGGATTATCGGGAAAAGGCAGGAAAGTGAACATGAGGAATGTCAGAACAGCCACGATCCTATTGAATGGCAGAGCAGGCTCGAGAGGCCAAATGGTCAACTCCTGTTCGTATTTCTTATGGTCTTGTGGAAGAATTTTTATTTTTTGAAACTGCGCCCTACCTTAGAAATAGAGTTTGGACAAGTAATTTAACTTGATGTGTTTTGGCTTATTGTAAAATAGAATTTATTTTTAAATGCAAACAAAGTTGAAAATGCTCAAAATATATTTCTAATAGGTCAGCTTCTTATCAAGTAAATTTGTCATAGGGTTGAATTTTTCCAGTTTCCAGCAGGGCGAAGGAGGCAGATTGGGAAATGTGTGGTCTGCTCAATTCGGCCCCCATTGTCTCAATGCAGCGAATCAAGAGTTGGATGACCAAATAACAGCCGCCCATCAGGAAGTTGGCCAATTAGTATTGATTTGGGGGGCTCTGCATCCAATCGGGCATCTTAGTCAAGACATTGGGTTTTAAACTTTAGAGGGGGTTAAGCTGTGAACCAGAAATCAGACGGCTACCAATAAGCAGGTATACTGCCCTCTCACTCTCTCCTTATTTAATATGTTTGCCTCAAAAAAAGACCTGAAGAAATAAAGTCTATTATCAGCCAAACTCTTCCACCTTTACCAGCAGAATCTGCTGCTCCATGTAGCCATGGTCCAATTTGCAGTAATTTTTATCCAACCCTGCATTGCTGCCTCAGACCTTGCGTAAATCACTCCCAATGCTTTTCCCATGTGGCTGCAGGGAAACGGAGTGGGCAATGTGAAATTGTGGTCAACTGCCTTTTTAACAAGCTCAATAGCTTGTTAACTGTTGTCTCCCAATTTTGCTGCCCACTCACCTTCCGGAAGCTGGCGGTCATCACACCATATTTAACTTAAGGGTGGGGAGTGGGGGAGGTGGTGGCTTGACTAATTTGCAGCTGTAAAATCCAGACCATAATCCTTTAGATGGAAGTCCATATGGGCGGAACAATGGCATGGTGATTAGCACTGCTGCCTCACAACGGCAGGGACCCAGGTTTGATTCCTGGCTTAGGTCACTGTCTGTGTGAAGTTTGCACGTTCTCCCCGTGTCTGCGTGGGTTTCCTCCGAATGCTCCGGTTTCCTCCCACAGTCTGAAAGACGTGCTGGTTAGGTGCATTGACTCGAACATGCGCCGGAGTGTGGTGACTAGGGGAATTTCACAATAACTTCATGTGTTAATGTAAGCCTTACTTGTGACTAATAAATAAACTTTAAACTTTATTATTAGGACTTATGTTAATTTTATCACCTCCAATAAGAATAAACATCTATCTTCATTTTACTGTAACACACCTGTCGTGGATCACTTCTTATCTGCTATCAGAAGCTCCTTTATGAATTCCCATCATTCCTCTGAAGTTGAAATGGATCTTGGTGTCCACGGTTCTACTTTTAGCATCTTCCTGGCAGAGAAAATGAAAGCTTTCTGAATCAAGAGGTTGATCTATTCTGCAGGCAGACAGTGCCCCACTGAGAATAAAACAAAGAAATTCTTTTTTGAAATAACCTCTTGTCAATCTGTGATTTTCCAAAGGTTTTGTACTTTAGGGAGTTATGGTCTTCCTGCCCTGTACTGCTGCCTCTGGAATAATCCAAGGATTGATGTGAATATCTTTCCTCTTCCTCACCTGCATACTGTCCTTTGGCAATATCATGTGAAAATGTGGATTCAGGTTTCATATGTATACTGGGGACATCATGTTCAAAACTCTTTGCCACCTCATGTCTCCTCCACTTGCTCTGTGCTGTAAGACAGCTAGTCTGACACTTACTCCTAGACAAACTGGAGTTTACTTTGGTTAATCACTGGAAAGACCAAAGCTCTCACCTTTAGTCTTTGCTACAAATTATCTTCCTTTGCTACTGTTTCCATCTCCCTCTCTGGTTCAGCCAGATTTTTTGTAATCTCAGTGTTCTATCTAACTCTGAGCACAATGTCCAACCCATGACTTTCGTCTCGGCAAAGTCCTCCTAATTCTATCTCTATAACATTTCCTGTTGTTTTATTTTCTTTAGAATCACTCATCAATGCTGTTTTTTCCAGTCCTCAAATATTCCAACATTCTGCATTTTTTCCAATTGTCCTTCCAGAAATCCAAGCTCTCATGCAAACCTCCACTTCTCTTATCTTGACTCATACAAAGCTTGCTCAATTATCACCCTTAATTTTGAGGATCCGGTCCTCTAATGCCTCAGATTTAAGATGCGCATTCTTGTATCTAAATTATTTCATGGCCGTGCCCTTCCCTAACTTTATGAACTTCTCCTACCTTACAACCCCCTGGGAATTCTATATTGCTCTCGCTCTAGTCTCGTCTGCTCCAAGGGGAGCCTAGCTTTCATTGTCTGGTTCTTAATTTCAAGGATTTCCTTTCTAAACCTTTCCATCTCTGCACTTCCTGCTCTCCCTTTAAGACTCTGCTTAATATACACTCTTGCTTCCATTGTTTGCCCTTCCATTGCTTTCAAGACTACCAGTTGCATGTTCCTTCCTTATTTCTTCAGGCTGCATTCTCCCCATTTCCAAACGCAGACAATTTATAAAGGACACAAATAGGGACTGAAGCTTATCAAGAGTGTCTTGGTGGTTAGCACTGCTACCTCACATTGCCAGGGACCCAGGTTCACTTCTGCCCTTTGGTGACTGTGTGGAGTTTGCACATTCTCCCAGTTACAGTGTGAGTTTCCTCTGGGTGCTCTGGTTACCTCCCACACTCTAAAGATGTGCAGGTTAGGTGAATTGGCCATGATAAATTGCCCCTTAGTGTCAGGGGGATTAACAGGGTAAATACGTGGGGTTACTGGAATAGGGTCTGGGTAGGAAAGTTGTTGGTGCAGGCTCGATGGGCCGAATGGCTCTTTCTGCACTGTAGGAATTCTATGCATATATAATGAGGAAGATGTACGGAAGAAAATTGGGGGCATTAATTTCAGGATAGCACTGGCAACTCCAGTGAATGTCGGCCAATAAATCTGCCCCTGAGAAAAATCAAACTCTATTTTCCTCTGTGTAACTATTTTGCTGTGGAGATGCCGGCATTGGACTGGGGTAAACACAGTAAGAAGTTTAACAACACCAGGTTAAAGTCCAACAGGTTTATTTGGTAGCAAAAGCCACACAAGCTTTCGGAGCTGCAAGCCCCTTCTTCAGGTGAGTGGGAATTCTGTTCACAAACAGAGCATATAAAGACACAAACTCAATTTACATGAATAATGGTTGGAATGCGAATACTTACAACTAATCAAGTCTTTAAGAAACAAAACAATGTGAGCGGAGAGAGCATCAAGACAGGCTAAAAAGATGTGTATTGTCTCCAGACAAGACAGCCAGTGAAACTCTGTGGGGGTTACAAATAGTGTGCCATGAACCCAATATCCCGGCTGAGGCCGTCCTCGTGTGTGCGGAACTTGGCTATCAGTTTCTGCTCAGCGACTCTGCGCCGTCGTGTGTCGCGAAGGCCGCCTTGGAGAACGCATACCCGAATATCAGAGGCCGAATGCCCGTGACCGCTGAAGTGCTCCCCAACAGGAAGAGAACAGTCTTGCCTGGTGATTGTCGAGCGGTGTTCATTCATCCAATATTTTGCCTCATGTTTCTGAGTAAAGATATCAGAGTTGTTTTTACCTCATGATAGTGTAATACATCCTTCTGCCCTGCTGCACATGAATGAGAGAAAGAAAACACTTATTTCATAATGTATGCATGAAACAGATCCTCTGTAATTACTTTGGAAGAGTTGAAGAAAGAAAATCAGATGGTTACCCCTGAAAAAACAAGCAAGATTCCTGCTGTTAATCTTCATCCATCAGTCACGGCTGTAAATGTGGTTATATGGATCCCAGATGACGACTACTTTTGGATTGGTTGTCAGGGATGATTAGCCCTCCAATGTTCAATGTCCAGATTCACACTCACAGGAAGAGATATTAAAGAGCTGCCAGCAGTAATGAATCACATTCCGGCATAGGCTCCTACCTCCTTCACCTCCTCAAAGAGTGACAACGCCAGAAAATTAGAGGAACAATCGGAGGAAATCATTCCAGATGTCTGAATTTTTGGGAACAAATCTTTAAACAAAGCCTGACTACAATTTCAATATCAACATGGAAAATAGATGCACCGTGGAAGTAATTAGACCATAATGTAATCAGGCTAATTGTGTGGACTAACCTTGTGCAGATGGTACCCTGAGATAGAAATACATCAACTCTGAGCAATTTATACAACTATACTGAATGCAAATATAGCACAATAGCCTCAATCTTTCGAAATGGGGAGTTGCAAATGACTCCACTTAAATTGTTGATGTGCCTCAGGACCCTGCAGATGTCCCAGTGCTTGGGAATTACGCACATGTTTAAACTTCCGGTTGCTGGTTTTACCTTGGCCGGATTGCTCCACAATATATCCTATGACAATGAAATTAGATGGCCATAACCGCAATGACCTGGGCTGTTTGCGTTATAATTCCCTTGGTTTTTACACAATTTACTGTGAACTTTTGTGAGCAGCTATAAAGCCTGTTCCCTGTTCACTCCCCAATCTCCCTTCCCACCTCAACAGGCAATTTTCACCCTGCCGCTGTCAATACTCATCAACCCAACCAACAGTAGTCAGCCCACAACACCCCTCCCCCAACCACAGCAATGTTCACCACCACCCCCCCAACCTTAATATTCAGGAGGGAAACTTGAAGTAAATCAGCCAGAGGAGGAAAACATTCCAGCACTATCATACACGAGTTAACTGTTGCGGTTTTCACCAAGAGATGGTATTGTGATGAAATTTAAGTGCTTAGTGATAATATGGAAAGACTATTTGGACTCCAGGTGAAATATCTGGTGAAGATATACATGCCGCCTTATTTTCTGAGTGTTTCTGAGATGGGAGAGCCATCAGCAGCAATTGGAGGGGAATGACTCTCAGTGGGAAGGGGATTTCCATTGCTGGATCCGTCAGTTAGACACTGTGCCTTTGAATGAGGTGCATTCCCCCACCATCGCACTCCCCCGGACCAGGAGCCTGCAAGCAACCCCACAGCTGCAGGAGGAGACCTTTAAATTGGCATTTAAGGGTCTCAATTGGAGGCCATGGACTTAATCAGCGTGGAGTTGGGAAGACAGCAGGACCAAACCCCACACCCCCCTCGCTCCTCCCCCAGCCCCAACATCTCCTCCACCTGATTAAATGCTCTCCCCCATTCTCTCCCCACCTTACCCCCCCCCCACCACCACCAACCCCCTCCCCGCCTACAAACCGGTCAGGGGAAGTGAAAGGCAGACGATTCCAACTAATAGTTCAGATTGATGAACTTTCATTCAAACATACATCAAAGTCCTGCTCAAGGGTCATTGTCATGAAACATCAGCTTTGTTTCTCTCACCACAGATGAGCTCTGACCTACAGAACATTTGCAGCACTTCTTGTTTTGATTTTAATTTGTTTTTTTCCCATGTGTGGGCAGAAGGAGTGCTCCACTGAGACCCATGACAGAAATACATGCCCTCTCCGTCATAGATGCCTCCCTGTCCAAACCTGATGATTGCTTCAGAACTCTAACATGTCCCTCTCTTACTTTGAATTTGGTCAATGACCTCTAAACTGTGTAATTTTAATAGGAATTGATTTATGAATTGTCATTTGATAGTACAGAACTTGAGAATTGCATTTTGTTGAAGCGTTTTGACTGGCACTCATCAGGAAAATCAAGAATACCAATAGCAGAGGAAGCAACAACTTCATACTGGATGTGAAGAGAGCACTGATTAGTTTGCAAGTGGACTCATGCAGGCATTGTCATAGAGAATACACCAGTTAATAGTGACTGAGAACATACTGACTCCATAGGAATTGCCTGCGAAGTTTGAACTTCCAATGGCCAATTCTCTCTTCCCTGTGACGCTCCATCAAAGTTTCCAACTCTGAGTTAGAGTTGGAGACTTTGGGCAGTTCTGGCCTGAATAAAGAGTCAAAGGGGCAAGATCTTCCCAAAAAAATTTCGAAGTGCCGAATGAACGAGAAGCTTCAGACCCGTTGTTTGGGTGGGTTTGAAAATGGAATCTCCTGACACTCTGTCACTTTTTTGGACAGAAGTGTGATTCTCATCAGTAAGGGGGGTGTGGTGGGTGCGGAGCCAAAGCTTGCCTGTGGAGCCAGCTGCAGACTGCTTGGGCATCGTTACGCAGGCACTCCTAGTGAACTGGGAGAGCCCCAGCTGATTGGTCCCTCTCCTCCCCTCTCCCCCCCTCTCCCCCCAGTGAGCATCCACCTGCCTGCAGAGGTTCCCATCCACTCCCGACTGTGGAGGTTCCCACCCACCCCTGACTGCGGACTCCCTCTCCTTCCCCATGCAGAGATCCCTCTGGCAAATCACCTCAGTGCAGAGTCCTGCGCCCCCCTCCCACCAATCGTCCCATCCCCCTTGGGTCAATCGCCCCACCTTGTGCAAAGATCCCCCCCCCACGGCCAATCAACCATTGTGCAGAGCTCCCCTCCCCCGCCGATCACCACCCCATCTGCAGATCTCCCCCCCCCCCCCCACTGATCAGCTCCATGCAGAGCTCCCCCTGCAGAGCTCTCTTCCAATACTGCAGACTTTTCCCCATTGCCTCCCTCACTGCAAAGTTTCTCCCTGGCTTCCCTCTCACCCCATGGAGTTCCCCATTGCCTCCTCCCCTGTCATAGCCCCACCCCCACCTAGACTCCACCCCCACTCAGGCCCCTGGAACAGTTAGGCTGGCATTGCACATGGGCACTGTACTGCTCTCCCCCCCAACCATCCGAGAGCCCACAATGGCCTCTGATTCCCCCCACCCCAGGTGTGGCCATCACGCCAGGTCCCCGTTGGTGGGGACCATGAGTGATTCTGGTCGCCCCCGTGCCGGGCCAATTAATCACATGTCATTAATATCAAAATTGGCTTCGCACCCGCAAAGCCGATCACGTCGGCAAAACATGGCTGGAAGGATGGCTTTCGGCACGTGACCCGGTGTGAAAGCCTCGCACATTATCTTCCCGGCTCGCTGCACTGATTGACCGGCACAGCGGGCTGGAAAGATTGTGCGCAACATTTCTGAAGAAGCCAGGGTCGGAAGTCCCAGCCAGAATTGCAGAGCTCTGTGTGGCACAGAAAAGTCGGAACAGTGTGGCAATCTGACGGTGAATGCCTCTCCCCGAGAAGATGTGGCCCAGTATTGTCTGAAATATGAGCTGCATCGTGTTATTGTAATTATATAATTCCTTTTGCTTGTTCCTTAAAAGCATATGACAACAGGGTATGGGAGATATGGATGTCGACATGACTCACAGTATGAATAGAGAAAATTAGGGAGGGAAATGCTTATGGTGTGATCATCAGAAGGTAAAGCTCAGTATCACTGTCATACATGTAGACATTTGAATATGTAAGAGGAGCATATGGAAACTCAGAACTGTAGTAAACAATGGTGATGATGGCAACAGACTTAACAGCAACAATTTGCATTTATATAGGGCTGTTAATGGAGCAGTTCATCCCAAAGCTATTAACAAGACCATTATCAATAAGGATATTGACACTGAGCCACATAAGGAGTTATCAGGACAGATAGCCATGCGTTTGTTCTCAGAGGTTGGTTTTAAGGAGAATCTTAAATGAGGAGAAAGGGGTAGAGAGATAGAGAAATTTAGGGAGAGAACTCCAGAGTTTCAGGCCAAGCTAACTGAAAGCAGAGCTACTAGTTGTGAAGCAATTAAAATGGAGGGATACACAGAGATCTTGAATCTTGTAGGCAGGAGGAGGTTCCAGACACTGAGGCCAGGTAGGGATTTAAAAATAAGGGTAAACAGCAAGACGTTGACTCCATTCTCTCCCCACAGATGCTGTCAGACCTGCTGAGAATTTCCAGAATTTTCTGTTTTTGTTTCAGATTCCAGCACCCACGGTGATTTGCTTTTATCTGATTTTAAACTTCGTAGCACACAGGAACTGATGATGAATCAGATTGCTTAGAATTATCACTCTCCCACTATCTTTCCCAGCCACCCTGACTATTTGTTTGCCTCGGTGTAAATTGGATGCGATTACCAAAACAGAGCTGAATGTAACTGAAAGGGATTTGTGATGTTTGAAGAGGAGGGGCAGTTGAGAAACTTCATAATCAATCTTTCTCAGCAGAACTATCGACATATCCTTTCCAATGTCGAAAGTAACAAACCATGAGGACAATGTCTTGTAGTTGTAAGAGTTTATCTTTAAAATTTCCTTGCATGATCAGGTTTCACTGAGGTGATAGAATTGCAGTTGTCAGGGACAGTTAAGATAGTTGGACAGGGAATAGAACAATTTGTTCTTGATTTAGAATTTTCAAAACTTGAACTGCTTAGTTATTTGGACCAGCTTGTCCTGAACGAGGTTCCAGGCAAAAACTTTAATTTTCCTTTCACTGTGATTTAAAAAAAAAAATTGGATCATTCTATTTCAATGAAATAGTATTTATTGAATTTTGGATTTCTCAGTTTCAGAACATTCCTTGTAAAATTATATGTTTTGGGTTAGAATTATAGGTATAAAGAAATAGCTTACTCACAAGTTAAATAGAGTTGGGGGATGATGACGGTCTTCACAGTAACACAATATACCTTCATAGTGAATCAATGGCTCATTTTTGGACCATTCACAATTTCACTTTCTGTTGAAATTGTCCAGAGGTCACTTAATTTAACATTAGTGGACAAGAAGTACAGCACAGGCAAACTGCTGAAGGCCAACCAATGCTAACCACTGGGAAGTACATCAGGGAGCTAATGTTAATTAATTTGCTAAAAGATTTAAGTGATATCTTAGTGAGTCCATTTCCATAACAAGCTGATCTGTACATCAGGTTCTTCTAGAGCGCTGGGCTGTTCTGCAAAAGAGGAGAGTAGAATTTGACTTCATTTTTTGTCCTTCTGACTTGTAATACTTTTAGGTATTAGGAAGACAATCTTGTTCAACAATCCTGCTCCTGATCACAATACAGTGCTTCTTACTCGAAGCTTGTACCCAGATTTCTGATCAGGGAATGGATTTTCAATCTAGGATCGGGAACTCAAAATCAGGATTAATTCTGGTCCCCGACCCTACATGGCTTGTTGCAAACATGCCAACCCAGATTTTTAAAGGGCCAAGCCGATAAAAAAGTAGGCACGGGCTCATCATCCAATTATGGATGTCAGGTTTGCTTCTGATGCTGAGGGGTGGCATGGTGGCACAGTGGTTAGCACTGCTGCCTCACAGCGCCAGGGACCCGGGTTCAATTCCGGCCTCAGGTCACTATCTGTGTGGAGTTTGCACATTCTCACCGTGTCTGCGTGGGTTTCCTCTGGGTGCTCCAGTTTCCTCTCTCAGTCCAAAGATGTGCGGGTTAGGTTGATTAGCCATGTTAAATTGACCATAGTGTCAGGGGGATTAGCAGGGTAAATATGCGGGGTTACGGGGATAGGGGCTGGGTCGGACTTGATGGGCTGAATGGCCTCCTGCTTCATTGTCAAGATTCTATGATTCTAGAGTTGTGAACACTATTGTTTTATTTTGTGAGCAGCTGGTAAATTTTCACAACTCTAACACGATTAACTTTCTCTGTTAATGTTTCATACATTTGTTCACAGTTAAGGCTGAAAACAAAGTCTTGGACACACCATGGCTGAAGGGATTTACTTATTAGTGTAGGCTTACATTAACACAGCAATGAAGTTATTGTGAAAATCCCCAAGTCGCCACACTTCGGTGCCTGTTTCGTACACTGAAGGAGAATTTAGCATGGCCAAAACACCTAACCAGCATGCCTTTCAGACGGTGGGAGGAAACCAGATCTCCCAGAGGAAACCCACACCGACATGGGGAGAATGTGCGGTCTCTGCACAGACAGTGACCCAAGCCAGGAATCGAACCCGGTCCCTGGTGCTGTGAGGCAGCAGTGCGAACCACTGTACTGCCCTCTGTGCCACCATGCCACCCTAACTGCTATTATCCAAATGCTAATTTTACCTAGATATCAAAACAACTGAAACTATTCTCAAGGATGTAAGCAGTTAGGATTTACTCTCAGGTAAGGCTGAAACACAAAGGTAAAAATATATGGAGTAAGGAGGGTTAAAGAACGTACGAACAGAATAGTTGAAAAAAAAGCTATTCATGCACAACTCATAGTCAAAAATGAAGAGTGACCATTCTGGCAAGACTTTACAATTAAGGAATTAGTAACATCAAGAAATAAGAAGAGAGAGAAAATAAGCAGATAGGGAAAGAGAAATATCAATGATTTCAAACAGCTTGTATGTCTGAACTGCCAGACGTTAACACCAGCAAGTGCAAAAATTGTGAAGGAAATCCCTGTCATGGTAAACAGTTGATCTGTGGTTGTAACAGTCTATTCATGTTCATACCTCCTGATTGAATGGCATGAAAAGAGTCCTGTTCATGGATCTGTTGTGCATTATACAATATATAAAAGGGCAAATTGAAATTCTACAAACAAACATATGCTCAGGAGCCTACCCTGTTCTATTTGCCCGGATGGTGGTGGTCATTGCAAGATAATTTTCTTGTGATACATGCATCAGTTTTGTTTCCCCCAGTGCAACTTTGAACGTCTCAAAGGAGTCAAATGCCTCAGTATTATCATCCCTAGAGACTTTGGGATGAGGTGAATGTTTTTAATCCATACTTGCCCAGTGCAGAACAGAGATTCCTGGTCTATAAACTTGAGATAAATTTGAGGTCAGAAATTAACAGACCTGATGTCTCTGAAGCTATGGGTGTTTCTTCAGTTTCTTTGTCTGAGGAAAGTCAAGACGTCACTAAGTATTCTTGTCTTGGCCTTTATTCGGTGTTAAGATCTGCTACAGTATGTAAGAGTGTCTTGGGTAAAAAATAAGATGCAATAGGTAGCATTTTCAGAGAAATGTTGTATTTGCACTCCGCTCCCCGAGGATGCTGTCAAAATGGAGGTCAATGCATCTCAAGCAATTCATCACTGTAAGGTCCACTGAATAACAGGGACCTTATTCATTTCTTGCCTATGTTTGAAAGGCCTTTTGGGATGGGAGCATTGTTTGTCAGATAAGGACACTCTCAATTCTTCAGTCTCAGGATATAGATATGAATGATTTTGTCTTGAGTTTGTGTGTACTAAGTCCTGATAGAAATTGTACTTCTGCATTCACCTTACCCGCCCCGCCAGCCCTGATCGGGTTCCTGCCCATTGCGGGTGATAACCCATTTAATATGCAAACCCACTAATTGTAATACAGTTAGAGGGCTTGATGGCCCATTCACCGGCCCCTTGCCATGCACCCGGCCCCTCAGCGGGAAATGCCACAGGCAGGCTTTGATGCTGGTAATGACCAGCATGGGCCTGGCGTACTGGATCTCGAGGGTTCAGGGGAGCATCACCTACCCCTCCACAAAGAGGGGCACCCTCCCCTCCTCATCACTTAAATAATGGGTCACCGCCACTCCCTCACACCATGAGAACATGAGAGTGACCCCACCCAACCAAACACAATGCCCCTTCCCCCTCTGACCCCCACTCAGTTCCCCTCCCCCCTTTGACCTCCTTGCAGGCCACCTCTCAGACCCCCCTCAGCACTCTTCCCCCTCTCAGCACTCTTCCCCCCCTCAGACTCCCACCCAGGCCCACCTTCAGCAACTGCACCCTGCACTGACACCCTGGCCTGGCACCTTTGTCCCCAAGGGTGCGGGGGGGGGGGGGCGGGTGGTCAAGGAGATACATCCAGTCATCATTTGTCTCCTGCCACTGCCAGGCTGCAGAGGAAATGGCAAGGGGTTGACCTCTCCACTCTCCCCCGGGATTGAAATTTCATGGCCTTTTAGCCCTGGCAGACCTGAAGATGACCCATGGTAAGGTGATTCCAGGCAGCCCTGTGATCAACATCTTCATTCCTGCCTGTGAGTTGTGAAAATTTTGAAGTGGCCTGGTCACTTTAATCATATGACAGCCTTTAATATCACTGCAGCACTTCATTCTGCAGCAGGCATTTCCCTTTCTCTCTGTCAGAAGCTGCAGGTGTGAGCAAAATCCTTCGAAGTGCTTTGACAGAGAAGGGATGTGCATTTCACCTGGGGAGGTGGCAGGGAGTGGGAGTTCCATTCTCCACAACTGTGCAGTAAACCCCAAAGTATTCACACAGCATTTATTTGAAGTCTCTGAGCATTTCAAGCAAACTGAAACCTTTGAAAACCTCTCTGTTGCATTGAAAACTTTTTGATCTCTGTCAATTTCAAAGTGCTGTTCTTCGAAAAAGGCTGTCAGTGACAGAAAATGGATTTCTACTCAGCCTCCAGTCAGCTGTGTTTATTTACATTTCCTTTAATGCTTGAATGCATTTTAAATCCCTCCATTGTTCCGAACAAAGACACGAAGCCTGATTGACGGCTGTGGTCCCTTCAAAGGGAATAAATGGTCTGCAAAAGAGGAAATTAAATCACTGTCTCGGGTGGGGGAATGGGTGAGGGAGGCTGATTGATGGTTTGAAGGGGGAGGGGTCTGAATGGGGATCTGTAAGAGGAGAGGAGCTGAGTGGGAGGGGGCTAAGTATGGGGTCTGTGTGAGTGGGAGGTTGTTTCGGGTCAGTTAACCATATGTCTGTGTGTTGTGGGGAGAGGAGGTTGCTGAAGGGTTGGTGGTGTTCACTGGTCAGCCAGGGGTTGGGGTGGTCTGGCTGTCGGGTTTCCCGGGATGGGCTTATTTGCATGTTTCAGGTGGGTGAATCCCACCTGATGGACGCTGCCAGCGCCAACGGGAGATCTTTCATTCTGAGATTTCCCCTTGGCAAATCCCATTATGGCCTCTCACGAAAGTTAGTGGCCATAATCTGATTTATGCCCACAGCTAACAGACCCAAAAAATCCCAGCCCATAATTCTAATTCATCACATAAGAACATAATAACTAGGAGCAGGAGTCGGTCATCTGGCCCCTCGAGCCTCCTCCGCCATTCAATAAGATTATGGCTGATCTTTTCGTGGATTCAGTTCCACTTGCCCGCCCGCTCACCATAACCCTTAATTCCTTTACTGCTCAAAAATCTATCTATCCTTGCCTTAAAAATGTTCAATGAGGTAGCCTCAACTGCTTCACTGAGCAGGGAATTCCACAGATTCACAACCCTTTGGATGAAGAAGTTCCTTCTCAACTCAGTCCTAATCTGCTCCACCTTATTTTGAGGCCATGCCCCTAGTTCTAGTTTCACCTGCCAGTGGAAACAACTTCCCTGCTTCTATCTTATCTATTCCCTTCATGACCTTATATGTTTCTATAAGATCTCCCCTTGTTCTTGTGAATTCCAATGAGCATAGCTCAGTGTCTCCTCGTAAGCCAACCCTCTTGACTCCGGAATCAACTGAGTGAATCTCCTCTGCAGCCCCTCCAGTGTCAGTATATCCTTTCTCAGGTAAGGAGACCAAAACTGTACACACTACTCTAGGTTTGGCCTCATTAACACCTTATATAGCTGCAACATAACTTCCTTGTTTTTAAACTCCATCCCTCTGGCAATGAAGGACAAAATTCCATTTGCCTTCTTAATTACCTGCTGCACCTGCAAACCAACTTTATGTGATTCATGCACAACAACACCCAGGTCCCTCTGCACAGCAGCATGCTGCAATTTTTTTACCATTTAAATAAAGTCCATTTTGCTGTTATTCCTACCAAAATGGATGACCTCACATTCACTAACACTGTACTCCATCTGCCAGACCCTTGCCCACTCACTTGGACTATCTATATCCCTTTGCAGACTTTGTACCCTCTGCACACTTTGCTCTGCCACTCATCTTAGTATCATCTGCGAATTTTGACACACTACACTTGGTCCCCAACTCCAAATCACCTATGTAAATCATAAACAATTGTGGTCCCAATACTGATCCTTGAGGCACACCACTAGTTACAGAACGCCAACCAGAAAAACACCCATTTACCCCCACTCTTTGCTTTCTGTTAGTTAACCAATCCTCTATCCATGCTAATACATTACCGTAACACCGTGCACCTTAATGTTATGCAGCAGCCTTTGGTACGGCACTTTGCCAAATGCCTTCTGGAAATCCAGATACACCACATCCGCAGATTCCCCATTGTCCACTGCGCACGCGATGTTCTCAAAGAATTAGTCAAACATGACCAGCCCTTCACGCACCCATGCTGTGTCTTCCCAATAAGACAATTTATATCCAGATGCCTCGCTCTGTCTTCCTTGATGATAGATTCAAGCATTTTCCCTATGATAGAAGTTAAGCTGACCTGCTTATAGTTACCCGCCTGATACTGGAAGCCTCTAATCCCAGCCGAGTCACCGGGAGAAAATTGGCGAATAAAAACCGTTCTGCTAAACACACAAGTCTTTTGTACAAAAATGACATCTCTGTCTAATCCCAGGATGATGATCGTGAACTGGAAAAACCCTCAGAGCAATGTCTTGACTGACAACAGCAGATCTATATCGGCGATGTACAAAACATCAGAACTGAATCCCAGCATTTTGACAATGATTGATAACTATGTGGAATGGGTGACCGAGGGCTGGGAAGTCAAACAAAATTCCCTTGATCACACTCATTACCTCACTCACACAGTGCTTAATTTTCCAGTCTATTGTTCTATCTGGGAGCTTCACTATAGTATTGAAATTTGTTGAAATTGTATTTGGACCAAGATGCTCCCAATGCTTGGATTCTCTCTTAAAATGTGTCCTCCTCTTGCCCATAAAATTGTGGGACAGGTGCCAGACCTGTTCTGTTTTCTTGTTAAAGTTTCAAGATTTCTGAGCAGTGATTTTTTTTTCCCAATGGAATATTTTGCGCAATACTGTCTGCAGGACTTTTAATTGCTGCAACCTAAACCTGAGAATATGACAAATAGTTTAGCCATTCCTTTCCTTAGGTTTTCTGGAGGAGGGAGAAAAGGAAAGAAAGATGGTTATTACAATGGCAACATGCTGTTGTGGTCAGCTGACCCAGTAGAATCTGTTGCAATGTAGCCAATGGTAACAGACTGTGGTGGTCAGCTGACCCAGTAGAATCTGTTACAATGTCGTCAATGGCAACATGTTATGGTGGTCAGCTGACTTGATAGAATCTTCTACAATGTAGCCAATGGCAACATGCTATGGTGGTCAGCTGACCTGGTAGAAATAGGAAGCACTTGGGGATTGGGGGAGGCATTTCTGGCCCAGGGCTTGGCCCAAGTGGTTGTGTAACAAAAAGCCTTTGTTAAACCTTTACTTTGTGAAGTTGTGTTTGTTTATTCTTGCTTCCACCTGGAGGATTCTACAGCTGAATGGACAATGGACAGCAGGAAGGTTTGCATGCATGGGAGACAGACTAGTTACATCCTGGAAGGTTCACCTAAGCAGGAAGGCACTGATGGAGTTGGCCCACTAACAGTAATCTGATCTTCAGCAACATAGAAATGGCAATGTCTTGACAATGAAGTTCACCATCACAAGTCTGAGATTTACTATTCAGAATAATTTTTAATTATGACTTGGGGCATTGACAAAATAATTTATCCTTCATTGCAAAAAAAAATCTTCACCACTTTTCTCGAAGAAAATATTCAGCAGAATGAAAGGGTGCCAAAATATTCAGAATTGCAGCATTCTCTCATGTCCAAAGCAAGATTAGTCTGCAGGCCGTCTCATGGTTTCATGAACCACAAGGGATTTCACTTCATCAATGCAGAAGCAGTCAAGGGCTGGAAACACATGATCCTAAAGATAAATGTCTAGCTTCCGGGCAGCAGTCATGATTCCTTTGTTTTAATTGTCCATGTCTCGGCAATTTGAAGAAGGCAACTAAGAGATAAGTGATCATAAAGTTCACCCTTTAATATCTTCTCTCAACCTGTGCCATCTTCATTTATGAATGTTCCTAATATTTATATACTTCTAACACCTAGCTTGAGAAAGAGTTCAACAATTTTACGACATTTTAACAACTGAGTTTTTACTAACGTCTTTTTTAAAACTTACTTTTCACTAAAATGTGCACTGTAATCCTGCTTGGCCGGCTTTTCTTGCCATGTCAGATTTGGGATTTCACCTGTCCATTATACTTAAGGAGTTTGACAACACCAGGTTAAAGTCCAACAGGTTTATTTGGTAGCAAACGCCATTAGCTTTCGGAGTGCTGCTCCTTCGTCAGATGGAGTGGAAATCTGCTCTCAAACAGGGCATACAGAGACACAAAATCAAATTACAGAATACTGATTAGAATGCGAATCTCTACAACCAACCAGGTCTTAAAGATACAGACAATGTGTTTACTGTGTTTACCCCAGTCCAACGCCGGCATTTCCACATCATTATACTTAATACATTAGCAACCTTGCTGATCCATCCCCAATCAGTTCGGGATTTCAATCATCTTTCCTTACTGTTCATCTCCCTTAGTGAGAATAGTTTTGCTATTCTTTTTTTTACTCTTTTGATTAATCTTTTTGTGTTAAATTGATCAAAGAGGAGTATAATAATTGATCCAAGTGTGGTTGAACAATGCAGTAGAAAGCCTTAACATTGCATTATATCATTCTGGATTTTATAGGGGTAATTTGATGAAATTGTTCCCCCAACTTCTGACTCTTTCCTGGGAGCAATATTTTATAAAGTTACCACTTATGTACAAAATGTATTAATTCTCCAAATTCTTTTGCCATAAAGTGCAGTCAGTGACGGTTCATGTTCTGATAGTAGTCTCAGAACCTTTTGTAAGTTGTTATCGATGAATTGAATCACATAGCTGTTTCAGGATAGCATACATTTTTTTCAATCATTGTGTACTGAGTTACATTATTTAGTTTAATTTGCCATTTTATCTACCCAATTTGTTAACAAAATCCATTCAATCTTAATTCCCATCCTCTATTCCCAATGTATGTTTCTACTTTAGTGCCTTGTACCTGAATTATAAAAAGTTAGCATGTAGGTACAGCCAGTGATTTGAAGGCAAATTGAATGTTGGCTTTTATTACAAGGGGAATTGAATATAAAAGCCCTGCTTTTATTGCAGCTGCTCAAGGCCTTGGTTAAACCACTTCTGGAGTGCTGTATACAGTTTTGGCCTCCTTATTTGAAACAGGATATGAATTCATTGGAAACAGTTCAGAAAAGGTTCACTCGACTGATTCCTGGGATGAAGGGCTTATCTTATGAAGAAAAGTTAAACCAGTTCATTAGAGTTTAGAAACATGTGGGGCTAAACTTACCAAAAGATGGCAGTGTTGTTTCTGGTGAGATAACCAGCGTGCTTCTCTCCAGAGAAACCTCATATGCATGAATTCCCCCACCCCTGCCCAATGAGGCTCCCACTGAGGCACAGCTTGGCACTGTCAGGTTGGCATGGTCAGGGTGGCATGGTGCCTACCTGTGCCAATGGAGAGGGCAGGAGGCATTGCCAGGGCACTGCCTGACCATGTGCTTCATCCCCTGGCGGCTACACTTAGCTTTGCGCCCATGGGGAGAATGCCATGACAGATTCACGTCTGTGTGAACCTGTTGTAAACCACACTGATGTGATGTCACATCGGTGCAGTTTGAAGATGTGGCAAGGAGTCAAGATTCAGGGAGGGGGTGCGCTATTTAATTATATTAAAATACGTGCAAATGCTTGTCGATCAGTTTCATGCCCATTATGGGATGACGTCGTCGGTGAAGGGCGGGGAAGATTCGAAGTCACGTTCTCACCGCTAAGAACTGCGACTCCTGGATCTTGAGCCCCTGCCGGCAACCTAGCAAATGATGAACATTGGCTCAAAATACCACTCAATAGATCCTGAGGGGACTTGACAGGATGGATGCTGAGAGTATGTTTCCCTTTATGGGGGAGACTAGAACTGAGGGACACAGTTTAAGAATAAGGGGCTCTCTTTAAAGAAGGAGATGAGAAGAATTTGTTTCTTCTTAGAGGGTGGTTAGTCTGTGGAATTAGCTTCCTAGAAAAACTGGAGGCTGGGTCTTTGAATTTATTTAAGGCTGAAATAGATAGACAAGATAATGGGGGAAAGACAGGGGAATGGAGTTGAGACCACAATCAGATCAGCCATGCTCTTATTCAATGGAGGAGCAGGCTCAATAGGCTGAAAAGCCTACTCCTGATGTGAGGTCCTATGTTCCTAGTATTGTCTACTTAGTTTGTACCTTTTTGGTAAGTGTAGTGTGATGGAATATGTTAGACTAAGTCCCATCAAGGATTAACTCTAACAGTCTGTGATGTTACAGAAGAAATACTCACATGATCTAAGAGTCTAGGAGAAAGCAGAATGGAAAGCAACGAATGTAAGAGAGTGTAATGTTACAATAAAGTTAGTGTGTTGGCAGCTGATAGTCTTCTGGAGTTATTGAAACTATTCCAACCCAACAACATAAGATATTGTGGCAAACGATGATCAAAAAATCTCTCTGCCAACCAGAGCATAAAATGGTTCCAGGATTAATTGAGGCTGAAACTTAATGAAAGTTTATTTTTGTTTTATTAGTGTTACAAATCGTCTTACATGAACACTGCAATGAAGTTACTGTGAAAATCCCCTAGTTGCCACACTCTGGCACCTGTTCAGGTACACTGAGGGAGTACTTAGCATGGCCAATGCACCTGACCAGTATGTCTTTCAGACCGTGAGAGCAACTGGAGGAAACCCATGCAGGCATGGCGCATAAGTGCAGACTCCGCACAGACAGTGACCCAAGCCGGGAATTGAACCCGTGTCCCTGGTGCTGTGAGGCAGCAGTGCTAACCACTGTGCCAATGTGCTGCCCACAATATCCAATGTTGTACAAAAGATTTGTTCAATTTCACATTACGTGGGATCTCACAATGAAGCCAGACTGTGAGCACGTCAGTACAATTCTGTGCGCAATGTGTGACTGTGTGGATGACATTTCAGTTTTCCTTGGGATCAATGAGGGTAAATCTATGCCATTGGAGACATATTTCAATCTCCACCAGAACACCATCATGGAATGTGCAAAGGTTAATATTCGTACCCAGAGTCACTGGGAAAGCACCAATATATGCATTAGTGATTAGCGAGTACAAATTGCGAGTATGGTAACCTGAAAGAGGAGCTAATTCATGGCAGAATAGGTTGTTGGTGTAGTGGGTGCTGCACTGTCAGATAATTTACAGTCCCGAGGAGTCTTGATGCTCAATTAAGTTGGCAAGCTGGGATCAGGTGGCAGAACCAATCAGTAGTCAGAGGAGTGAGAAAGACTGTCTGAATTCCAAAGTAACAGATGCATTTAAATTTGTCAGACATTAAATAGGGAAAATAGAGAGAAGGAGACAAGTGGGGTGTGAAAAGTAATTAATGATGGCAGACCAGACTAACTGTTGCTGGTGTGGAATAGAACAGTACAGAATTGCACTTGAGTATACCATTGGAATATAAAGATGGAGCATTTTGAGGCAGTATTTCATAGTAAAGATAAAGGATAGAATACTCAAACACAAAAACAATGTTTAAAGAGGAAACAGCGGGCAGGATTTTCTGGCCCTTCCCTCCGGTGGGAGCTTCTGGTCCAGCAGAAGTTGACCCCCCCCTCCCCCACCACGGGTTCCCTGGTGGCAGGATGGGCAAGCCATTCAAATTGCCATTGACTTCGGCGGGATCAGATGATCCTGCTGGTGGCCAATCGTGAGCCACCTCTGCCATGGGCAAAGCTAGCACGGAGTGGGGGGCGGTGTGGAGGGGACTGGAAAAATCTGGGCACAATCCATGAAGTTGAAGATTCCCAAGACATGAGATAGCTTTCTTGGGAGAGATTAAAGAGGTGGAAACTTTGAGTACAGACATACTGGTAGTAGGGCACAGGATTAAGTTTAGACTAGATACTAGAGCAGCAGATTCAGTTCTTTCTGATACTGAACCATGGTTAAACAATTGAATACTTCAACTAACCTACAAAAAGCTACACAGACCAGAAGGAACAGCGTTCTGGAAAAAATTAACAACTACTTTATAACACAGAAAGTAATTACTGAAGTCCTGTACATAATTTCAGATCAGAATTGTTCACTTTTAAGAAGAAAATAGAATTGAATCTAATCCACAGAGTGGAAAAGAAAACAATGGTGAAAGTTGATCAGAAACACTTCAGAGCTGAATTTTCAAAGTTACTCTCAGAACTGGGAAAGTTAAAAATATCATATTGTTTAACACTGAGCCCAGAAGCAAAAATAATATGCTTATTTGCACACAGCAAAGCTCCACACTCTTTACTTCCAAAGGGAAAGAATTTAGTGGTTAGATGAGGGATCACAGAGACAACAAGTTGGTGCTTGTAATTGTACCACTTTTAAAGTCAAATAATTCCACCAGAATATGTGTTGACCCCCACACAACTAAATAAAGTTGTGATGAACAGAACATTTAATGAAGTTAGGGAGGAACTCGTTTTTTTTTTGTTTATACATCCAATTCAGTCAAATCAAAGTCTAATTCAGAGTCTCATCAAGTGAGACATTCCCAATCCAAGCTGACAAGAGGGCTCTCACCTCCTGTCTTGGGCTTGATCTACATGATCAAAGCTGATTGGAGTAGGCATTGCACCTCCTCCAACGCTTGGTCTCATTTGCATTTTTAGCCAAAAGGCCGAGATGCCGCTTTTAAAAATTGCTTCAAATGAAGCTAAAATGTAACCTAAAGATTTCAACCAAGTACAGCATGTCAATACTACACTTGATCTTAGCCAAAAGGCCGAGAAGCGATTATTCTCTAAACGAGATGCTAATCGTGGATTCTGAAAAATAAACCACTGGAAGAGGAGTCCAAGCTTCTCTTGACGCACATTACACCATTTGGAAGATTTTGTTTTAACAGGTTACCATTTGGAATAATGTCAGCATTGGAGCTTTTTCAAAGAACGATGTCAAATCTTTTTGAGAACTTCAATGGAGTTGTTTGCCACATGGATGACATGTTGACACATTGGTCCACTTGAGTTGAGCATGGCATGATAATGAGTGTGGTGCTGAGAAGACTACAAGAGATAGGATTGACACTCAACAGTAGGTATGTGTTTTCACAGCAAATAAACAGGTTTCTTGGTCACATAGTGAGCACATCAAGAATAAACTGAAGATCAGAGTCACAAAAGAATTTCTAGCTCCAAGGCACTTCACAAACAGAGTTACAAAAGTTCATTGGAAAAAGGGTGCCGACACAGGTTCCTACTCTTCCACATACATCGCTGCCACAGGACAATGACACAGACTTAGAGAAAGTATGAGCAAGAGAGGAAACTTACTGAAGTAAACAGGTGAAACACTCTGATAGTAGTCACGGAGCAAGAACATTATCAGACCTTCAATCGGGAGAATACGTTTGGATCAGAGATAAATCAAAGTTTGGAGAAAGAGTGGACACACCACCACATCCGAGATTTTACATTGTTTAGGGTGAGCCAGACACAGTAAGAAGAAACAGAAGAGCTGTGCTTGTAATTGGGCAACCAAATGACGAAGAGCAGAGGAGTTGTAACTATTAGACATGAAAGAAAAGACACTCAAGCAGTTGATCTTGAACTGCTTGAACTTTGAATTCAAAAGCATTCAAAGGACCAACAGCAGAATGAAAAAAATCCTCAGCCCCTGCAAATAAATGGAGGACAAAGGTATGGTAAACAAGTGAAGGCATCATTATGTTTATCAGTGTAAGAGAAGGTGAGAATCTCAAATTAAAGGAGGAAGGTGAAGAAGAGAGAACAAAAAGAAAACATGGATAGAGATGGAAAACAACATTTCCCAAAACAGCAAAAAGAGGTCACATTTCTTCCAAGACTTCAAAAATTGAAATGCAGAATGACTAGGAAATGGAAGCACTGGGACTTCAGGAACGCCAGAGAACATTGGACTGAACAGTATCTCAGGGGAGATGTAGTAGAGTATGTTAGATTAAGTCCCATAAAGGATTAGCTCTAATAGTCTGTGGTGTCATAGAAGGAAGTGACATCTATCTACTCGTGATCTGAGAGAGTTCAATAAGAAAGCAGTATGGAAAGAAGCCCGTGTAAGGGAGTGTTCTCATAACTATAAATGTATTACTGTAAAGTTATTGTTTGCAGCTGGCAGTTTTCAGGAGTTTTTGAAACTACTCCAATCCAACAACACACAGTATCTTTGTGATTTTTTAAAAATTAGATAACATAGGATCCCAAAGGACTGACCTTTGTGGGACACCATCCCTCTCTGATAGAACACCTCTTCTGAGTACTTTTTCAATTTTCTAATTCTTTCCTCATCTGTCAATCAATCACATGTTCTACCCTAGAAATGCATAATTTTAATTCAAATACAGAATCCTTGATACATTTTGAGACTAAGGCAAGCCTTCTAACCAGTCCACCTTGGCACTTGTCCATCTCCACATCCACATCAGAACTACTTTGAGGGCCGCAAGGCCCCCCCCCCCTCAGTCCTGCCCCCTCCTACCCAGCATAAAAGTAGTTGAGGGTGTAGGCCACTTCATAGAACATAGAACACAGAACATTACAGCGCAGTACAGGCCCTTCGGCCCTCGATGTTGCGCCGACCAGTGGTACCAATCTAAAGCCCCTCTAATCTACACTATTCCAATATCATCCATATGTTTATCCAATAACCACTTGAACGCTCTCAACGTTGACGAGTCCACCACTGCTGCAGGCAGGGCATTCCACACCCTTACTACTCTCTGAGTAGTACTCCACCTCAGTGGAGATGGGTGTGCTGACTCGGAAATATCTGACTCAAGCTTCCCACCACAATGCCAAAAATCTGTACCCTACTCTCTGTGCTCTCTACCTCTTGTTTTGCTTTCGGAGTCTAAAGTTCATATTCAACCATTGCTACCACCCCAGATATTTGTATGCAGTCAGTACCTGCTGCTCATCCCCATACCTAAAGAGTAATCATTACCCTGCAATTGTGTCCTAATTTTTTTACTTCTACAGAGCTTTAAGAATTGCTTATTTTGCCATGAATAAGTCTTTCTGTCATAAGAGCTTTGCATATAACTAGCAGAGCTTGTGGGGTTTTTTGAATTATAAATGAAGATATTAACATTGTTAGTCACAGTTCAGAGTAAATCACCATCACTGAGTCTCCATCAGCGGTTTCTTCATTTCATTCTAATCAATAGGGTTTTCCATAATTGATACATTTGTTAGAACTGAACACCAATTTGCTAACATCTGACACACATCTGAAAAATTGAACCTCCTTGAGCCACTGGGTGGAATCAGACAAGCAGCAACTCTCATGCCTTTAGCTAAGAACCATTTTAACATCACTGAATTTAGATAGAAAACTTTTTGTTCTGCAGAAGAGCGAGGATTTATATTTAAAAGCATTTGAGAGGTTTTGTTGAATCACAGAATTGTAAATTTCAATGTTAAATTTATTACTTCATCCACATCCATTTGGGCAAAAATGAATCATAAACTGAGACAAAGCATAATGGTGCAGTTTTTGCTTTGATTCGTATGAACATACATACATACACGAGTTAGAAGAGTAGGCCATTGAGCCCCTCAAGCCTGCTCTGCTATTCAATACAATCATGGTTGATCTGATTGTAACCTTGACTCCACATTCCCACCTAACCCCAATAACCTTTCACCCACTTGTTTATCAAGAATCTATCTACCTCTGCTTTTAAAATATTCGGACTCTGCCTCCACAGACTTTTGAGGAAGAGTGTTCCTGTGACTCAGTACCCTCTGAGAGAGAGAATTTCTTCTCATCTCTTTAAAATAGGTGGCCCGTTATTTTTAAACAGTGAGCCCTTGTTCTAGATTCTTCCACAAAAGGAAACATCCTTTCCCCACACCTGTCAAGTTCCGTTAATCCTGTGGCCAATGCTCTTAACCAAATATTTGATTGTTGCACATCTTATTGTTTTGTCTGCTCAAAAATTATTTTGCCACATAAATAGGTCAGCATCTTATGTTCATTCTTAAAGACCATCAAACTACCTAAAACTTCCGAGGATATCATAGAATCCCTGAAGTGCAGAAAGAGGCCAGTCAGCCCATCGAGCCTGCACTGACAACAATCCCACCAGGTCCTATCCCTGCAGCGCCATGTATTTACCCTGCTAGTCCCCCTGACACTAAGGGCCAACTTAGCATGGCCAATCCAACTAACCTGCACATCTTTGGACTCTGAGAGGAAACCAGAGCACCCGGAGGAAACCCATACGGACACTGGGAGAACGTGCAAACTCCACACAAACAGTGACCCGAGTCGGGAATCGAACCCAGGTCCCTGGCACTGTGAGGCAGCTGTGCTAACCACTGTGCCACCGTGCTAGCCACCATGCTAGCCCCTGTGCTACTGTGCTGCACCAAGATTTTGTCAGGCTAATTGGTAAAATGTGATAGTTTTAGACCATTGAAATTTTGCCTTCACCTCTTGGTTGTCGTTCTGAGCCTTTTATGTCTCTTTCTTTTTTAAGTTGCTCATTAAAATTTATCTCTTTGGCCAATTGTTTCATCATCTGCCCTGAAATAGCTACGTGGCACAATGTCACATTTTGTTTTATAATGCTCCTCTCAAGTGACTTGGAGCACGACTTTCCTATCTGTGTACTTTGTTCTCTTTGTAATAAATGCAAACACTCTATTTGCCATCCTGATCAAGCTCCAACTGAACTGCACTCATCAGGCAGGTGGATAGCATTCCACTAAACTCCTCAATTGTCCATTTCGATGGTGCAAAGAGTTGCAAAGTCACAACAAAAGAAGGGGTATGATGTTTATGTGTGGAGTCAGTGGTTCTTTGTGCTGACTCTGCAAAAGCTCTTCGCACTTCTTGTTAATGAGTTTAGTACCCAACCAATAGACCATCTCTCCTGTGAGTCTTCCCATCTGATCTCCTCTCATGTGTGAATGACAAAGTTGCTGAAGAATATCAGGACACAGATTCTGGTATGATGACCTGCTTGCCTTAAAAAAAAAAATTTTTTCTAGATGCCAAGCTCATTCTGCTCGGGCCAAAATATTCTCACATGTTATAGAGTCATAGAGGTTTACAGCATGGAAATGGGCCCTTCAGCCCAATTTGTCCATGCGGCCCTTTTTTTGTAAACCCCTAAGCTAATCCCAATTGCCCGCGTTTGGCCCATACCCCTCAATACCCATCTTATCCATGTAACTATCTAAATGCTTTTTAAAAGACAAAATTGTACCCGCCTCTATTACTGCCTCTGGCAGCTTGTTCCAGACACTCACCACCCTCTGTGTGAAAAAATTGCCCCTCTGGACACTTTTGTATCTCTCCCCTCTCAATTAAACCTATGCCCTCTAGTTTTAGACTCCCCTACCTTTAGGAAAAGAAATTGACTATCTAGCTGATCTGTGCCCCTCATTATTTTGTAGACCTCTATAAGATCACCTCTCAGCCTCCGATGCTCCAGAGAAAAAACTCCCAGTCTATCCAGCCTCTCCTTATAGTTCAAACCATCAAGTCCCGGTAGCATCCTAGTAAATCTTTTCTGCACTCTTTCTAGTTTAATAATATCCTTTCTATAATAGGGTGACCAGAACTGCACACAGTATTCCAAGTGTGGCCTTACCAATGTCTTGTACAACTTCAACAAGACATCCCAACAAGACATCCATGTTCATTGACAAGTTGCATTGAATCAGACCATCCATTGATGATGGCTTTCCATAGTTTCTGTCATGTAGAATCTTTCACCATGTCTTCTTGTAATTGCTGGAATTTGCTTTATCCTAAATGTACCAAATCAGTTAACAGACTTGCATTCTGCTGCAAGTGTAATGTTGTACCTCCCTTCAAACTGGCAATTTGGTCAAAATATTCTGGATATTTCAATGTTAGGTTCTGAACTGAGGAAATAGGAATAGTTTCTGAGTTTGATCTGCTGTGCAAGGGTCTGACTGATTCCAAGGTTTGTCACTAATGTGAGCCCATGCTATGCTGGTAGACTCACAGTTACTGGGCCTTTGGTGTCCAAGATGTAGACTATCTTTGACACCGTGGAGGATTGATTGTACTTGCACTCCAGGACTATCGATCCTGCAGATGGAATGAGTGAGCTATTGTAGGCTGAAGGTTTTACAGTCGTAGATTTTACCATGGTCTCCCATGTCTATGGATACATGTCCTTCAGAATCCACAGGTGTAGTATGTTGGCCTTTGCCTCTGTGTCAATGCTGGCGAATAACGAATAGTTACTAACTTCCTCAGAGCAGATGAATCTTGAATCTTGGCAAAACACTTCAGACAGTGTGATGGCACCCATGTTTTCCATGGGAAACGTGTTCACCACTCTGCATCTCATTGTGGACATCATCATAATTTTCAGGTTGGTCAGTCGCCTCAAGTTTTTGTTGCTGACAAGTTAGCAGGTGATCATTCAAATTGTTTGAAGGTGTCTGTTATGTAAAGTCTGTTTGGATCAGTCTTTGTTGACACATCAGCCTTTAGTGCACTGCTGCTGCCAATGGCTCTTTCTGCAACATGCCTTCCAGAGTTGCTGAAAAGCTGGACATTTCCTTGGAGGATGCAGAAGCACACAGTTGCCACATTCCTTGCTAGGTTCGTGTGTTCTAGTGAGTGTGTCAATTATTGTCATTGTGTTTAGCACCTGTAAGCTTCAGCAATCTGCAAGGATCACTTCGTACTTGCATCCATCCTTAAGTGGTCAACCATTTCAAACGTCTCCAACAGACTCAGGTCGAGGCCAAGTACAAACAGTGGAAGGTGTGTCCTAACTCTGAGCATCCCACCCACCGGCCTTTTCAAACTTTACCTGCCTCACCTTTGGCAGAGTGTGCGCACTCATCATGGGACTTTTTAGTCACCTCAGAACCAAAACCCCAGAGTGGAAGGAAGCCATCCTTGCTCCCTAGGGACTGCCTAATAGGATGCTTTCTTCGTGTCTTGCAAGGTTTGTGTGTTCTAGTGAGAGCATGAAACATTGGGGTGGTACCTAGGACCTGTAAGCTTCATCAATCTGCAAGTATCACTCTGTACTTGTATCTATCCTTGAGTAGCTTTTCAGTGCTATACCTTTTGAGCTTGTCTCGGAGATGTTTCTGGAATGCTTCAATAGAAGAGGATACTATCAACAACACAACAATTCTGTCTGCTTGTTCTACATTTGAAAAATCCCAGTAATTACTCTTTTCTCTGCTGGCCTATGGAGTCTGTAGGCCGTTGTCAAAATGATATGAATGCTAGTTGATGGATATGGAAGGTTAACCTGATACGGAACTGGTCTTCTAATGTAGGTCATATCTTTTGGGATCTTTTAGATCTTCTATTTCAGCCTGTATAGACCTTAATTCCCAAGTATTAGGTTTTTTTTTAGGCTTGCTTGTCTGGGTCAGATGCATCTAAATCATGAAACCATGATCCTGAGCCGATGTTCACCAGCCATGGGAATGGTGGTGGGGGCTCAAGATTTGGTGAAACCCTGGAAGTCGTGGATCTCACCGGTGAGATTGTGACTTCTGATTTTCACCGCCCCTCGCTGGTGACGTAATCAGGTTCACGCCCGTAATGTAATTCTGTGAACATTAATGACAGGACATTGCAGGACGGGGGCGTTTGTTGCATAATTGCTTAGTTCTGACTATGGCATGCTGTTTCTACTGTTTTGCATGCATTTCGTCCTTTGTTGGAGCTTCACCAGATTGGCACCTCAAATTTTGATATCCCGTTGATTGCTGCTGACATGCTTTTCAAACTCTTCATTGAACCAGACTTGGTTCTCTGGTTTAATAAATTGAGGGATAAGTTGGGCCATTGAGTTACAGATAGTAATGGACTAATTTCTGCTGCTGTTGGTGATCCACACATTATACTTCATAATGGTTTGGCACAGATGAGTAGCAAGAGTAGAATACTGAGAGTCTGTACCAGTGTTTACCCAACAAGATAACGTTGCGAAAATATTAATGGAAGTTGAGCTGGTGGGGGGTAAAATATGGGGTGAAAATCAATAGGCCAGATGTATGAGAAAGTCTGCACAGGCTTAGAGTGAATAATTCACCTTGTCCTTGTTTCTTAGATTCCAAAGGGAACCGGGAGTGGAGATAATGGGGGGCTTACCATAATCTTCCAGTCATTCCTAAATATAGGGGAGTTGCCAGGGAATTGAGAGTGGCTAATGTGACGTCCTTGTTAATGGAAGATTGAAAGGATGTTCCTAATAACTAAAACTTCAGGTCAATGATAATGCCTCATTCCAACACCAGAAGTTATCCTGAACCTTTAGAAAGCTCTGGTTATGTCATAACCAGAATATTGCGTCCAGTTCTGGTCACCATACTTTAAGAAGGATGTGATGAGCCATGAGAGGGTGCATAGTGTGTTGACCAGAATGGTTCCATGGATGAGGAATTGTAACAACAAGAGAAGCCAGGGTTGTTCTCCCTGGAACAAAGGAGGTTGGGGGGAGTTCTAATGGTGGTGCACATGATCATGAAAAGTTTATATAAGATAAACAAAGAAAAAACATTCCTATTGCCTGATTGTACAAGGATGGGGGACACAAATTTAAACAAATACTGAGGAGAGCCAGTAATAATGACCTGAAACCCCAGACAATCAAATATTTCAAAAGGAAATTGGGTCGGCGCATAAGGGAAATGAAATTGCATGGTAATAGAAATTGAGCAAAGGAGTGACTGGATTGCTCTGCAGAGACCCAGCATAGACTCAATGGGCTGAATGCCTTTTTCTGTGCCATTAAGACTCTATTTCATAAAGCAGTTAAGAGTCAACCACGTGGCTGTGCTCCTAAAAGCAGACTGGGTAAGGGTGCAAGATTTCCTTCCCTAAAGGACGTTAGTAACCAAGTAATTTTTATGACAATCTGGTAGTTCTCATGGTCACAATTACTGGTAGAGTTAGTATTTTTGCAGCAATTCAAGTACTCACAATGAATAATGAAACACTTGATTTTGTGATACCAAAAATGGTATACTATCCAACAAACCAAACAAATCAGCACATGAAGAAAAGGTGCATCAAAATGTTATCAGAAATGCAAAAAAAAATTACTTATAATGAAAACCACTATCTCCCTCTTAATATCCTGCCCTAGCAGCCTAGGTAACAAGGTTCAGTTTTGAAGAGAGCTTAGCTTAACCATCACATTTTTGTTCATTTAATTATTTGAACAACACCTGTGCAAATGGCCTCACCCATCATCAACAGGGCCTGGGAAAATTGGCATTACTGATAAGGATTATTTTTTTGTTCTGTCTAAAGTTCAATGGAGTGGAAAGCAGGACTCTATTATAGTGCTTCATTTGGCTTTCTACCAACTAGTGCATTATAATGAGCATTTACTCCACTTGATGTAGATTTGTTTTACTGTTGGCTTGTGTAAAAGTGCAGCAATTTAAATTTGTCAATTATCTCCCTCAGATAATGAAAAGGCACAGAATGTCCAGTTATATTAATATAAGTTTGCTCCTTTGTAATGTATTCATATTTTTAATATTGCCTAATTGAGCAGTAACATTTAATTGCTAGTTTTCTTTCCTCCTCTTTCTATGTGTTTTGTTCGACTGGCAATAGCAGCTCTTTGCAGCCATCAGTAAAACAAACATAAGTCAATTAGAGGATGAGACTGGGGAATTCATAATGGAAAACCAAAATAAACAACAGAAACTTTGAACACATTTTGTATCTGCCTTCATAGTAGAAGGCATAAAAACCATATGAAGTCGGTAAAAATACCTCTGAGGCTAGTCTGAGTCAAAATACAGTAAGGCTTTATTCCCACAAGCTTGCGGGAGAACCTGACCTCTTGAAAGCGGAAGCCAAAGTTCTCTCTGAACACAGAAAAGTGGGGATATATATACATTATGGCTCCCAGCACCAGTCACGACACACACACTGGTCTGGTCATGAATCAAACCCCAGACCAGTCATGACTCAGAAGTACAATTTACAACTGCTGGTCACGAAGCAAGCTTCCAGACCAACCACAAAAAGTATATTGATAGCTTCTTGACCATAAACCAGTGTATCTGGCATCCTCAGCACACGAAGCGCAGGTCTTCTGTTTCCTGTTCTTCCCACGGTTCCCCTTTGAAGTTCCGATGCTCTTCCAGCTGCCTCAGCGGGAGTTCCTTACAAATTTGGTGGAGTTTTTTGAGGAAGTGACAAAAACGGTTGATGATGGAAGGGCCGTGGATGTCGTCTATATGGATTTCAGTAAGGCATTTGACAAAGTCCCACATGGCAGGTTGGTTAAGAAGGTTAAGGCTCATGGGATACAAGGAGAAGTGGCTAGATGGGTGGAGAACTGGCTTGGCCATAGGAGACAGAGGGTAGTGGTCGAAGGGTCTTTTTCCGGCTGGAGGTCTGGTGTTCCGCAGGGCTCTGTACTGGGACCTCTGCTATTTGTGATATATATAAATGATTTGGAAGAAGGTGTAACTGGTGTAATCAGCAAGTTTGCGGATGACACGAAGATGGCTGGACTTGCGGATAGCGAAGAGCATTGTCGGGCAATACAGCAGGATATAGATAGGCTGGAAAATTGGGCGGAGAGGTGGCAGATGGAGTTTAATCTGGATAAATGCGAAGTGATGCATTTTGGAAGAAATAATGTAGGGAGGAGTTATACAATAAATGGCAGAGTCATCAGGAGTATAGAAACACAGAGGGACCTAGGTGTGCAAGTCCACAAATCCTTGAAGGTGGCAACACAGGTGGGGAAGGTGGTGAAGAAGGCATATGGTATGGTTGCCTTTATAGGACGGGGTATAGAGTATAAAAGCTGGAGTCTGATGACGCAGCTGTATAGAACGCTGGTTAGGCCACATTTGGAGTACTGCGTTCAGTTCTGGTCGCTGCACTACCAGAAGGATGTGGAGGCGTTAGAGAGAGTGCAGAGAAGGTTTACCAGGATGTTGGGTAAACTGGGGTTGTTCTCCCTGGAAAGACGGAGAATGAGGGGAGATCTAATAGAGGTGTACAAGATTATGAAAGGGATAGATAGGGTGAACGGTGGGAAGCTTTTTCCCAGGTCGGAGGTGACGATCACGAGGGGTCACGGGCTCAAGGTGAGAGGGGCGAAGTATAACTCATATTAGAGGGATGTTTTTTACACAGAGGGTGGTGGGGGCCTGGAATGCGCTGCCAAGTAGGGTGGTGGAGGCAGGCACGCTGACATCATTTAAGACTTACCTGGATAGTCACATGAGCAGCCTGGGAATGGAGGGATACAAACGATTGGTCCAGTTGGACCAAGGAGCGGCACAGGCTTGGAGGGCCGAAGGGCCTGTTTCCTGTGCTGTACTGTTCTTTGTTCTTTGTTCCTCTTCAAACGGCCATTCTCACATTCTACCATTTGGTAGCTGCTTCCTTTGTTTAAATCATACACAAGCTTACGGGAAAAGAAAGACTTACAACCCAACATTTATATTTAACTGTCTGTTTTATCAGAATTATATAAACAAGCGAGGGAACCATAAACAAATGGCTTATACTACTAAAAGTTAAAGATGAAAGACGTGAACAAATGGCTTATACTACTACCAGGAGCAATATAAACAAAGGGGAGACTAGCCAGAAGGAAGGGTTATGTTTGTGATACATTCCAGGTACAAAATACATTGAGTACAAAAAAAACATTAACCCTTTCCCTTCTTCACATACAATGGATAACATACAAGCAGGAGACAAAAAGGAGTAAGAAGTTAAAGCAGTCACTGGGGAAAAAGTACCAGAAAAACTCATGAGACCAAAAGCTGACAAGTCCCCTGGACCTCATAGTCTGCATCCTAGGGTCTTAAAAGAAGTGGTTACTGGGATAGTAGATGCATTGGTTGTGATCTTCCCAAATTCACAAAGTTCTGGCAAGGTCACAATAGATTGGAAACTGCAAATTGTTGTACCTGTTAATTCTCAGATACTTTTGACCAGTTTGCTTACTCTAAGGTTTTACCCCGGTGTCCTTATTTGCAAGATGGACAAAGGACAAATACAAGTAAAGGTTCAACAAGTTTATTAATAATAACACTATTAACCCTTAAATTAACCACATAAAACAAGAGGATACCCCAGATTCAAGTATACTACCTGTAAAGATGGTTTCGTTGAACTGCAGGCTCGATTCTCTGAGTTCCTCTGGTCCGTCGTCATGAAGGTGAGTCTCGATGGCAGTTTCTTCCTTCTTTCCTTCTTCGGTCAGTCTTCCGAATGGGCAAGGCCATCTCCTTCGTCGAGTCTTCGCTTCTGCATGTCTCAAAGTGTGTCCCTTTATCCCCCAGCTTGCTTGCCTTTCCAGAAACTTCTCTGGCTTCTGGCCAATGAGGTTCCAGGAGGGGGTTCCAATACCCCAGTGGGTTTCTTGATGTCTGCCTGACAGGATACCAGGGTCCACCCCCAGGTGTCCCATCTCCATGCTGTTGCTTACATATAACTTGTTATCAGATAAGGTATCTACAGGAACTCTTGGTGACAGAAAGTCTGGCCCGATCTGGGCTTCTAACGATAGGCCGGTGCATTTCAATGAGGTGTAATGATCTCCTGCTAAGTATCAGTAGATTGTAACGACCTTTGATGGGTGGTTGATGGGTCAGGCCAGACACGTTTGTGTATTTGTACAATTGGCCTGCCTGAGGTTTGACTGTGTTTGATTTTAATATGCCCAATTCTTTAATTTAGGATATCCAATTTTATCAGCTTGAAACTAGGCCCTGTTTATATCACCACATTCCCTCCTCTTGATCCAATGAGCGTCAGCGAACCGGATCACACAATTCTCACCAAACCATCTCAACAAGCAAGTACCCCGAATCTGGGGTTGACAGTATCATCCCTAACCCACAATAGTACCAACAAATTTAAATGAAGTAAAATAATTTTAAAAAACAGTAAGAAACAATACATCAATCGGGTATATACAAAACAAAGCAATAAACAGTACAAAATGACATATTAAATACAGATGGGAGAGTATCATGGCACCTGATTGTAGAGCCTCTCCCGATGTCGGATGGCCCTTGCCGAGTCCAAGGTTTTGCAGAAATTCCTTCTTCCATCGGGCGTGGGGTGAACCACGTATATCCGGGGTATCGTAGGCTGATCTTCTGGTCTTTGTTTGATGTGGTGTCTGTGGTTCGGTCTGTGACGAGGAGTCCCAGATAACAGAGAAGTATGTAGTTCATTCTGGGGAAGATCAAGGTAGCACCTGTTAATTCTTATTAATACCTGATTCTCTTTTCCTTTTCTTTACTAGAATGTCGTATGACTCCTCTTTCTTTCAAAAGAAAAGCTAAGAAATAAGTAAAGGCCCAATAGTGTCATACCAAGGGTTGGTCGGCAATCAGTGTTGATGGGGATGAGTGGGGTAAGGAGTTTGCAGAGCGTGAAAATAAAATGTTGGGTATGTGGCATGTGTCCTTGTTGTTGGAGGACTATGGCACAGTATAACAATAGATTCTTCATCCCACAACCAAACTGTGGTGTGTCGGAAAATTATGACGCAGTATAACGTGGGCAGATAAGAAACCCTTTTCAATTGGGTGATGCGTGGAGTGGATGGATAAAGCTATTTACAATCTGGACTGTGATGTCCTGATTCTTTCTTAGTGGAGGGAACCTATGTGAGCAGGCTTTGGCTGCCAGGTACCCACTGCATTACCACCTCTGGTAGTGAGCTCCGGGTCAAACGGTTCTGGGAGTCCCGGTGGTAAGGTTTGTGGGTTCCCCATCCTTTCCGTCGAGGTCCCCTGGGCCGGGGTTTTATTCCTGAAGCCCTGTAAATTGGGGCGAGGACCGAGGTTGCGTGTGCTGTTCCTGGGGATACTGGGTGAGGGTTGATAACCTGGGGTACAGATTGTGGACCGTGGTTTAGGTCCGGTGCTGTGGGGTGAGGGTTGGGGCTTCCTTGTGATTCAAAGACTCCTTCCAGGGTGACATGGTATTGGTGAAAACTTTGCTGGGAGCCGAATGCCTTCATTTGGTTCACATGATACCACCCGGCTTTCTTGTGCTCTACCATGACCTTGTATACCGAGGGGCTGGCCTTATCTACCACTGGATAGGGGCCGGCATATTTGGGGGACAAGAACGTTCCTGGCTGGAAGACTCTGAGCATTATCTGTTGCCCAGCCTCATATTCGATGGGTTTTACCTCACCATAAAAATAGGCCTTACTTTGCTGCTTCCGTTTGCCTATCTTAACGGCTGCAGCCTGTTGTGCAGCCTGTATGTTTTTTAGGATGGCTCTCACGGCATTTGTGTGGGTGAGGGCCGTGACTTTGGGCCCGGACAGATCCAGCCTGAGTAAAGGTTCAATTCCTCTCATAGGTCGCCCGGTCATGAGGACATGGGGGGTGAATCCGGTGGAACTAGATACGGAATTGCGCACTATCATTAATATGAAGGGAAGGACTTTGTTCCAGGAGTGATTGTTCTGCTGAACGGTCTTACAGATCATATCTTTGAGGGTACGGTTCATCCTCTCTACTACACTGCTAGATTGGGGATGGTAAGCAATGTGGAATTGTTGCTTTATCCCGAACAATTCCATCACGCGTTGCATTACTTGGGCAGTGAAGTGAGTGCCCTGGTCCGAGTCGATGCTGCGGGGAAGGCCCCACCTAGTGAATATATGGTGCACTAGGATGTTAGCCATGACCTTGGCTGTGTTAGTGCGGGTTGGGAAAGCTTCCACCCATTTACTAAAAGTGTCTACGATGACCAGGGTGTATTTGTAACCTTCCACTCCGGGCAGTAGGGAACCAATATAGTCAATCTGGAGATTTGTCCAGGGACCTTCCACAGGGCGAGTATGCCTCAGTTCCACTTTGTGGGCATATTTATCAGGATTGTTCTGTGCACAGATGATACAATTATCGACGTAATGCCGCACATCCTGTTCTAGGTTTGGCCACCAACACAATCCTTTGATTTGCTCACTTGTGGTTCCTGCCCCTTGATGGCCCTGGACAGCGTGGGTTTGGAAAATGATTTGGTTACAGTCCCTGGTTGGGACCACATATAGGCCGTCCTTAAGGACAAAAACCCATCCTGTACCGATATTGCGTCTCGCCATTTTTCAAAGCAGGCGGGGTTTGCCCCTTCCTGAATTTGTTTCAGGTCCTGGTCACTGCTCTGGGCTTGTTTTAGGTCTTCAACCTTGGTCTGGCTAACAGTCACAGCTTCAATTCGCTCTGTAACTATTGGTTGCCAAAATTTCCTCTCTCTCGCACCCTGTTTGGCTAATTCATCCGCCCTTATGTTCCCAAGTGGGGAGGTGCGGTGGTGGGCCTTTACTTTAATTATGCCATACTCCCGGTCTTGGGCAGCCTGGAAAATAAATCTTAACAGAGGGGCTGATGGTAGAGGTTTCCCATCTGTAGATATGAATCCCCTTGCTTCCCATAGGGGCATGACGTCTATTAAACTGTTGCAGACATACATACTATTGGAGTGTATGTCCGCGGGCGTGGGGAACAGGTCAGGATGGCTGACTACGTATGCTATCGCTGCCAGTACTGCAGCTTGTGCACTCGTGTGTGCTGGAAGTTTTAAGGCTATCTCCCTCAGGAGCTTGCCTTCTTGGTCTTCCAGGTATATCCCACATCCTGTCCTCCTGTTTCCCTCTTCCACTATGGATGACCCATCTACAAAATTTTTGAACTGTCCTGAGCCTGGGTTTGGCTGATTCCCCTGGCTCCTCCCAGCTTTTGTTTTGGCAAAGTTGGCCCCTTGGGATCTTTTATTGCCAGAACCTGGCATTCATGGGGCTCCCCGCCGTAGGTTAGGTTGTCTGCCAGGAATGTGGGGACCTGGGTGTGTTTGACCGCAATGTCTCGACCCTGTAACATGAGTGTCCACCGTGCAATACGGTTTTGACTAACTGTCCCATCTTTAATTCGGCCGTTCAGCAGTAGTTGTATGGGGGTGTGTTCTGTAAGTATAATGAGGGGGTGCAAGCTGACTATGTAGTTAAAGCGGTGCACTGCCCAGAAAACTGATAGTAAGTGGGTTTCGTACACCGAAAAACTTTGTTCAACCGGAGTTAGTATGCGGGAAGCGTAAACAATTGGGCCGAGTCGTCCGTGCCATTCTTTGAGGAGCATGGCAGCTAGTGTGCTGTCAGTGGCCGCTACTTCAAGGGCAAAGGGGAGTTCAGGGTTGGGTACCTGTAAGGCAGGGGTTTGTGCAAGGGATTGTTTGAGGTCTGAGACTGCTTGTGTGTGTCGCGCAGTCCAGACCCACGGAGTGTTTTTCCGTAAAAGTTCGGACAGAGGAGCGGCTTTAGTGGCGAAACCGTCTATGTGGTTGCGGCAGTACCCCACTAAGCCCAGAAAGGAGCGCAGGGAGCTCACGTCCTTTGGTAAGGGAAAGCGTGTTACAGATTCGATTCACTTCCTTTCTATCTCATGCTTTCCCTCAGTCACTACTGTACCCAAGTAAGAGACCTGTCGCCTCATAATCTGGGCTTTCTTGGGATTTACCTTTAACCCTAATGTAGTGAGGAGGTTCAGCAGTTCATCCAATAACTTTAGATGTTCCCCTCTTGTTTCAGTCAGTAAGAGGAGATCAGCTACATATTGTACCAAACATTCTGGTTTGGAGAATCCCTCCAAGCCTTTTGCTAAGTGCTGGTGAAACATGGAGAGGGAGTTATGAAAACCTTGTGGTAAACACGTCCAGCCGTACTGTTGTCCTGGAACGTGAAGGCAAATTTGTATTGACAGTGGTGATCTAAGGGAATTGACCAGAAGTCGTTACTGATGTCCAACACTGAAAAGTTTTGCGTGTGGGGCTTGTTTCATTATGGCTTCTTGGCTAGTTGCCACTGTGGGGGCTGTGACGGGGGTGGTCTGATTTAGGGCTCGATAATCGATTGTGAGTCTCCAGGAACCGTCCGGTTTCCTTACCGGCCATATGGGGGAGTTGTTAGGGGAAGCAACAGGGTGCAGGACTCCTTGTTTTAATAAACTGCTAATCACCTTGGCTACTTCCCCTTCGGCTTGCTTAGGGAAGCCGTACTGTCTTTGGGATTTAGGGTCAGGACCTTCTATGATTACCTCCCCTGTTATTCGGCCGCAGTCATGCTTGTGACTGGTGATTGCCTGTGTGTGTTTGGCTAATATACCCTGTGCTTCAGGGTCTTCCGTCATTTCTGTGGGCCTGATCCACAATTCTCCAAAAGTAGATATTCGGTCTACGTATCTGCCGGTGGCCACCTCGACTGGGGATTGACAGGTGGTTGGCATTTGCCAAATGCAACAGTTAGCGGGGTCAAACGATAGGTTGCATTTCCTCACCAGATCGTACCCTAGAATGTGCTGTGCCTCTGGGTGGAGTTTAACCAAGATAGTTGGGTGATGACATATTATATGACCCAGTCAAAATTCTAATGGGCCTGTTTCCAAGCCTTCCTGTAAATGTCCCGTAAAGCCACTTAAAATTATTGTTTTCCTGGTAGGCCAAGTGCAGCTGAGGTCACGGGATGCGTTAAGAGTGGTACGGGATCCCCCTGTGTCCCATAGGAACTCAATGGGGCGGCCTCCTACTTTTCCTTTTACAAGGGGTCTCCCTGCACTATCCCATTCAGTGTTGCAAACCCAGGTTGGGGAGGTCTGACGCAGTCATGCTTCCAGCCTGGAGTCTAATTGGGGGTAGAGGCTGAAAGGGGTGTCGGAGGCATCCACCGGGGTTGTGATGCATTGTCTAGCAGGTCCTTCTAATGACATAGGTTGGGGTTCTCCTCTGTGAAATCGTTGGGGCGGGCTTGGGGTCTGGCTGGGCGGGGCTCTACATTCCCTGGCAAAATGGCCAATCTGGCCACAGTTGTAACACTGCGCTTGTGGGGGTGGATACTTGGAAGTGGCTTTGTCTTGTTCCCTGTACCTGGGGTTGGGGATATATCAGGGTTCTGCGCAGGGCTGCGGTTTTCTGTATCGATGATTGGCAGGCGTATCGGGGGGTGGGTACCCTGAGTTTCCCTGTCCCCTGTTTCTACCTTCCCCTTCATTACGCCAAACTGGGGCTGGGTCTGTGTGGATTGGGTTCATCTTTCTGTGTTTTGTGGGCTTGGGGGTGCCTGTTTGTCTGACTTCCCGTTCCCGCACACGAGTCATTTTGCGGATGGCCCAGGCTTCTGTATGTGTATTATCATCGGGATCAACATTCTCACAGGCTTTCCGACTCCCCTCGGTGGCGAGTGCCATCAGGGTCCGGATCCATGTGGGCCGGTGGTGTGCATTTAATTGGACTCGATTTAATTGGCCGAAAACCGCAACAAATTGGTTCCATAGTCGGTTAGCATAGGCTGTCGGGTGCTCCCCTCTCTTTTGTTGGCAGTTGTTTAAGCCTTGTACCAGGTCATCCCTATTGTAGCCTATGGCGGCCAGAACGGCTGCCTTCACTTCTGGTAGGGTTCCCCTGGCCACGTTCTGGGGTTCGGGTAGGGCGGAACGGATGGCAGGACTTAAACATAACAGAATAAGTTTAACCTCTTCTGCCTCGTCTAGGCCGTTTAAAACACGATATTGGGTGACCTGGTCAAAGAGAGCATGTGGATCCCCAGAGGGTTCAAATACTCCAATCGCTTTAGCTATGTCAGTGAGCTGTGTCATGGTGTATGGAGTTACATAAGTCACATTGTGGTTCTGTCCGTCCTGTCGTTGGGTGGTGACCAGATTCATCGGTACAGGAACCGGATTAGTGACTGGGCTTATTGGATGGTAAAAGGACTAGGAGCTGAGACTGAGTTTCCCCCGAGGGGGGCCGGATTAGGTGGTGCCGTTGGTTCCACTACCGGGAAGGGAGGTGGGGGTTCCCAGTCGGCAGTGGCGCTAGCTGTTGCATAATGGCACGCATCCTCTTCTAAATCCCCCACTCTACCCCTGGGTCACTATCCCCTGTTTCGGTCGTGTATGCACACATTACACCCCTTTTTATGGCTAATTGTGCTTTTAAATCTTCAATCTCGCGCAGGCATTTGGAGTGGTCTGTTGCGCGGGCTATATTTACTTTTCCTGCATGGTGCAAAACTTTTACTGCAGCCTGTAGGTCACTATGTTTACGTTTAACTTCCTCTACCTGTTGCAGCGCAGCCTCTCTCTCACGGACAGCACGCTGTGTCTTTTGGTAGGCTTTATCACATTGAGCCTGGAATTGGCTCATGTGTATCATATTGATTTGGTTCCTTTCCTCTCGTGTGTTTCCCTCTGCTTCCAATTGTTGTATGCACGCGGTCTTACATCGGGCGAACTTAAATGTGAGGATGGTTAGGTACACTGCCATAAGTAGGATTCCTATTATGGCCAGTTGTGACAGAATGTGGACTCATGGGTGGATTTGGACATTTGAACCCCAATCCCAGAGGTCCTCCCATTCAGCATGACTGGCCATAATTATTTCCTTTTAGGATTCGTCACTTGAGTATAGGTAAGGGATCGGGGTAGGGGTCCGGTTTTCGCTAAATTCCCTCCCATAGATTTTACCCAAATTCCCGAGACTGTTCTAGTTCTAACTACACAGTTTGTCCACCCTGTGTTACAGACACCGGGTTTATGGCCCAATTTACTGGCTGAATCTGTATTAGTCCTTCACTCACTTAAGACTGGCCGTCACGTGGGGCAGCTGCCCTCTTAATTCAGGCTCAGAAGGAGTGTTGAAGAATACCGGGTTGAAGGTTTGACTTCGGAGCAACGTATCACTTCTTATCGAAGTCCCATCTGGGGTGCCACTTTGTACCTGTTAATTCTCAGATACTTTCGACCAGTTTGCTTACTCTAAGCTTTTCCCCTGGTGCCCTTATTTGCAAGATGGACAAAGGACGAACACAAGTGAAGGTTCAACAAGTTTATTAATAATAACACTATTAACCCTTAAATTACCCACATAAAACAAGAGGATACCCCAGATTCAAGTATACTACCCGTAAAGATGGTTTGGTTGAACTGCAGCTCGATTCTCTGAGTCCCTCTGGTCCGTCGTCACAAAGGTGAGTCTCGATGGCAGCTTCTTCCTTCCATCCTTCTTCGGTCAGTCTTCCGAATGGGCAAGGCCATCTCCTTCGTCGAGTCTTTGCTCCTGTGTGTCTCAAAGTGTGTCCCTTTATCCCCCAGCCTGCTTGCCTTTCCAGAAACTTCTCTGGCTTCCGGCCAATGAGGTTCCAGGAGGGGGTTCCATTACCCAGTGGGTTTCTTGATGTCTGCCTGACAGGACACCAGGGTCTGCCCCCAGGTGTCCCATCTCCATGCTGTTGTTATCAGATAAGGTATCTACAGGAACTCTTGGTGACAAAGTCTGGCCCGATCTGGGCTTCTAACGATAGGCTGGTGCATTTCAATGAGGTGCAATGATCTCCTGCTAAGTATCAGTAGATTGTAACGACCTTTGATGGGTGGTTGATGGGTCAGGCGCAGACACGTTTGTGTATTTGTACAATTGGCCTGCCTGAGGTTTGACTGTGTTTGATTTTAATATGCCCAATTCTTTAATTTAGGATATCCAATTTTGTCAGCCTTAAAACTAGGCCCTGTTTATATCACCACAAAATGTAACTCCTCTATTCAAGAAAAGAAAGAGACACAAAGCAGGAAATTGTAGGCCAATTAGTCAAATATCTGTCATTGGGAAAATATTAGAATCCATATTGAGGGAGGTTGTATGAGGACATGTAGAAAATCAGAATATAATCAGGCAGAGTCAACATGGTTTTGTGAAAGGGAAATTATTATTGATTCGGGATCTTTGAGGATATAACAAGCAGGGTAGATAAATTAGATATCATGTATTTGGATTTCCAAGAGACCAGTTAACAACCACTTAAGTGCTGCTTTATCCCGGCCTCATCCTTCAGCCCCCACCATCACAAGTTTAGTTACTGCTTCAGGAGGAGAAAGAAACTAGCGCATCATCAGACTCTAGTTGCCCAGGAAGAAACCACTCTTCAGGAAAGGTGGTGGCAAACTGGTATTCCCACTGGATTAATAATCCAGATACCCAAGGTAATGCTCTGGGAATGTGGGATCAAATCCCACCACAGCAAATGGTGAAATTTGAATTCAATAAAAATCTGAAATTAAAAATGCATGAAACCATTGTTGATTGTCGTAAAAGCCCACCTGGTTCACTAATGCCCTTCAGGGAAGGAAATCTGTCTTCCTTACCTGATTTGGCCTATGCATGATTCCAGATCCACAGCAACATGGTTGACTCTTAAATGCCCTCGGAAATAGCCTCGCAAAGCACTCAGTTCAAGGGCAATCAGGGATGAGCACAAATGCTGGCCCAGTCAAGGATGCCTGCATCCTATGAATGAATAAATAAGACCCCCTTGCTGCAACGGTTCCCAACCTATCAGTCCTCTGTTTCAGACCATCACAGTGTCCTTTTGTCTTGGAATAAAAAGACCACCACAATCAGCCATTCCACACCAACATTACCCAATAACACACCCAATACAAATCATTACCCTTGTGTATTCCGTTAGTGCCTTCGTCTGATCTACTTCTCATCCACAGTGTTTACCTTAATGGCTGCAGCTTGGCTGCTGTCATTCAATGGGGTAGAATGCAGATGGTGTTGCAAGAAGCCCACAAGTAGCTCGAGTCTCTGAAGGCCTGTCTTCAGACTGTACTACTTCAATGGTAACCTGAACTGGCTGACTGACCAGGGACAGCAGTAGTACAGGTAGGGGGCACCGTGATGGGAGCACAAACACTGTCACCCTGAAAGTGGAGAGCAGGTTCAGGCTCCATGGAGCCAGTGCCACTCCCTCCCCCTGGGGCGGTGCACCTGAATAATCATAGTAATCTGCTGGGACACATTCATAGATGACTCTGGTCAGTAAGCGTCAAAGCTAATTGGCATTAAGAGTTGGGCAAGATGTCTGTGACACTTTCATTGTATAATAAGACCACTGTGCAATTAAGAAGCAAGATCTTTGCTGAACCTATTTTAATTCCCCATATTAGTTGATGCTGAGGCTAATTTTAATGCTGGTACATCTCTGGGATATGCTAAGTAAGCAGCTACCATGGGTCAAATCTGTACGCTTCTTATTTGGTACGGCTTAACTCCACACTGCAACTGATTAGGGTGGAACGGTTCAATGATGGGAAAACTGGTGGTGAATGATTGGAATACAGTGGACCCTTTTGATTAAGACATAACAATATCTGACTTAAAACCTCATCACAACATTCCAGCATTCTTGGTTATTTACTAATCTGCCTGCTTCATTAATCTGCCCTGGGTAAGTCAACTTGTCACTGAGTGCTGAGAGTCTTATCACTTGACTCCAGGTAACCCTCCCTAACCTCCCTGGACTTTGGTAAATTACATTTGTCTCTATGGAGCACATTTCATTTTGGATATACAGAAATTCTATCGATTTTCACTAGCTTATTGAGAAGGCCCTAAAACATGGTGATGGACTCGCTTGCATGTCATATATTAAACAAACCAAAAAATGCAGAGCTATGCAGCTGAAGTGATGAATTTTGACTCACCAAGGATGCAACATAATTAGATTTCATTGTCATACATGGCATGTAGGATGCAGTCAATAATGTCAATAAATCACAAGGATGGTACAATTCACATACAGTGAAAGAAAACAGCAATGAATACAGCTTTGCCTCGATTTCCATCAAGATTATGTATTCCAAAAAGACAAGTAAAGCAGAAAAATGTTGAATTAATTGGGAATACTTGAACTAATCTTACATTAATGGTTTTGTTTTAAATGTACTGCACTATAAGACTCTCTCTGGGCTGGATTTTGAAGGACTCTATAATCCTCACACCACCAACGTTCCCGACCCCACACCCGCTTCACTGGCTCAGGATTTGGCGGGAGATGGGATTTCTGTGCAAGGACATTGCAGATAGCTGGCAGTCCTATAGTCCCAGCAGTGTCGGGCGGGAGTGATGGCTGCTGCTGAGACTACAGGCAGTCTCCATTGGAGATTGTCGCTGAAGCTGAACATCAAGGTTCCTGATGGGGGTGATTTTGCTCAGGTTAGGCTGGCTGGCCTCATTGATGGAAGGTGAGGCAGATGGAGTTTGAGAGTTCAGTGGGAGACAGTAAAGCAGAAAGTGTGACCTAGGGGTGAGGGTGCTGCCAATGCCACTGGAAATCCCCAAAGTAGGTCCCACCCCCTTTCATGACCAGCATCCCATGTGGCTAAAGATGTCGGGTGATGTGCTTGGATTGGGATTTGCCCTGTCGCAAGTAAAATAGCAACAGGGACGGGACGAGGCCCAATAGTGACCAGCAATTGGCCATTTAAAGAGCCTGAATAAGCCCAAAAGCGGGCAGGCTGTCCAGTGCCTCCACTGCCACCCTGGGTGGGTGGGTAGGCCATGCGTTGCATCTTATGAGCACTCCCCCATCCCCCCCCCCCCCCTTCCCCACCCCTGCCTTCAAACCGACCGGCTAGGGGCATAAAATCCAGTCCAGATTGCTACAGTAACAACATGCTAGTTGTGTGTTGTGTTACTTGTGAAGTCAATTTATCATTTCAAGATTGTTTGCCAGAAAATCATTTCTGGTATTCCACCAATCTTACCAACAGAAGCATGAAACAGAGTCAGGGAACATGTGTTTGACAGGTTCATTTCACAGAATGTGATGTAACAAAAGCTTTTAGAACAGTCTTATAATTCAGAAAGTATTTGAGCGAAAATGTGCAGTCTGTAGTTTGAGACTGGTGATTTATCAATCAGTTCACCTCTTGGCATTTATGGTTGTATTTCTGCTTCAATGGTTCATTCTTTAATTTCCAAGTTTTTGATGAATAAACAGAAGCAAAACCGATGGAAAAAATAACTGTGAATTGCAATGCTTATGACTGGAGAGCTGGTTTGTTGCATTCCTTTCCTCAGGGTGACTCATTTTAAGAAATGTGAGCTGATTAATTTCAAATATCAAATTCATTATTTTTCAAAATAGGTTTTTCTTTTAATTATTTGTTAACAAGACAGGATAATGGAATTTAGTTTAAGGAAGGAAAAAAAATCAGAACATAATGTCAGGGCTACTTGGAAAGGCAGAGAGCTGGGAGACACAATGGTCCAAATGTGGGCGGCATGGTGGCACAGTGGTTAGCACTACTGCCTCACAGCGCCAGGGACCCAGGTTTGATTGGATCACTGTCTATGTGGAGTTTGCATGTCCTCCCCGTGTCTGCGCGGGTTTCCTCCGGGTGCTAGTTGGCTGCATTGGCCATGCTAAATTCTCCTTCGGTGTACCTGAGCAGGCGGCGGAGTGTGGTGGCTAAGGGATTTTCACAGTAACTTCATTGCAGTGTAATATAAGCCTACTTGTGACACTAATAAACGTTAAAAATAACTGTCTCCTGTGTTGTAACCATTCTGTAAATCTGTGAAAAGGTTTATCAGTTCGTACATTGTCAATTAGAATTGTTCATTCAAACTGCAATGTTTTAAATATATTGGGACATCTTTAATACAAATTGAATTTGAATTCAATGGAACATTCAGTTAGGTGAGTCAGTGTGTGCCCATAGCAATCACATAAATTTCAATCCTGCCTCACAGACAACCACAGTTGTCCCTAAGCCAATATATGACCCTGGTGTCACAAGCCCACTCATTCATTTGCTTGCCCTACTCCAGCATGTGGTCTCACTAGTACGGATGCAGAACTTGTTGCTTAACCCTTACTGGAGTATTTGTAAACAGTGCTAGCATCATCACTGTTTTGATATTCCTCAATGCCTACTTGTATTCCCTTTGCATCAAGGTCACACTCCCAAAAGATTCAACAATCCTACTTCACTGAACTGCATGTCTCCCATTAGATGTACAAAATTGAACTCCACCCTTTGTAAGGAGGAGATTTTTGTTATTTGTTCTTGTGGTGCGAGTGTCACTGGCAAGGCCAATAGTTATTGCCCATCTCTAATTGCCCTTGCTGTTTAGGAGCCTATGGTATTTCCTCACAGAAATGCCAAGTAATCACCACCTCCAACAAGAGAACATCTAACCACCTCCCCTTGAAATTTGATAGCATTGATTTCCCACTATCAACATCCTGGGGGTTACCGTTGACCAGAAACTGTAGCTACATAAAAACTGTAGCTACAAAATCAGGTCAAATTTCCTGTTGTCCCTGCTATTTGGGAGTTAACACTCTTAGTTGATTTTACATAAAGCCCAAGCAAATGTTGTCAGCTCCTGCTGGTTGAAACAATATGCAGTTTTCCTTGGAGATTTAGCCAGATGAATATTATCGGTTCTCATTGCCTGAGCAAGTTTCCTGCTGTTTGAGGTGACACACTAAGAGCACTTGGCTCCAAGATTAATGAGGGTTTGAACGACTCTATTCCAGTCCTATTGTTCTGCGATGTAGACCTTAGTTGCATTACCATTCCTTGAGTGTGTTGTATTGATGACATTTCCTTTGTGCCATTGTGTTGGCTAATCAGATTTTTGATTGCATTAGTCAGTAGTAGGTAATAGCATTTCCCGAGTACTATTGTTCCCTGTTTCCCCCATCAACATCCAAATCCTTTTAGAATCATAGAATCCCTACAATGCAGAAGGCCATTTGGCCCATCGAGTCAGCACTGACTCCCGACATGGCATCTTACCCAGACCATCCCCCCCTGACCCATCCCTGTAATCCCATGCATTTATCCCACTAATCCCCATAACAGACACAAATTTAGCATGGCCAATCCCATCTGGCCTGCACATCTGTGGACTGTGGGGGGGAAATCCATGCAGACATGGGGAGAATGTGCAAACTCCACACAGTCACCCAAGACCAGAGATAGTGATTGGATAGTGTGAGGATTTTAAAAAAGCATTCTTGCCAATTGCATGAGTGTTGAACTAAGGCGCAATCAGACTACTTGACCTCAGGTTTTTAAGAAAAGAGGATAGTTTTCATTGTATTTAACGAGGACCAAGATTTTTTTTAAAAATTCTCTGACTTGACTTAGAGATACACACACACCCCCAAACCCCTCTACCCTTGCATACGTACAAACACACACGCCCCCGTTCCTTCCCTCCCACACACGCACAAATGTACGCCCACAGACAGGTACACAGCGCAAGCGTACACACGCGCGCACATCCGCCCTCCCACACACACACATACACACACACATATACACACAAATGTATGCCCACAGACGGGTACACACACACTTACATGCAGACAAAGTTCACACACATACAAATAGATTTCAGAGTGGGGAGGAAACATTACACAGTGAGTTCAGTAAATTTAAAAGGGTATACTGCTCTTAAAAATTGGTGTCTCAGCTAGCTTCAGGCTGGAGTTTGTTGTCCTGCTACTTTCATTCGGTGGTCCTGCTGCTTTTCAGTGTCAAAGCATTTTTAAAATATAGGAGGATAATTTATCTCTTCTTCTGAAGACAGCAGTGCCAGGTTGAGTTCTTTTTAAAAATCTCTGTCTGTGGCATCAGAATAACCAAATTCAGCAGGCAGAGATCAAAACTTGCCATTTGAAAGGGGGGAAGAGAGGAAAGGAACCCATTTGGCATTTTGTTCCTTCAGCATCTCATTTGCTGGTTTCCCAGAGAAAGTAAATGCTTTAACAAACACAGGATTTGCTTGTCACATGAACTTTCCAACTGCCCAATGACCCAGATATTGTCATGGTTAGTGTATTCCATTTACCTTGATTAGGTTATGGCTGGGAATTGTTCTTTCAGCCAGGGTTCTGTTGTCCATGTGATTATATCTAATGGTTTGTGTCCACCTGGTTGAGTACTTAGACAATTGTCTGGATGCTTTGCGATTGGAGAGGAGCTGGCCCACCTTCATTCTCTTTCAAGGACATTGTTCCTGGTGCAGCTTTGGTGACAAGTTGTCTCTATTTTAATAGTTTTGGAATGCACAAGGAACAGTAATACAAACTTGCAACCATGTTTGACCATGATGCCAAATGATTGGAATGAGGTTTCAATGTTTTTTAAATCCAGCCAGTAAATATAAAAAATTTATAGGAAGCAGATTTTCTCAACAATGTAGTTGCTGGTTACTAAGGTTTAAACAAGATTACATTAAGTTGCATTGATTATCAGACATAGCAAACTACTATGAAGAAAAACTAAAAAGGAACAAAATAAGTGATTGACTTGTAAATCAAGTTACCACTTTAGATGTAATCTCCAATCTTGATGGAAATTTTTCACAAAACTATGCTAGTTTTCCAAAATGAAGCTTCGATTCAAGTTTCCACTCAAACTCATTTGCATCATCAGACATAAACTTGTTCAAGAACAAACACAATTGGGCAATGTTTTGCAATATAACTTTTTTTTGTTCTTGCTTGAAAGTATATTCATTTCTCTAACTCCCTTTCATCCTTCAAAACATTCCATAAAAGCTGCCTTGTTGGTCAAGCATTTATTCATCTGCCCTAACCTTATGAGGCTCAATGTCAAATTTTGCTTCCTAATGCTCATACGAAGTGCTTTGAGATGTTTTATTGCAGTAAAGACATGATATAAATACAATATCTTTTTGATATATCTGAGAGTGGTAACCTGATGCATTTTTACTGTTACTGATGAAAATAAGTTTATCTCAAAATATAATCATTTTTAAACAGGAATGCCAAGTCCATTATCTGAGAGTAATGAGGTTCTAAATAACTAAAAATTCGGACAGAATAGAATCCCTACAGTGCAGCAGGAGGTCATTCGGCCCATCGAGTCTGACTCTCTGATAGAGCATCTCACCCAGGCCATATCCCCGGAACCCCATGTAATTACCCCGCTAACCCCCTTAACCTCCACATCTTGGGACATTAGAGCAATTTACCGTGGCAAATCCACCTAACCCTCACATCTTTGGACTGTGGGAGGAAACTGGAGCACCTAGAGGTGACACACATGGACATGGGGAGAATGTGCAGACTCCACACAATCACACAAGGCTGGAATTGAGCCCAGGTCCTTGGCACTGTGAAACAGCTGTGCTAACACAGTGCCATTGTGCCGCTTTTTCAAAAAAAATTAAAATTAATTTTCAAATATTTAAAATAATTTATTAGTTTCATTAGTGTACAATAGTCAGTTTAATGCTTTATCAAACATTTCTAAATATTTTTAAAATTCTAAAAGGATGTTCAATTATGCCTTTGTACCTAAAATATTGCTTAATTTTGTCAAAGCCTGCAAATGGTTTTAAGGTTATTTATTAGTGTCATAAGTAGGCTTACATTAACACCGCAATGAAGTTACTGTGAAAATCCCCTAGTCGCCACACTCGACATCTGTTCAGTTACACTGAGGGAGAATTGAGCATGGCCAGTGCACCGAACCATCCCTTCTTTTGGACTGTGGGAGGAAACCGGAGCATCCGGAGGAAACCCAAGCAGACATGGGGAGAATGTGCAGACTCTGCACAGACAGTAACCCAAACTGGGAATTGGTCCCTGGCACTGTGAGGCAACAGTGGTAAGCACTGTGCCACCATGGGTGCAATTAGTGAATGGTAATTAGTACCTGTGCAACCAAGTGAAAATTCTTGGCATTTGTAGATTACAGTTCTTGATTGTAAAGCAAATTTATAATTTTGTTTATTGCTGTTGAAGAAAAAATACTTAATAATGCACATCTCTGCTTAATTTTGGTAGGCTTTGGTTCTGTTCTTGATCTATCTTTGCAATATATTTTAGTAATTTACCACTGATGAGTTGGAAACATCACAATCAGTGCCAAAAGACTTGAACACTTCTCCACCAACATGATACTTGTGATATATATATATATATATATAAAGATGTACAAGTTTCTGGCTAAGAATTTAGAAGTGGTCAGCGTCCAGCACAGTTGAGTATTTTTTATGTCAAAATATTGTTGTGATGTACTGGCATTTCTGAGGTGAAAGAAAAATTCCATGCCAGACATTGAAATTCGGATTTAACAACCAGACATCAAATCACAATGCAGATATCTGAAATTCTGATGTTGGAACATGGGAAAATTAAGTTCCCCCACAGTCCAAAGATGTGCTGGTTAGGTTGATTGGCCATGGTAAATTGACCCGAGTGTCAAGGGGATTGGCAGGCTAAATATGAGAGGTTACTGCATAAAGGCCTGGGTGGCATTGTGGTCAGTGCAAACTCAATGGGCTGAATGGTCTCCTTTTGCACTGTAAGGATTCATAGAATCATAGACTCCTACGGTGCAGAAGGAGGCCTTTCGGCCCACCGAGGCTTGATCCTCATAACCCCATGCGTGTACCCTAGTTAATCCCCCTGACACTAAGCAGCAATTTAGCATGGCCAATCTACCTCACCCCCACATCTTTGGACTGTGGGAGAATACCGGAGCACCCGGAAGAAACCCATGCAGACATGGGGAGAATGTGCAAACTCCACACAGACAGTAACCCAAGCCGGGAATCGAACCCGGGTCCCTGGCACTGTGAGGCAGCAGTGCCAACCACGTGAAGTGCGGAAATAAAAAGGTCAATGATGCAATGTTAAGGAACATGAGGGTCAAGAAAGGAATTTAGGTGGTCAATAGTATAGGGATGATGGGGTTCCAGGGAGCTTGCACATATGGGAGTGAAGTGTGGGGTTGGGGAGAGGATGGGGGGGCACAGTGTCTATTTGTACTAGATAGGAAAGAAAAGAAAGGCAGAGGAATAAAAAAACATGTGGATGCTACAAGGCCTGGGGTAAAGGCCTCACATAATATGCTGGCTACTTTGTGCCTGTTTAAAAAAAGCAGGTGCCACTCTGAAAATCTATGAACTCATTCACATGCCCCATTCTTATTTGACATCAGGGTGGGGATGGTGGTAACAATCAAGGTCCATGTTTCCATTCATTCACATTTACCTCCATAATACAAGCAATTCTGTTGATCTTGGAGATAGAAGACTGCAGGTAACAGCAATCTAAACAAGTGTCTCAGAATGAATTATATCCACTGACTAAAAGGTCATTTTCCCATTACTGGTGAACATTCGTAAAATTATCCCTGAAGTATTTCGATGAAAAATGACTTCAACTGTGCACGAGCAGAATTATGAACAGTTAATATTTGCATTTCTTCTCAACAGGCACAGGCCATTCTTCTGGATAGTTGATTTTTTTATACGGAGAGAAAATAATTTGGTTGTGTCCTTTCACAGATATTTTCTTTAAGTGGCATAAATATATATTTAGAGAAGGTAGCATCGGTGAGTTTTACCTTACTAAACTGAACATTATTAATTGAGATGCAAGTATTGCAAACGGAACTGTAAACAATGTTTTGTAGTAATATCACTAACAATATCAGTAAACTATCTTATTTTTGTGGTGCCTGGGGGAAGAATGTTTAGACTATGATCTCCAGCTTAACATGGAGAGCTGAAATTAAAATTGGCCTTAAAATTGGTGCTATCGGGGGCAGGGGAGCTAGGGGTGGCATTCAAGTGGGGGCAATAAATGGGAATATTGTAATTTTGGGAGAAAGAATATTTCTCTGCAGCTACATGAGTCCTGAAGGCTATATTGCCTCGTCAGTGCCAGAGTTAAGGACATCTCCTGAGTGCTGGAGTGGTACTTGGAGTGCGAGAGAAAGAATCCAACTGTTAAGGTCCTCTTAGATACCAATGACATATGTAGAACTATGAAAGTGTTAAAGATAGTATGAGCAGGTAAAGGCAAAATTAAAATGCAGAACCAAAAGGGTAGTAACCTATGGATTACTACCAGGACCACAAGTAAACTGGCAAAGGGTAAAAAGATCAGAGAGTTGAATGTGTGACTCAAAAATTATTACATAAGGAATAGTTTTTGGGTTATGGGGCACCAGCGCTAACACTGGGGAAATTGGAAGTTGTACCATTGAGATGGCTGTCACTTGAACCACACTGGAACCGTGATCCTTGTGAATCATATAACTAAATAGAGGGGTGGGGGAAGCATTCACATCAGGGAAGATTTTGAAAGTTAATGAGAAAGGACAAAGCAATACTGCAGGATAGATATGGGTAATGATAACCAGAGTATGATAGGCAGGGACAGAATATACAATCATAAAGAATGCATTCCAAATGGGGTCAGAGTATGGAAAATGGTAAAAGATGTAATTTGAGGTTCTTCGACTGAATTCATGCACTATGCCTAACGAGAAGAATGAACTGCTGCAAATAAATGTTAATGATGTGATAAATGTTACAGAGAAATGGTTGCAAAGTGATCAAGGTTGGGAACCGAATATTCAAGAGTATTTCACATTTTAACAGCATAGGAAGAAAGCAAAGTGAGTGGGCTAGTATTTCACATTTTAACAGCATAGGAAGAAAGCAAAGTGAGTGGGCTAGTTCAGCTAATAATGAATGAGATCAGTTCAGGAGTGAAAACTGATCTTGGATCAATTTGTAGAGTCAGATTGGGTAGAAATAATAAATGGCAAGGGAAAGAAGTCACTTTTGGGAGTAGTTTTATAAGCCTCTTCACAATAGCCACCCATAGGCCAAGGTATAAATTTAAAAAACAAATACTTGTGAGAATTGCAATAATCACGGGCAGTTTTAAACTTCATATAGATTGGACAAATCAAATTGACAAAGCTAGTGTTGAGGATAAGTTCACAGTGTATTCAGGACAGTTTCATAGAAGAATACATTCCAGAATCAACCAAGGAACAAGCTATTTTAGACTTGGTAAAGTATGATGAGACAGGATTATTTAATGATCTTGTACTAAAGATTGCTCAAGGCAAGAGTAAACATAACATAATAGAATTTCATATTCAGACTGAGGGTGAGAAAATTGAGTTTAAATTTTGCTTCTTAAACTAACTTAATTAAGGGCAATAAAGGTATGAAGACAGAATTGGCTACAGTGGATTGGAAAAAAAGTATTATAAAAGGTAAGACAGTAGTAATGGTCGACATTTAAGGAGATATTTCATAACTCTTGAAGATATATTTCATTGGTAAAAAGAGCCTCCTTAAGAAGGGTCCACCATCACTGGCTAACTCAGGAAATTAAGGATGGCAACAAATAGAATGAAAAGGCATATAAAGAGACAAGATGACTGGGCAGCCCGAAGATTGAGAACATTTTAGAAACCATCAAAGGCTTATCAAAAACAGACAGAGAGAAATTAGAATATGATTAAACTAATAAATATAAAAATGACAGTGAGACTTTTTACAGATATATAAAATGGAAGAGAGTAGCTGAAGTAAACTTTGGTCCCTCAGATGATGAGACTGGCAAATTCATAATGGCAAACAAGGAAATGGCAGAAAGTTTGAAGAAGTATTTTGTATCTGTTTTCACGGAAGAAGATACAAACAAATTCCACAAATAGCAGAAAATCAAGGGGAAAGGGGAGGGAGGAACATAAAACAATCATCATCACTCAAGTAAAAGTGCTAGGTAAACTAATTGGCATTAAGGACAAACAAATTTCCTGGACCTGATGGCTTGAATCTAAGGTCTTGAAAGAAGTGGCTGCAGATATGATGGATGTATTAGTTGTAATCTTCCAAAATGTCCTTAATTTGAGAAAGGCCCCAGTTGGAAGATTGCAACTATAACACCTCTATTCAAAAAAATAGGGAGACAGATATCTGGGAATTATAGACTAGCTAGCTTAACGTCAGTCATTAGGAAAATGCTGGAATCCATTATAAAGAAAGTATTAGCAGGACATTAAAAACATCAAAATGCAATCAAGCAGACTCAACATGGTTTTTTGAAAGTTCAATCATGTTTGATAAACTTATCAGAGTCCTTTGACAAGTCGGGTGGAAAGAGGGGAATCAATAGTTGCAGTGTATTTCTGAAAGATATTTTTTATTTCAAAAATATACTTTATTCACGAATAATCTGAGAAAACATTACAGGAAACATTTTTAATCATTACAAACAGTGAAAAATGGTTGCATTTACATTTTCCTTACGGTCAAATTTTAGTGTTGAGTCCAAAATCGTTTCATATATTACAGTATAATACAAAGTTCTTTGTCAAAATATATACATTCATGACATTGCACTTTGTAATTCTTTTACACAGTTACACACAGTTATGCAGTCCGTGTTTTTTTTTAACAGTTACTAGCCCCTTGGTCTACATTGGTTGAAAGGCCTGACATGGTGGCCTTTACCCATTGTGTCTTTGCGACAGTTGCACCAAGCTTGAGAGTGTCCCTCAGCCGTGGTCTGGGACCTTGGAATGTGCTAGTCCACAATGCTCATTGGAGGACAATTCTTTGCATTGCAAGATCAGCAGGTTTTGGACAGACCAAAGAGCATCTTTCACCGAGTTGATGACGCTCCAGCAGCACTTGATATTTGTTTTGGTGTGGGTCCCTGGAAATAACCCATAAAACACAGAGTCCTGCGTCACAGAACAGCTCATGGTGAACCTCGACAAATACCTGCATCTCCAGACCTTTTTTGCAAAAGCACATTCCACAAGGAGGTGTGCGACTGTCTCTTCCTCCTGCTCCCCCCCATTGAGCTTCGAGGGCAACGTGCAATGGCGTTGAGACTTCGGGTGTGCATGAAGGATCTGATGGGGTGTGCCTTTCTCATCACCAGTCAAGCTAAATCTTGGTGCTTGTTTGAAAGTTCTGTTGATGAGGCATTCTGCCAGATGATACTGACAATCTGCTCAGGGAACCATCTGACAGGATCCACCATCTCCTTTTCCTTCAGGGCCCGGAGGACATTATGCATTGACCACTGCTTGACCGCCTTCTGGTCAAAGGTGTGTTTCTGAAAAAAATCCTCCATGAAGGACAGGTAATGCAGTATGGTCCAACTAGTTAGAGTGTTCCGTGGCAATGTAACACCTGGGACAGGTAGAACCTCAAAAAGTAGTGGCGTTTGAGTAGTGAGGATCTACACACAGCTTGATACAGTTGCACACAAAAGTGGCCATCAGGATGAGGGTGGCATTTCCAAGAGATATTTAATTGGCTGCCACCTGAAGGGTTGCTGCACAAGATAAGAGCCCATGGTGTTGGGGTAATATATTAACATGGATCGAGAATTGGCGAGCTAACAGGAAACAAAGTCAAAATAAGTGGGTCATTCTTGGAAATGTTAATGAAGATGAAACACTGCATTACAACAAAGAAATTTATGTTGTTAATAAGGAAGCAAAGCTCTTTGTTTTAAGTGCTCTTATTTCAGTCACTTTGTGGCTAATTGTGTGCAATGCAAGATTTTGTACAGAGTTGTTAATTGTACAGCAATTGTGTTAATTGTATGCAGGTGGAGGGCATTAATTGGGGTTTTACTTGAGTACATATGAAGAGACATTTAGTAGAACTGCGGTGTGGTTGAGTTTGGAGATATATGCTTGAAATGTTTCACTCTGAATAAATGTAAGACCAAGTAAAGATTGACTCCTGTATCATCCTTCACCATCTGGCCTTCTGGAATGCAACAACAGTATTTCTACTTGTTAAGAGCAGGGTTCCCAGTTTGAAGTACAATGAAAAAGAAACCATGAAATGAATTGCTATTAAAGAATCGAATTATGCTTTTAATTGGCTTGGATGTCTGATATCATTTTGTTTAAATTCATTTCCAGTTAATGAGGGAGGAATAAAGCAACCATCCAACTCGTGTCCAGATCCAGGAGAGCCAGAGCATGGAGAAAGAATTGGTTCTGATTTTAGGTAACTAATTATTTTACTTATGTATGTGAGTTGTAATTGAATAATCAGTAATATGCCTATTTTCAATATGATATTTTTCAATATAGGATCATTATGCCATAGAAGGAGGCCATTTGGCCCATTAGTCTGCTCTCTGATAAAGCAGCTCACTTAGTTTAATTCCCCTGCCTTCTCTCTCTAACCCTGAAAATTCTTCCTTTTCAGATAATAGATTCCCTTTATCAATGCTTTACTTGAATCTGTCTCCACCACACACACTGGCCATGCATCCCGGACCCCAACAACTTGCTGCTTGAAAAAGAGTTTCCTTCTATCACCCTTCTTTTAATAGTTACTTGAAATCTTTGCTCTGTTGTTCTTGATCCTTTTGTGAGTGGGAATAGGTTATCCTGAAGTGCTTTTCCAGACCCCATTGTGATTTTGAATACCTCTATCAGATTTAGTCTCTGTCCTTTCTCCAAAGAAAACAATCCTAACTTCTCCAACTTAATTTTGTAACTGAAGTTCCTCATCCCTGGAACCGTTCTTGTAAATCTTCTTGTAAATGCTCTATAATGCCTTCACATCCTTCTAAAAGTGCAGCACCTAGAACTGGCTGCAATACTCCAGCTGGGCTCAAATAGTGACGTATGCACATTCAACATGACCTTCATCTCTTGTACTGTTTGCCCCTATTAATAAAGCCCAGGATACTGTCTGCTTTATTAACTACACTCTCAACCTGTCCTGTCACCTTCAATGACTGATACACAAACACACAGTTCCCTCTGCTCCTGCATCTCCTTTAGAGTTGTATTCCTTATTTTATACTTTTTATCCATGTTATTCCTACCAAAGCGAATCACTTCACAATTCTTCACATAGAACTTCATCTGCCATCTGTCGACCCATTTCACCAAATTTCTATTTCCTTTTCAAGTTCTAGACTATCCTCCTTATGTTTCACAATTTTTCCAAGTTTTATATCATCAACAAATTTTTAAATTGGGCCCTCTAGATCATTAACATATATCAGAAAAAAGCAAGGGGCTCAACGGTGACCCTTGGGAACTCCACTAAAAACCTTCCTCCAGCATAAAAACATTCATTAACTATTACTCTTTGTTTTCTGTTACTCAGCCAATTCTGCATCCATGTTGCTCCTGTCCTTTATATTCCATGAGCTATAACTTCACTCAAGTCTCGTGTGATATTGTATAAAATGCCTTTTAGAAGTCCATGTAAGTTGCATCACATCAACAGCATTGCCCTCATCAACTCCCTCTGTTATGTCATCAAAAAACTGAAGTAAGTTTGTTAAACATGTTTTCCCTTAAGAAATCCATGCTGACTTTCCTTAATTTACCTGCATATGTCCATTCGACTATTTAATTTTGCCCAAATTTTTGTTTCTAGAAGTTTCCCCATCATTGAAGTTAAGTTGACTGGCTTATAGTTGCTAAGCTTAGCTTTAGCCGTTTTATTTGGGCAAGGGTATAGCATTTGCAATTTTCCAGTCCTCTGGGTCCAACCCTAAGTCTAAAAAACTGCAAATTTGTGGCTAGTGCCTCTGAAGCTTCCACTCTCCTGTTGTATGCATCTCATCTGATCCTGGTGTCTTATCAACTTTAAGTGTAGATAACCTCTCCAATACCTCCTTTTCAATTTCAAACTCTTTTGAGTGTCTAAATTATCTTTCTGTCAACATGGCCTATGTAACATCTTCCTTGGTAAAGATAGATACAAAATATTTATTTAATAGCTCAGCGATTCCCTCTGCTTCCATGCATAAAACCGTTTTTGGTCCCTTGTGACCCTACTCCTTTAGCCATGTTTTTTATTACTTTTTTGCTTCCAGAAGGCTTTAGAATTCCCTTTTTTAGTTACTTGCCATTGGTTATGTTACCTGACGGTGGTTAGCACTGCTGCCTCACAGTGCCAGGGACTTGGATTGGGTGGAGTTTGCACATTCTGCGTGTCTGCGTGCGTTTCCTTTGGACGCTCCGGTTTCCTCCCATAGTCCAAAGCCGTGCTGGTTAGGTGCATTGGCCATGCTAAATTCTCCCTCGGTGTACCCCAGCAGGCGCCAGAGTGTGACGACCTGAGGATTTTCACAGTAACCTCATTGCATTGTTAATGTAAGTCTACTTGTGACACTAATAAATAAATTTCAAAACTTTTTGTACTCCCTCTTTGCTTCTCTTATTTGCTTCTTCAGCTCCCCATTGATCCTTTTATATTCAATTAGGTTTTCAATTGTATTTTCCACTGACACCTATCATAAGCCCACTTTTCCTTCTTTATCTTAATTTCTATCTCCTATGTCATCTGGGAAGCTTGGATTTGGTTGTTCTACCTTTCCCTTTTGAGGTAATATACCTTGACTGTACCCAAACACTCTCTCATTTGACAACTTTTCCTGCCAGTCTTTGATTCCAATTTATTTGACCCAGATCCATTCTTCCCCCATTGAAGCTGGCTTTCTCCCAGTTAATTTTTCTTACTTTGGTTGTTCTTTGTTCCTTTCCACACTTGGTCTGTTTCCCTATCACAATTGTTCTTCCAGACTTCCTTGTTCCCTGCTGTGTAGCTGATCTACCAATGGCGACATGGCCTTGGCTTTGCCTGCACTTCCCCAGATGAACCATCATTCTGATCAATATTTAGAACTGAATACTGGTTGAAGAGTGGGATGCACTCGGGGCACTCCTGTATGACTTATATTTTTCTATTGACTGCTTGGTGATCTACAGTTCCCTTTCTGCATACTTTTAAGGTGTGGGGCCACCACTTTCATGAATGTGCTATCCATGTAGCTCTCAGCCTCACAACTGCAGTAACACCAGCTGTTGCTCAAATTTTTAAACCAGAGCTCAAGCTACTGTAAGTGATGACAATTCCTGCACATGTGATTGTGCAGGCGTGGGAAGCATCCTGGAGTTCCCTCATTGCACTGGATGCGCACTCTTGATGTCGGATCAGTCCTGTCATTTCTTTATTTATTAGGTTCCAATGCTACTGCTGAAATAAAAACCGTTACCAATAACAATACACCTGACTACTCTTAGTAAACCTTATGAGTAGTGATAAATCTTCATACTTAATGTAGTAAAGTAGTTGTGATAAACCTGACTTAAAAATATAAGATAATATTCACCAACTCCAAAGGTGTGTGGTTGATTGGCCATGCTAAATTGTCCCTAAGTGTCAGAAATATTAGCAGGGTAAATACGTGGTGTTATGGGGATAGGGCTGGTTGGGATCCTTGTTGGTGCAGGCTCGATGGGTTGAATGGCCTCCTTGTGCTCTGTATGGATTCTATGTTTCTGACTACTAACTTGTTCCTTACTATAATACTTAACAGTTTTATTGTTTTTAATCTTCAAGCCATTGAGACTCTGTCCCTAAGAATCAATACCCACCAACCAATCAACTTGTTTTTTGATGTCCCACCTCAATTTCTGTTACCAAATGCAGTTCTGACTCTGCACACCTCTCCTCCCTGCTTTAAACTGGCCTCTCAGCACTCCTCTTTGTTTTTTTTAAACCAAATGCCTGGCTTTCCTTGCTGTTTTCACTTTTTGGACAATGCTGACCCTGACACAAGAGTGGATGGGGATTTGCAAACATTTACAAATTACTCCCTCTATCACCAGCCAAGAACGAGGTCTGCTTCATGGTGACTGACAAGATAGTGTTGCCCTACCCTGAGGTTACTATTGTCGCTGCAACTGTGGCGTATTTTGGAGAGGACGTCCTTTCTGATCCACAGGTGTCTCTCACGTTTCTCCTTGCTGAAATAAAAATCAAAGTCTTGCTCCTTGAACACCCTCGTTGGATGTGGCTTATTTCTAAGAGCCGCATTCTCCCAGCAGATTGCCCTGTATTCCAAGAGGATACCGACTATTGCACCCGTGCCTGGGAACAACTAGTTTGTGCAGAAGCCTTGAAGTCACCAAAACGTTCTTCAGCATCTGTCATACCACACTCTGAATACCTTTGTAGCTTCAACCAACGATGGGAAACATCAATTACTTGAAAGAACATAGTAATTGCTGGAATAAATTAACTTACAACCAGCCTGTAACTGGCTAATAATTTTACATAGCACTGGTGGCGGCAGGTTCCTCCTTGCTGCTGAATGCATGTTCAGCTGTGCAAGCTTATGACTAGGCATTTGTTAGTGGTATACTCCCAACAGTGCTTGCTTCAGATCAATGTAACATACGGATTGGCACCATGATCTGTTTGCTCTTCCTATAATTGCAGACATTTGCTGTACACACATTAATAACCAATCTTTGTAGCACAATTTGCCCAGGTGAATGCCCCACACATGCTATTTTGGATTTCTCAGGGCACTCATGGCACCACCCAAAGAACATGTACAAATAAACTTAATTTCTCACTACCACCTCTACATCTATCTGTCGGGCCCTTGCATCATTTTAATGAACCCACATAGGTCACCCCTCGTCCTTCTCTCTCCCAGAGAAAAGAACCAAGGGCCAGATTTTCTCACGTCGCCCACAGCTGGGATTTTCCGATCCCGCTGCAGTGAACGGAGATTTGGCTGAGCGTCACGTTCTCTATTCTCACTGGCAGTGGAGATGGGGCATGAATGGCTGGTGAATTCCAGCCATCGTTCAGTATTTTTCTGACAGGTGTAACCCCACAGTTCTTACATCATTCCATGTCATTTTACAATATGGAAACCAGAACCATTCAGAGCCCGAAGTGAAGTTTAGCCAAGTTAATTTACAAGTTTAACATGCCTTCTTTGCTTTCCATTTCTACCCCTCAAGAAATAAACCCTGTGATTTGGTGGGATTTTTCCATGGCCTTACTAACCCACATCACGACTTTTAGTGAGTTATGTATTTGCACTTCAAATTCCTCTGTTCTCAACTCCATTTAGATAGTTAGGTCTGAATTTTCATCTGTGGGTCAGATGCTCAAAGTTGGGTGAATTACAGGCTCCACAAGCCTAACTTTTTAAAATATGGCTGGCTGGATGTTAGATTTTTGATCCGGGGGGGACTGGGCTGGTGGGTTATCCTGGAAGTGGTGGAGAGGATGTGGGTATGGAGGTGGCCTGGGCAGAAGGACTGCCTCAGGGCTTCGGCATTGTGACCAAACTTTTTAAGGACAAATAAAACATGAAACATCCCATTAGCCCTGACCCCTCGCACCCATTCCCCATCCATGCCATCTCATACCCTGCATATGCCCCTATATCCTCCATGCCAACCTTTTGGCAGGTGTTTTTGATAGGTCCTATTGACAATTTTGACAGATCTGACTGGTCTGATAGTTGCTACGAACCTGTCAGTTATGGATCGATGCACTTTTTGTGTACATTCATGCCAACTTTTAACAACTTGGAATGGCACCTCACCTCCTCCAATGGTGTCCTGGGGCTGGATCCAAAGAGGTATGCTGGCTCTCCAGAGAAATGCACAACGCACACATTGTCAGAAAAATACTGAACGATGGCTGGAATTCTCCAGCCATTCATGCCCCATTGTGCTACAAAGATTGGTTATTGAAATGCACTACTCTGCACACATTCCACACTCCTGGGCTACCAAAATCTGACTTGAATGGAGGCAGCTGTTGGTTTATGTGGCCATCTGCCTGCATGAACTTTGTATATGCGCAGCACAAACTTCCCCCATTCCCGCTCCTACAAAAGTGGGAAGTGCTGTTTTTCAGGGACAGGGTTTGCATTTTCACCATGGTACAGAAGCTGTTCATCAAGAAAATCTGGGCCTTCCTTTCCAAGAAGCATATATCTTCCTTATTCTGTCCACCAAAATATACTACCTCGCATTTGTATATTTTGAAGTTCAATTATCAATTATATATTTAAACTGTTTACAATGGGTTTTTTTTTTGCTCAGTAAGTTGTAAATTTGGTTTCTGGAATAATCTTCAGTTTTGATACCCACTGTTTATTTTAATTACACAATTATTCCTTGTGTATTGAGACAAGAAAGTTAACACTTTACTCACCATTTCTTTCTAAAGTCTTGGAGCAGCAGTACAGTTTACGTGCGATGAAGACTTCGTTCTGCAAGGAGCCAAAAGTATCACATGCCAGACCATTGCTGAAGTGTTTGCAGCGTGGAGTGATCATAGGCCAGTATGTAAAGGTAAGAAAACTCACTGCAGGTTTGGCTTAGACCTCCTCAATATATTGTAATATTGTAGTGATGCTTCCATCAGAGCAGATCTTCGACATATAAGAGCAGTGTCACATGATCTGCTGTCAAGGCATTGTCATCACTTTTCATTGGTTTTGTGCTTGAAGAAGTAAACCACAATGCAAAACTATCTGAACATAGAAGCACTCAATGTGGAAATATGAAAAATACTTCACAACTGCATGATCTTCGACAAGAGCGACAGGCTGAATAGCAATTGCCAATAAACTTCCTGAATCATTACCATATAGTGAAATGTGTGGTTTTAAGATGGAAAATCTGTCATGTTCAGTGAGTTTCCAAATGTTAACAATTAACGTTGTGAGCCACTGGTCCCAAGATATGCGCGTTAGATTGATTGGCCATGTCAAATTGCCCCTTAGTGTCAGGTGGCAGGGGAGTTTAGCAGCATTAATAGGTGGAGTTACAGTGGTAGGGCCTGGGTGGGATTGTTGTGGGTGCAAAATTGATGAGCCGAATGACCTCCTTCTGCACTTGTAGGGATTCTAATGATTTGCTTGTAGTTTGAACCAAAATGTAAAAGTGATCCATTTTTACAATATTTTTCTTTGTTTGTTGCATGGTCCTGTCTGACCCTTAAAAATGAAATCAGTATATGTATCTTTTGAGCCTTTATCTAATGTTATCACTCCTCACCATGTCAGACCTGTACACAAATTGAAGATAATATCCTGTTTTTCAAAGGTGATAAAAATGAACCAATAATTTGGTGCAAAAAGAACACGCTGGTGGAGTTGGGTTGGATTTTCTCTGAACATTAGTAGTTCTGCTGCTGGCTCCTCTGGGAGGGCGACTGCTCTCTTCAATTGGAACCTATGAACAAGGGGGAATAGGGGGCACCCACCTGAGACAGATGGGGAGGAATTTATTTTTCCAGAGGGTCATGAAATTCTGGAGTTCTCGACTCCAGAGGGCTGCATTTTCATCTCCATGTTTGTACCAAGACTGTAACAAGGTTCGGTGCCAAGTGCCACTCATGGAACCCGAACTGAGCATCAGTGAATCAGTTATTGCCTTGGCAGTGCCTCTTGACTGTACTGATGGGAACATCTTCTATCACTATGCTGCTGATCAAGGGGCGGTAATTGGCCTTGTTAGATTTGTGGACAAGGTGGACCTGGACAATTTTCCACATTGTCAGGTAGATGCATGTGTTGTTATTGTACCTGAGCAGTTTGGTTAGCAGTACCGCTAGTTCTGGGACACAAGTTCCAATAAACTTGCCAGATGTTGTCAGGGTCTGTTGCCTTTGCTGTATCTTGATATCGCATGAAATGAATCAAGTTGACTGAAGATTAATAGTTGTGCTATTGGGGATCTTCAAAAGAGGTTGAGATGGATCATCGACTCAGCACTTTTGGCTGAAGATAGTTGCATATTTTTCAGCCTTATTCTTTGTACCGATGTGCTGGACTTCCCCCACCATTAAGGATGTGTATGTTGGAGCTCAGTTGGCTGGACCAGTGGTTAGTGATACATAGTGACACCGCCAATAGCATGGGTTCAATTCCTGTACCAGCTGACGTTATTCATGAAGGCTCCATCTACTCAGCCTTGCCCCTCGCCTGAGGCATGGCGATCTCAGGTTAAATTGCCACTAGGCAGTTCTCCCCCCTCAAAGGAGAGAGCAGCCCATGGCCAGCTGGGACTATGGCGACTTTACCCTTACCTTTATTTGTGGAGCCTCCTCCTCTACTTAGTATTTAGCTGGCTCCCACTATCCGCAACGGATCTGGCAGGGCTGCAGAACCTAGATCTGATGCACTGGTTTTAAGATGTCTTTCAATGTTCAGCATTCCTCTAGTTCTATGTTACAACTCCATCAGATTTGAATCTCATTTTTAGATGTATCTGGTGCTGCACCTGGACTCCTCACTGAATCAGGATTAATCTCCTGGTTGGCTGGCTCAATGAGGACCAGGCTGGACCATGAGGCTCTAGGTTGTGGCTGAATGTGGTTCTTCTGCTGCTGAAGGTCTGCAGTGCCTCATTGATGTCCAATCATTAGGACTCCAGGATGCCAGCGGACCCTGTAGAGGGGATCTGGTGTCAATATGAAAATGTCAAGTGGCAATGTTTCTCCTCAACCTATCAGATTGAAGAACCATTGCAGAGGCAGACCTAAACCAGGAATATAAGTTAAAAGACTATATTCAATAAAGATGCAGGCACAATAAATGAAAGAGAGAATATTTGTTGGAAGAATGGTAAGAATGTCACAATGTGGAGATGCTGGCGTTGGACTGGGATAAGCACAGTAAGGAGTCTCGCAACACCAGGTTAAAGTCCAACAGGTTTATTTAGTAGCACAAGCCACCAGCTTTCTGAGCGCTGCTCCTTAATCAGGTGAGTGGGAGTTCTGTTCACAACCAGGGCATATAAAGACACAAACTCAATTTTACAAAACAATGGTTGGAATGCGAGTCTTTACAGGTAGTCAAGTCTCATAGGTACAGACAATGTGAGTGGAGAGAGGGTTAAGCACAGGTTAAAGAGATGTGTATTGTCTCCAGGCAGGACAGGTAGTGAGATTTTGCAAGCCCAGGCAAGTCGTTATGGGGGTTACAGATAGTGTGACATGAACCCAAGATCCCGGTTGAGGCCGTCCTCATGTGTCCGGAACTTGGCTATCAGTCTCTGCTCAGCCACTCTGGTTGTCATGTGTCGTGAAGGCTGCCTTGGAGAATGCTTACCCGAAGATCAGAGGCTGAATGGATCATGATACATTTCCCCAATGTACCATGCCTCGGGCCTCATCATGTACAATGAGGCTGAAAGATGCCCTCATAAGAACAGGATATGGCGCTCAACTCATCGATTGACAGTTCTGACGCGCCACAGCGAAAAACTGCACCAACCTCCTCAGAAAACAAACACAGGACACAGTGGACAGAGTACCCTTCGTCGTCCAGTACTTCCCCAGAGCGGAGAAGCTACGACATCTTCTCCGGAGCCTTGAAGATGTTGTCTACCTGATACGCTGCAGGAAAGGGTGTCCCGAGGCATGGTACATTGGGGAGACCATGCAGACGTTATGTCAATAGATGAATGAACACCACTCGACGATCACCAGTCTGGAGTGTTCTCCTCTTGTTGGGGAACACTTCAGCAGTCACGGGCATTCAGCCTCTGATCTTCGGGTAAGCGTTCTCCAAGGCGGCCTTCACGACAACGCAGAATCGCTGAGCAGAAACTGATAGCCAAGTTCCGGACACATGAGGACGGCCTCAACCGGGATCTTGGATTCATGTCACACTATCTGTAACCCCCACGACTTGCCTGGGCTTGCAAAATCTCACTACCTGTCCTGGCTGGAGACAATACACATCTCTTTAACCTGTGCTTAACCCTCTCCACTCACATTGTTTGTACCTTTAAGACTTGATTACCTGTAAAGACTCGCATTCCAACCATTATTTTGTAAATTGAGTTTGTGTCTTTATATGCCCTGTTTGTGAACAGAACTCCCACTCACCTGATGAAGGAGCAGCGCTCGGAAAGCTTGTGGCTTGTGCGACCAAATAAACCCGTAAGAATGTCACACTCACAGATCACTAAAATGCAGCAAAACTTTCCTGTGGTTATTGGCTGCCCTTCTATAATAACAAACTATTTTGAAAATAATGCTTGCAGACTTTTCAGCTTCCAAATTGAAATCCAGAGTGTTTGGTGGCAACCTTACCAGAAAAATTCTAAGTCCCGAATGAGCATGAAAATGGAAGAGTTTCAGATCAGTTTTTCAGGTGAGGCCACAAGCCCAATGTCATGCCACACTGCAAAAACTCTTGTTAAATTTGTTTTCTGCCGGTGGGGGTGGGGCCTAAGCTTGCTGGAAAGCCATCAGCTGACAGCAGAGATCTGCCAGTCACCTCCACCCCGGATATCGCGTGTCTCATCCCCCTACCACCAGGGATCTGTTACTGCCTCCCCCTGGCAAGTAACACAAGTCATGATGTGGAGATGCCGACGTTGGACTGGGGTGAACACAGTAAGTGTTTTAACAACAGGTTAAAGTCCAACAGGTTTATTTGGTAGCAAACACCATTAGCTTTCGGAGCGCTGCTCCTTCATCCGATGGAGTGGAAATGTCCATTTGTCCATGTCCATTTCCACTCCATCTGACGAAGGAGCAGCGCTCCGAAAGCTAATGGTGTTTGCTACCAAATAAACCTGTTGGACTTTAACCTGGTGTTGTTAAAACTCTTACTTAAGTAACACAAGTGCCAGGCCTTTCCACAAAGAGAGAATCTAACCCAAATTTCCATTGCTAAACCTCCCACTATCAACGTCCTACGGGATTACCATTGACCAGAAACTGAGCTGGACAAGCCATATAGATACTATGGCCACAAGAGCTGGTCAGCTGTGGTGAGTAATTCACCTCCTGACTCCCCAAAGCCTGTTTACCATCTATCAGCCGCAAGTCAGGAGTCTGATGGAGTACTTTATCCCTGCCTGGATGATTGCAACTCCCTTAGCATTCAGGAAGCTCAACCCTGTCCAGGATAAAGCAGCCCGCTTGGACACTACCTATCGCAATAAACATCCACTTCCTCCACCATTGACGGTGGCAGCAGTGTGAACCATTTACAGGATGCACTGCAGCAACTCACCAAGGTTCCTTCAACCTTCCAAGCTTACGGCTTCTATCCAGAGGCACCAGGGCAGAAGCACGTGGGAACACCAACACCTGAATGCAACTCATCATCCTGACTTGGAAATATATCACGGTTCCTTCAGTGTTGCTGGGTCAAAATCCTGGAACTCCCTCACAAACAGCACGGTGGGTGTATCTACACCACATGGACGGCAACGGTTCAAGGAGATGGTTCATCACCACCACCTTGTGGCGGGCAATCAGGGATGGGCAATAAGAATTCTGACCTAGCCAGCGACACCCACGTTTCAAAAGAATTTCAAAAAATCAGTCAGCAACTTATTGATTTCTACCTTTACGCATGTGGGCATTCGGAGTTGCTGTCTGATTTACTCCTTCATAATGGTGAACTCTGATGCGCTCATTGTTAGTCTGACAGCATCATCCCATTTCCCCCAAAAAATCATGCACTGATTCTCATTTTTCTCCCATTATAGCAGTAACTGCTCTTCAAAAAGTATTTTGTCGGATCTAAAGAGTTTTGGGGCTAACTGACTTAAAAGTCTTCTCAAAGACAAAACCACTCTGCCAAGACTTTGTCTGACAATGCTGTAAGATTGAGAGTTTTATTATTTGAACCCTCCCAAATGTGGAGAAGATAATGTATACTTCCATAAGCACTTGCACACAGAGTGGATATTGTAAACATTGTGTTCGAAAAGCTGTTGATTTGCAGTGAACTTAGAAGGATAAAATGTTCACATGAAAGCACTGGTGTATGGTTAACAATTGAGGCTAACTACTTCCACAGACCCTTCTCTTGATAACTTGCTCATGTGTCTCTTTGCTTGCCAAGAAACACCATTCCCAGCTGCTCTCCAGATCAAAGACTTGCCTGAACACTGAACAAAGGAATCTTCTTAACACTGGACTAAGTTTAACAATATGTCTCCTGAGAAAGTAGCGGCGCTGGTGGGTTTTCTTAACTATAGCATCGGCGTGGAGGGACTGGGACAGGTTGTTCGTGACCTGGACACCAAGAAACTTGAAGCTTTCGACCATTTCCACTCCATCCCCGTTGAAGTAGACAGGGGCAAGTCCTCCACTACGTTTCCTGGAGTCAATGACTAACTCCATTGTTTTACTGACATTGAGGGAGAAATTGATTGTATTTTTTTTGAAGCAATAACAGCGCTCATGGGCCGATGAGGATTGTGCATTTGATGTAACGTGCATAGATTTTATTCAATCTTTTGAAAGTTCCCATATGGAAAACTCATCAGAAAAGTAGCAAACGCTTGTAATTCAAGGGAAATTGGGAAGTTTAGATCCAAAATTGGCTCAGCACCAAGAAGCAAAGGGCAATGTTTGATCTCTATGACTGGAAGGCTGTTTCCAGTGGGATTCTGTGGGACTGAGTACTCGGTCCTTTTCGGAGCTAAAAGATATTCGGGCACAGCGTTCGCGAGTGATGGATTCTTTATTACCTCCTTATCGATAAGGAGAGGAAAACTGAAGAATTCCTAAGGCTTCTTCAGTCTGCCCTGTCCAATTATTGTTGTACCTGTAAATTCTCAGATACTTTCAACCAGTTTGCTTACTCCAAGGTTTTACCCCGGTGCCCTTATTTGCAAGATGGACAAAGGACAAACACAAGTAAAGGTTCAACAAGTTTATTAATAATAACACTATTAACCCTTAAATTACCCACATAAAACAAGAGGATACCCCAGATTCAAGTATACTACCCGTTAAGATGGTTTGGTTAAACTACAGGCCCGATTCTCTGAGTCCCTCTGGTCTGTCATCACGAAGGTGAGTCTCGATGGCAGCTTCTTCCTTCCTTCCTTCTCTGGTCAGTCTTCCGAATGGTCAAGGTCGCCTCCCTCATCGAGTCTTCGCAGCTGGTGTGTCTGAAATGTGTCCCTTTATCCCCCTGTCTGCTTGCCTTTCCAGAAACTTCTTTGGCTTCTGGCCAATGAGGTCCCAGGAGGGGGTTCCAATACCCAGTGGACTGACTGGACACCAGGGTCCGCCCCCAGGTGTCCATCTCCAGGCTGTTGCTTATGTATAACCCCTTATCAGATAAGGTAACTGCAGGAACTCTCGATGACAGAAAGTCTGGCCCAATCTGGGCTTCTAACAATAGGCTGGTGCATTTCAATGGGGTGCAATGATCTCCTGCTAAATATCAGTAGAGTGCAACGACCTTTGGGTGATTGATGGGTTAGGCCCAGACATCTTTGTGTATTTGTACAATTGGCCTGCCCGAGGTTTGATTTTAATATGCCCAATTCTTTAATTTAGGATATCCAATTTAATCAGCCTTAAAACTAGGCCCTGATTATATTACCACATTATGTACAGTTAGCACCTTTTATAGGGCATATTTTACAACTTCTAGTTAAGATAATTGTTTCTAGTCATGCACACCGGTAAATTATTTACATATGATACAAAGAGGTAGACCCGAGACATAACAGTTTAATTGCGTAATGTCATCATCTTTAGTGGTAGATGGATGAAATGTCTGTTCAGACAACAGTCACTTAATCATGTCTTTATTACAATTTTGGTGCTGTTAGCAAGGATATTCAGCTGTGTCCTGTTGATAGATATAGTGAAACATCTTTTCTGTCTGTGCAGACTATTTCGTGTATATGCAGAGACAGCCATTCTGCAATGAGGGTGCTGCTGCTGATATGCTAATTTCCGTGGCCACCTGGCCAGCCCCTTGCTGAGTTCCATTCTCCTCTCCCACACAATGACATTTACATAAATATGGAAGACATAATTAAGAAGTTTGTAGATGATACAAGAAATAGCCATGTGGTGAAAGCTATAGACTGCAAGAAGATATCAAGTGGGCAGAAAAGTAATGAATGGAATTCAATCTGGATAAGTGTGAGGTAATGCATTTGGGAAAGACAAGGTAAAAGAATACACAATGGATTGGCTACTGCTGTATTGTTGTAACAATATAGGCACCACTTGCTCAAAAGTCATTGTTAGTTCATTCATTTAGACCACACCTATGAGAACATTTGTACATAGGTAGAGAGCTTGAAGACATCCGCAGCAGGGCTGTATGCATGTGTGCTTTGCTCAGAGGCAAAAGTGAAGCTAAGACTGGATCGCATGACACACTTCCCTTCTGAAGACATCATGCTGTCATCCCTAAAACACACATTATCATTGAGAGAAGTACAGAGGAACAGGGTGTATGTGGAGTGTTTGTTCACATATTGCCCAAGGTAATGAGTATTTAGGATTCTTTCCTTTATTTGCCAAGGAATTATTATGTAATAGCAGAGAGGTTATGCTGGAACTGTACAAAATACTAGTTAGGACACTACTGTATGCAGTTCTGGCAGAGCATACAAAGGAGATTTACAAGGGTGTTGTCAGGATTGGAAATTTTGCCAGTTATGAAAGATTGGCTAGATTGATGGGTTGTGTTGTTTTCTTACGGAACGGAGGAGCCTGTGGGGAGATTATATTGAAGTTTATAAAATTATGAACATTCTCGATGAGTGGATAGGGGGATGTTAACATAGTAGTAATGTCATTAGGCTAGTATCCAGAGGTCTGGACTAATGCTCCTGAAATATGAATTCAAATCCCACCACAGCAGTTGGGGGAATTTAAATTTGGTTAATTAATACATCTGGATTAAAATGCTTGTCTCATTAATGTAATCATGAAATTACTGGATTGGCTTTTGAAAAAAGGTTCAATAATGTCATTCAGGAAGAAAACCTGTCATCTTTACTTACTCACTTATCTAAGTGATTCCAGAAACGAAGCAGTCTGGTTGCCTCTGAAATGGCCTAGTATCAAACCTCGACAGAAATAGAAGCACTGTGGATATACTTCCATCACATAGACTGCAGAAGTTTAAGGAGGCAGTTCACCATTACCTTATCGAGGGTAATCTGATGATTCCTTCATAAGTGCAATTTTCTTCTCAGTAGCTTGACTGCCCTGGATCTCCACCTCTGGCTGTCATGTACTGATGTGGAGATGCCGGCGTTGGACTGGGGTAAGCACAGTAAGAAGTCTCACAACACCAGGTTAAAGTCCAACAGGTTTATTTGGTAGCACAAGCCACATCATGTACTGCCCTTACACATGCCACGGTGGCCAACTGCGTCCAGTCCGTTATATTCGGTAATCCATTTTCTCCTCTGCTTCCGTTGATCATCTTGTAATTGTCTCCGTCCTTCCTCTATGATGTTATGAACAAAATTCCTCTTTTCTCCAGCCATTTCCAGTCCTTCCTCATTTAATTTTTCTGTCAATACAAAACATCCTCCGATCTTTCCATCTCTCAAATGCATTTGGCTTATCAGTAGTCTCTTTGTTTGTGGTCCATGTCTCCAAAGTATGTAACATAGATAACAAGACATAGTACCTGAGCATTCATTTCCAAAGATTCAGTTCAATTTCTTTGATTTGGTTTATTATTGTCACATGTATTAGTATACAGTGAAAAGTATTGTTTCTTGCTCACTATACAGACAAAGCATACTGTTCATAGAGAAGGAAAGGAGAGAGTGCAGAACGTAGTATTACAGTTATAGCTAGGGTGTCGAGAAAGATCAACTTATTGTGAGAGTTGGTCCATTCAAAAGTCTGATGGCAGCAGAGAAGAAGCTGTTCTTGAGTTGGTTGGTATGTGCCCTCAGACGTTTGTATCTTTTTCCCAATGGAAGAAGGTGGAAGATACTATATCCGGGGTACGTGGGGTCCTTAATTCTGTTGGCTGCTTTTCCGAGGCAGCGAGAAGTGTAGAGAGTATCAATATATATATTCTTATATACATTCCACAAATTAACAAAAATTGGATTTGCTTCAGAGTAGTCATTAACTGGGGTGGGTGGGTGGGGGGGGGGGGGATTTTAAGTAATTAGTAATCGGATGAGAGTAGTTGGAGAAATTTGTTCACCCAAAGGACCTGAAGCTGACTGCTCGAGGTGATAAACCGACAATTCAGTCTAAAATAAAGTACTTGGATAAATCTACAGTTACCGCCCAGAATGGAAAGCGTGATTTAGTTGGTTTTTGCTTTTTTGGCCAGCACATGTACATTGGGCCAAATGACTTCCTTCTCTGTTCTGTGATTCTATGGCGATTAACTGGCATACATATGACAGTGCAGGGATATGGTAGCATATATTACTAGATTAGTAATTCAGAGGTCGCAACTCCTGATGTATAATCATGAGTTCAAATCCAATCAAGGTAGCTTGGGAATTTGAATGTATTTAAATAAATCTGAAATTAGAAACTAGGATAATCAGATTTTCTTTAAAAAAAAATATCGCGATCATTAATGTTCTTTAGGAAAGGAAATCTGTCATCCTTGAGTGGATCTGCTTTATGTGTTGATGGAGATCCACAGCAGTGAGGTTGACTCTCATGTGCCCTCTGAGATGGCCTAGCAAGCAACTCAGTTGAATTCAAGCAGGCCGATCATTCACAAACTTCTCCAGAGCAATTCAAGTTGGGTAGCAAAAACAGACCTCCGTGCAAATGATTGAAGAATATGCACTCTAAAGACTGCTAGTAACCTTCAAGCTGCACAAGTTCAGGATATGCTATGCAATAAGGCATTAGTTTGCAGAATTCTCTGAAGTAGAATGGAAAGAATTATCACACCCAGTTCCAGATCTATACCTTTAGATTTTATTCACGAGTCAGTCTGGTCAAATCACCAAAAGTGACGTTTGGTGCTACATACTTTCTGAATTTTGGGTGTCAAATTACTAAGTAGGTATTGGCTTGGTTTTAAAACTTTTTATTGGTGAATTACAAAGAGGCTGAAATAACTCCTCAGAGGCTGATGTCCCTTCACCAGATTCCTTTTATTTACAAATGCAATTCTACTTGCAGAGTGCTTCAGGTGCAAAGTCAGAGTCACAAGAGCCAGTGGACCTGACACACACACACTTACATACAGGTGAGGCTCCCTGACTCGGCAGGCAATTATGATCTCAATCAGGGAGTTCAAACTCCAAGAGGCCAACCTCATGGGCCTCATTGATGTCATTACAGAGGCCTTGTTTTCCTCCTTCCTTCTACTCTTCAAGCCACCAATTGTTCATGAAACAACTGACTGCCATGGAATTGAACTCTCATTCAGCAGACAGCAGCGACCAGGATTTTTTTCACAACCAACAGAAGTTAATGTAAAATGGTACTTTGCACCATTTGCTTGACTGCAGTATGCACATGCAATCTATTTTACTGAATGTCTGTTCCATCAGTTAAAGATGTGAATCCTGACAGCTCAGTGATTGTACCAAATACTAAGAACAACAGGAGGCTCTATGGGCAGCAGAATGTTATTATTTAACCAGCTGTTCTCTCTTATAGTTAAGATGCTTTCACCAAGAATTGCACAGAAAACTTTTGGATTGGAAAGTCTTTCCACTTTTAGTGATTAAATCATCCACTCATTAGTGGCTTGATGAGCATTAAATGAATCACTATTGCAGTTACAATGCAATAGCTATTTTTTCATTGCCACTCCATTTTGGAGCAACTGTTGATTAACCTCATCTGTGGAGAGAGAATAGTTCATCCAGCTCTATTCTCTCTCCACATGTACGACAAGACCTGCTGAGACTTTCCAGCATGTTCTGCTTTTGGTTCAGACTCCAGCATCCGCAGTAATTTGCTTTTATTTTGGCTGACTTCTATGGTTCACAACAACACGTATAGAACACATGAAACTCTTGATGATGGAGTACCTGGACCTGACAATATTTCTATACAGCACAGGTCTATAATATATACAAAGAGTGTTTTTGCTTTCTCAATTGAGCGTCCTTACTAATTTGTTGAAAAACCATATTCCTTTTGATATCAATACAAATGGCAATACACTGTAAATAAACAGAAATATTGAGAATACAGCAACTCTGTATTTTTACCTTTAGTCTGTGCCCAAGAAAAGTATATGTTATAGATAGGACCTCCATGATTTATCAGTTCTTGGATCCTTTGAAAACGGTATGTTTACATGAACAATCTTGGTTGTTCACTCCTCAGCTACTTCGACCGAGCAAGACTACTTGAGCTATCTCTCCTTGAATCCTCGAAGGAGCATTTTTATGAACAGCTTATCTTGCCAAACATGCTTTCTTTACTATAATTATTTAATCCCTCTGCCAATGTCCTTTTATACCAACCACTAAAGTTATACTTTAATCACTCATGCTCAGTGTCACACTAGTTACTGATTTCCTTGCTCAAATATTTTTTCTAGATCTTTGGAGCAGAAGATAAACTGCTTTTTATTTTTACGTGGCGCCATGCTGTTTTCTTGTTGCTCTTCTAAACCTTCTTGCCGCACAATACAATGCAGTTTGATTATTAATCTTTAACTCTCCAAGGTATACAACACAATTGCCTTTGCAAAATCACACATTAAAAGTTGCACGTTACTGTATCCAAACCGGTTATGTTTGTTTACCCAATGTAAAGTGGACGGTCTCTTTCCACAGGGGCACAATCTAGTTACCCAAGTATAGTACTGATATCACGTAAGAGCTTCCGATTCTATAGCATTTTCATCAGCAAATCGAACTACTTTAACTTCCCCTCAATGCCCAGCCACACCTCATCTGCTACTAAAATCCATAATGATGTCTTTGCTACCTCTAGATTTAACGATTCCATTGGATTCTATTACTGTGTTCCTATTTTTTTTGCTATATCTAATCAAATCCAATCCAAGTCTCAACCAGTGAGAAATTACAGACAAGCCCCTTCCTGTCTTGGGTGTGATCTATATGATCCAAGCAGATAGGAGGAGGCATTGCACCCTCTCCAGTGCTTGACCCCATTTGCATCTTAGCCGAAAGGCCTAGATGTCGTTTTTAAAGAATTGTTTCAAATGAAGCCTCAGTGTAACCTCATTGACTTCTATCAAGTGCAGGACTGCTGAACTACACTTGATCTTAGCCAAAAAGACGAAAAGCGATTCTATTACTATGTTCCTATCTTCTATCCTCAGCAAACATGAGCTCATCAAAAGATCTGCTGCCCATATCCTCACTCAAAGTCCCAGTTCGTGCTATATCCCATTACTCTCATTATGACTCTATAGCAAGAGGTTCCAATCCAACAATGCCTCAATTTTCAAATGCTCATCTTTGCTTCAAGTCCCCATATGGTGCCTCAATATCTCTGTCAGTTCCTACAATCTGCAGATCTCTACCTGCTTCCAAATCTGGGCTTTTGTTCATCCAATCATGGAATCCCGATAGTACCGAAGGAGGCCATTTGGCCCACAGAGCCTGCACTGACAACAGTCCCACACAGGTCCTGTCACCGTAACCCCATATAGTTATACTACTAATCCCCTGACACTAAGGGGCAATTTACCATGGCCAATCAATCTAAACCGCACGTCTTTGGATTTGGACTGAGAGAGGAAACTGGAGCGCCCGAAGAAAACCGACACAGACACGGGGAGAATTGTGCAAACTCCACACAGTCACCCAAGACCAGAATTGAACCCGGGTCTCTGGCACTGTGATGCAGCAGTGCTTGCCACTGTGCCCCCCTCCAATTTCTCCTCCGATTTCAATGTCTTCACTATTGGCAACTGCTATTGTCTCAAAGCTCTGCAAGGCCTCTCTAAATCCCTCCCCATTCTCCCCCCTTTTAAAGGTGCTCTGTGAAACACCTCTCTGACCAAGCTTTCGGTCACCTGTCCTAATATTTCTGGGCTTGTTATCAAATTTTGTCTTAAAACATTCATGTAAAGTGCCTTTGGATGTTTTGTTCACAAGAAGCACTTTATAAATGTAGGTTGCTGTTACATTAGAAGGAAATGTGCTGTTCTCCCTTTTACATTGAAAGACAATTTTGTACTCTTGTCAAGCTGTTCGTTTACTTCAAATTATTAGTGATGAGGTTTATTATACAATTTTAGAATTACAGAGACTTGTTTTAGGTATTCGCTTAACACGTGATTATATAACAATAACAGTTTGTTTCACTGCTTCATCCCAGACATTCGATATAACAGACAGAGACATTAGTATTTGTTTCCTCGGGGGATTAGACCCTGCAGTGTTCCAATTCTGTTAACAGCCAGATGGATCAAATAGTGTATTTCCCACTGTTACCAATAGGGTGTTCAATTATAGCATGGAGTCCTCTTGAGATACTTAACAATGGTTTTTTTTGCTATAAGCTTCAAAGCAATCTCCCTGAAAATGCATGTGAAAGTGGCACTTAAAGTAACATCAGATTTACCAAACATCCCAGCCTCAATTCATCATCTTCCAGAGAATTTAAATGTAACGGGGCAATTTTATTCTTCTAAACAACTTTAAAAAAAATACTTTTCCAATTCAATCAAACCAAATCCAATTCAGAGTCTCAACAAGTTGAGACATTTCAGATCCAGGCTGACAAGACAGGGCGAGCGACCAAATCACCCTGTCCTGGGCCTGATCTACATGAGCCAAGCTGATTGGAGAAGGGGGAGGTTCCTCCTCCAAGATTTGAGCTCATTTGCATCTTAGCCAAAAGGCCGAGATGCCGCTTTTAAAAATTGCTTCATATGAAACATGAAGCTTCAGTGTAACCCAATGACCTCAACCAAGTGCGGCCGACCATGGGCTGCCGACCATACTACACCTGATCTTAGCCTCCTAAACAACTGTTCGACCAGGCAATATCGGATTGACTGATCTGCCAAGTGGCAGAAAAGGCAATCTTTGATATAAATATCCCCTGGTTATGTACAGAAGGCCTGAGAACAAATATGAAAGGAAAACCGCTCAACTGAGACTCTAGGTTCCTACAGGAGTTCATTATTTTGTTTCTGACCAGGTCTAATGGCTGCCAATCAAAATAGCAGACTATTTCTACTTCAGTTGTGTTTGTCAAATGCAAATTTGAAAATGGGAATTACTGAAAACTGTCCAATTATGATGCACCTGAAATAATGCTTTTTTCACTCTTTTCAGGCACTCAAATTACTATTTGAGTGAGCAATTCTTGTGCAGAATAGCTCTATAAAAATAAACGAGTCACACTTCAGTTCCTTTCGCTTTGTACATATTCACAGTTGATCGAAGAAGGAGTGAAGCTAAATATTAGCTGGCTATTAACTTGCTGAAAATGAATGGTGGTTGTTCATGTTTCCACTTCAAATCACACATTTGGAATGAAACATGAACGCAATCCAAATTATGTGTAGTCGGTGGCAATGATGACTACAGCACCTCAAGTAATCATAATTGAACAGAAAGTGACAAGATTTTTTATAGGGCCTCTCTCTTTTTCTTTCTATTCATATGCCCTTTTGGAGATGGTTGGTATTTTGAGTAATTACAGGTTTTGCTTGCAGCTTTTTGAAATAAGTTGGAGTAGGCAGGACAGCAGTCAGATTGCAGAGTTGAGCTAAAGTGGATCCTTTACAGAAGTTATATTTAAATGTGGATGCCAGACATGCCAAAAAATCCTTTATCTGTAAAATATCAAATATTTCACACTAAAGTCAAAATCAAACTTGAAATAAAAACTCAACCCAGAATCATAGACCAGCGCAGGTATCTGAAAAGCTTTTGAGATTGTGGTCATGATTCATTGACATTCAGAGTAGAATTTTTGCGCCCCACCCACCATAGGAAATGTAATGGGCAGGATCATGCAAAGGTCCTTTGACCTCACGCAGGATCTTCTGGCCTTGGGGCGAGCATGGCCAGAAAATCCTGCCCTCAGAGTTTATCGAAGGCCAGGTCCAGATGTAAGTTTATAATCTAATAGAAACTATTCATCTGATCTGTATTTAGTTTTCTTCAGATTACCTTTCAGTTAATACCTTTCAGTATTTTTAAAACTTGGTTTAAAAGATCAATGCTCGATAATTGAAATGAATCCGTTGCATTGTTGGATCCACTTATTAATCAGGAATAGGTTTGCTTGAGAAAGTTTCTAAAATGTAAATTTACTTTGAAATTTGGATATAGTAAATAATTTGACAAATGCTGTTGGATCCACCTATTAATCTACTTAATCATTAATCTCAAGGTTAACTTGAGAAAGTTTCTAAAATGTTAATTAACTTTGGAATTTGGGCATAGTAGGTAACTTGACAAACATTGTTGGATCTTATTAATCATAAAGATTTACTTGAGAACGTTTCTAAAATAAAAATGTACTTTGAATTAGGATATGATAAGTATGGGCAGGATCGTGACACAGTGGTTCGCACTGCTGCCTTGCAGCGCCAGGGACCTGGGTTCAATTCTGGTCTCGGGTCACTGTCTGTGCAGAGGCTACATGTTCCCTTCGTGTCTGCGTGGGTTTCCTCCGGGTACTCCTGTTTCCTCCCACACTCCAACGCTGTGCAGGTTTGATGGATTGGCCATGTTAAATTGCCCCCTTAGTGTCAGGGGGATTAGTGGGGTAAATATATGGGGTTACGGAGATAGGGCCTGGGTTTTGTTGGTGCAGGCTCAATGGGCTGAATTGCCTCCTTCTGCACTGTTGGGATTCTATGAAATAATTTGACAACATGCATAATGATTGCTGTCTTTCTCATAGCATGACGGTGGGGATTCTGTGGTGCGTTTCCCATTAATAAAGTTATGCGTTAAAATATCCAGCTCTCCCTCTTTTTAATTCATGCCTTAACGCCATTCAGGAGCTATCATGGAACTAAGTGTGAGAAATCAAGTTTGAATAAATTGCTTTCTTTTATTTTTCTGCCTTGATCTTTACTATGCATGTTACAAAAATTCCATTAATCTAAGAGTTTCATCCTTTACGAGAAGAGTGCCCCTTTCCCATACTTAATGGCTTTGCTCACTTTCTCACCACGTTCTGATGATGGGTCCCTCTGCCTTAAAAAACACGTTTGCATTTGGTCAAAAAAGCATCAGGTTAGTTCTGTCATTGAAACTTTGATTTTTCAGTGCCGCACTGCAAGAGCTATTCGTCTGCACCAAGTTTCAGGCAACAACTCAACCACAATGCACTCCCAAACCAGGGTCAAAAGACTGGCCTAAAATAGGGTCTAATCTAGGAAAGCTATGCGTGTTGGCTATGCAGTCCACTCTTCTGAAGATACAAATTTCTAGTTGTATGTCTCGTCAATAACAGTCTTCAGGTAGGTGCAAAGGTAGGAAAATAATTGAAATTGGGCCTGGCTGATGAGTCAGTACTTGGCAAGAGTGTGTCAAGAGGAGCACTTTCCCCCTGCTTCCATGTGAATTTTTTAAAAAAGCTTGTACTTTTGTGACCACCGATTCCTAGGCACGCCCAAGCCAGGATATCGACATGAAGCAAGCTTGGAATTTGTTGCACTCAGAGCAGTCATGTTTCTCAAAGGGATCCTAAAACAGGCATTCATATGCTCATAAGTGAATGCATTACCTCAGTACCAAGTCTAATCCTGCTTTAGCCAACTGTCCAGGTGCCTGAAAATCATTCAATGCCAATATCACCGTAGACATTTTTCTGGTACTTTCGGCGTGCGAATAATTTTTGTTGCCGTTTTCCATCTGAAAAATCTGCAATGCTGACCCCAGAGTCCCGATCATTCATGCCCACACCTGGGGCCAGAACACTGTTTTGATGCTTCAGGAACTTTGAAAGAGAGAAGTTTCACAATATTGACTTTTCCATCATCCTCTCTTTATTGAAGACTTTTGTTAAAAACCCACCTTTTGGGTCATATATTTAGTCATGTTTTTAATGTCTCCTTTACCTTTACATCAAATTTTATGTATTGGTTCTATTAATTGCGCTGCATAAATGCAAGTTGTTCTTGTAGCTATATGTTGGATTGGCTGGAATTATCTTTGATCCCACCACAAGCTTCGTTCTCTTGTCACTGATTTTATCTCTCTTTTCAACCATTATTACCAACTATATCAGAATAGACAAAACTTTGGATTGTTTTCATCCAGCCACCCTCCCATATGGACCCCATATTCTCCATTAAATGAACTGTCAAAACCATCTCTGTAATCTTCCCCACTTCTACCACACTGCCACAGAAACATTCATCCGTGTCTTCATGTTCGGCTGTTCCAAACTCTCTGGCTGGCCATCCATCCTTCATATTCTTCTTCACATCCAAAACTCTTTTGCTATCTCCTACCCAACAAAAGCCTTGTACATCCATCACCCCATCTCACAGATGTATCAAATCTCACAATCCTTCACCCTGCCCCCAACCCAGGTCAGTCACCACTTCAAAGTTTAAATTCTCAACCTTGTGTTTAAATCCCTTTAATGGGCTCAATTTTTCCTCACTCTCTAACATCTCCAATCCTATAACTCTCCATTAGGCTATCATACTCTTTTTGCTCCACAATTCTTTGCCCTGGTGCCCAATTTTGATATTTGAGATTTTTTCAATATTAAAAGAATTATTTAAAGTCAAGGTGTTGATGATGGTGTGGTTGAATCTTTTGCTGAATCTTTTGCTGCATTTCACTATGAATTTGCTACAATATTCGTTTTTTTTTTCCATGTGACATTCAGAGACATGGGAAAAGCACTAGCTTGAATGACTGATTTCCTTCTAATTATAAGTAGAGTTCCTAGTGTAGTCTAAGGTTTTGGGACATAACCGCTGGAATTTTACCCCCTCACTCACCACAGGAATTGGAGCAGGCAGGGAATAGTCAATAGCAAGGTTCTTTGAGCTTGGGTGGGATTTTACGGTTTTGGGACGAGCGAGGGACTGAGTACAGTACTGCTCACACAACAGTATATAAGAACACATGACCTGCAGCATGGGGGCAATTGAGTTTTGGACAGAATCATGTGCATAAACAAGCATGGAGACCACGCCGAGATTGAATACTTTACTGGATATATGTATGCAGTGCATGTAATTAATACATGCAGTTAACCACTTAAGACTATAAAGGCTTTGTTAAAACCTACACAATGGTATGCAAAACCCTGCAACACCTACGTGTGTGAATTTTAAGATATGGTGACATTTTGAATTTTTTGTACTAATCAAAGCCAATGGTCAGGAAATCTGAGTGTCATTTAACCCCCCTCCCCACCCTTGTATGATTCTGCATGTTTTTCTCTTCATTAACATTTAAAAAAGAACTCCCCAGTGAATAACAGAACCATCAAATAGATTTTTAAAATTATTCAACCCATTTAACGATTGTAGCAAGTCACAGGCTAAGGTTAAATAATGAACTTTTCATCTATTTCTGCTAATAACTGGTCCTACTCTCCTATTTACCCATGTCAATGTTTTCATGACTCCTTATTCTTGATGGAATATACTTAGTGGCCGAGCTTAATTCTTCCTTTTGCATCTTTTTTACTTCCTGGGATTTCACTCCCATCTCGGTTTAAATATGGGAGCAACACCAAGCAGGTATTAATTGGATGGGATATGGCCAATACTTCAGGTATACATATTTGCCAGAATTTTCTGCTCCCATTCGTGTCATGCAGGTTTGGTGGCGAGAGTGGAAAATATCATGAGACGGCCAAAGTTACATTTCATGTTGACATGAAATCAGGAAGTGATTGTCCCTTCCCCCATCAGAGGTGGGATGCATTTCCCACCATTTGGTGCTGGGACCCTCATTATAATAAATTAGCTTGTCTTTATTGGCTACATTCACTGGAATCATAGCCCCGCATCAAATGATGCATCCATGGCAGCATGATGTCAGAACAGCATGAAGCATGACTGTTCTCCTGAGGTGTGCCCCTGGGAACCAGTACTCCGAGGGGAGCTCAACGCTGAGCACAGTGCTCGGGGGTGAGGGTAATTCCAGGGGTGCGACTTTGATACTGGGGATGCCAGGGGGTGCATCTGGATGAAGAATGTTCCCTGGGTGAGGGAATAGGAGAGGAAGGGGGGGGGCATGGCCTTTGAAAATGGCACCCAAATCAGCGAAACGCTGAGTTGATGGCAGAGCAGGCGAATGTGAGGCTACCCACCAGAGATAGTTCGTGGAACCCCTGTCTGCCTGCCTGCCTTCTCAGTCCTTCAAGATATGGCATAAAAAGCCATCATTGCCGTCCACGGGCTGAACACCGCTTTTCACGCCCAACATCAGACTTCGCCAATATCAGAGAGAGTCTCGCCAGTTATGTTTTATTCCCTGTTCCAAAAAGACCTTTAAATTATGCTTCAGCAAATATTAGAATGTAAACAGTGCAGTTGTGTGAAGCCCCTCTTTTAGCAGTTCTGGTGTCAACAGTACGTGGTGTTATGATTGATTATCTGGCAGTAATGTTGAGTTCATAACTAATGCATTAAACATCCAAATGTAATTGTTGCATGTCTCGGCCTTACACACAGATGAGACCATTGCGCGTAACATATGATCTTGATAATCTTCCCTTGACAGGCATAGTTTTTATTTCCGTTTGTTTTGTGTTATCATTATTGTGTCACTTGTTCTCCAATGAGATGGCAGTTTACCATGGTACAATTTGAGTAAATTGTACAGTTCTGACATTCTGTTTTCAAATCTGAGATTGCACCTTACGGGCATGACTGAATTGTAGTTTTTATTTTACAATATTTAGGTTTGCAGTGTGGGTTTGAGAATATGCAGTTTGTACTTCAAACGTGTTTTTTTTTTAACAAAGCTGTTATGGGTAGGTCAAATCATTAATACCTGTCCAGATTGAGAATTTGGACAGAATTGGGAAATTAGGATGAGTGGAGGAGATTATGATAGTTTTCAGTATATCATGCATATGTGCAGGAATTAGACATTTTCATTATGTGTATATGCAGGAATTATACAACATAATACCAGGATAATATCATAATAATTGCATTTCTATAGTACTTAATTATCTTGTCAAAACAGCTCAAAGCACTTTAAAATGAATTTTCTTTGAAGTCCAGTGATTGTTATTAAGAAGGCAAAGCAGTGTAATAAGCAGGTTAATATTGGCACACTATTTTATTGATTCCTTCATTTTTTTAGAATAGGGTGTATTGACATTATTTCATGTTATGTAGAAATTGCAGTCCCTGCAGCAAGTCACAAATGGATCCCACAAAACCTGGCAGCTAGTGATGTGGATTACTTGCAAATGAGTGGTTTTTGTTCGGACATAACTTGGAAGTGTGTTATTAACCCAAAGAGAAAATGCTGAAAAATCTCAGCAGGTCTGGCAGCATCTGTGGGGAGAAAAAAGAGCTGACTTTTCGAGTCCAGATGACCCTGGGGCGGGGTCGAGGAAATGGGTGGGTGTGTTATTAATTTCTGCTTCAGAGATTTCTTGAAATTTGTTGGTATGTTTTATTGGAGATTTAATATTTATTTGAGATGTATTCTTTACATTTAATTATTTTATTTGTATAATTAATACTGCAGCTATTGATAGTTTCCATTTCTTGTTCTTGTTTGCTTTAAATTTATTTTATCCGTGAAATATGCTTTTCTATTTCTGTGTGAAGGTAACCCACTTAATATGAAGGTTTGAAATAAGTCTTTTGCTATCACTTTTGCACGTTGGCCAACTAATTTGTGCCTGTATTGATGGCAGTTGCAAATAGGTCTTTGATATGTAGCATCTGATAAATATTAAAGTTATGACAAGATCTTTTGCGTTGATGGAGCACATTCATTGAATGCTAGAATGTTTACTGATAAAAGCATGAATTAACAATTAATTTTCAACATGCATTGATGCTCAGATGTTATAAAAGTAGAGCTTCACTGACACAAGTAGGCAGGAAACGTTGCATGAGTTGCTCAATTGGAATTACATCTACTAGTTAACAAAAGGCCTCTTATTTTGGTGCTAAAAATTATTTCATTCTTAAATGATTAATATCCGCTGTTGCTTAATATGCATTTTGGTTAATCCTGTGTGCCTTCTCTGAACAGTTTCTAATTAGGAGCAGGAGTAGGCCACTCATCCACCATTCAATAACATCAAGGCTGGTCCAATTGCAACCTAGCCCCCACATTCCTGCCTACCCCCGATAACCTTTCATTGCCTTGTTAATCAAGAATCTATCTAACTCTGCCTTTAAAAAATAATTTTTTTACTTCCAGTGCTTTTTGAGAAAAAGTTCCAAAGACTCATGGCCCTCTGAAAGAAAAAAATTCTCTTCATCTCTGTCTTTAATGAGCGATCCCTCTCCACATCTACCCTGTAATAGCTCTCAAGATCTTAGTTTTCGATCAAGTTGCCTCTTACTCAAGTTTCTCCTCAACTCTGTTCTAAATTGACTCCCCTATATTTTGAGGCTATGCCCCCTCGTTCTTGTTTCCATTGTAAGTGGAAATAACCTCGCTGCTTCTACCCTGTCTCGCCCCTTCATTATCTTATATGTCTCTATAACATCTCCCCTCAACCTTCTAAACTCCAATGAGTACAGGCCCAGTCTACTCAATCTCCCCTCATAAGCTAACCCTCTCATCTCCGGAATCAACCTGGTGAACCTTCTCTGTACCCCTTCCAAAGCTAATATGTCCTTTCCTAAATAAGGGGACCAAAATTGTACACAGTACTCTAGGTGTGGCCTCAACAGTACCCTGTACAGTTGCAGCATGGCCTCCCTGCTTTTATACTCCATCTATCTTGCGATAAAGGCCAACATTCCATTTGCCTTCTTGATTGCCTGCTGCACCTGCAAACTGAGTTTTTGTGATTCATGCACAAGGACCCCCAGGTCCCTCTGCACAGTAGCATGTTGTAATTTTTCACCGTTTAAATAATAGTCCATTTTACTATTATTCCTTCCAAAGTGGATAACCTCACACTGACCAACGTTATACTCCATCTGCCAGATCCTTGCCCACTCACTTAGCCTATCCAAATCTCTCTGCAGACTCTGTGTCCTCCACGCAATTTGCTTTCCCAGTCATCTTTGTGTCATCCGCAAACTTTGTTCCCCTACACTTGGTCCCCTCCTCGTCTGTGTATATAGTAAATAGTTGAGGCCCCAGCACTGATCCCTGCGGCACGCCACTAGTCACTGATTGCCAACCGGAAAAGCACCCATTTATTCTGACTCTGCTTTCTGTTAGATAGCCAATCCTCAATCCACGCTAACACTTTACCCCCAACTCCGTGTACCTTTATCTTATGCAGCAACCTTTTGTGAGGCACCTTATTGAATGCCTTCTTGAAATCTAAGTACACCACATCCATTGGTTCCCCTCTGTCAACCGCACTCGTTATATCCTCAAAGAATTCCAGTAAATTAGTCAAACATGACTTTCCCTTCATGAATCCATGCTGCGTCTGCTTGATTGAACCAACGTTCAAGAGGCATTTGGATAGATACATGAATAGGCAGGGAATAGAGGAATATGGATCACATAGAGGCAATAAAATATTAGATTAGAGAGGCATCTATGTTGGCACAGACTTGGTGAGCCTATGCTGTATTGTTCTTTCTTCTTTGGAGCAGTACGATGAGGATCCAACTTGGGATCAGGCTATTTGAAATCATTGGTATTTTCCCATCCCGCCCACCATAGGAATCATAGCGGGCGAGACACAGACCATGCAAAGGTCCGTTGACCTTGGGTGGGATTTTCTGGCCTTGGGGCAAGCAGGGTGGGATTTTCCAGCCACATGTGTTATTTACTGAGAAAGGTATAATTAATAACCTTGCTGTAAAGTAGCCTTTGGGACCATAATATGATAAGAATTTTGCATTAAGTTTGATTACAACATTCAATCTGAAACTAGTCCGAAGTATGAAGAAAGAAAATTCTGAAATTATGCAGAGCAAGTTGGCTATGGTGGATTGGGAAAATACTCAAAGGCAGGCAATAGTATTTTTTTTTAAATCTAAAAAAAATACTAGAACAAATTAACTTTGTTTGTCTTCACTGAAGAGATTCAAAAATTCTCCCAGAAAGGCTAAGCAATGAAGGGACTTATGAACCTGAGGAACTAACAGAAATTAATGGGAATCATTTTTGGATGTAACATGTTTGGATTTTCAGAAGGCTTTTGATAAAGTCTCACACAGGAGATTAGTAAATACAATTAATGCAGTGGATTGGGGGAAATATGCTAATATAGATTTAGAATTGGTTAACAAGCAGAAAGCAGACAATATTAATACATGGATCATTCTCTGGATGATTAGTTGTGGAGCAGGGCAAGGATCAGTGCTAAGTCCACAACTGCTCACAATTTATATAAATGATTTGGATATAGGACCAATTGTAATATTTCCAAATTTGCTGTTAACATCAAACTGGGTGTGAACCCAAGTTGTGAGGAGGATTTGGACAAGTTAAGTGATTGGAGTAGGACATGTTCAGTGCTGCAGGTCGGTGGAGGGGGGAACAGAAAGGCAGAATAATTCTTAAATGGTGAGAGGTTGGGAAGTGTAGGTCCAGAAAAAATGTTCCAGCTTTGAAAGCATCTGCTAACTATTTCCAACATACTTTATTATCATGTGAGCATTTTGAAAGAAAGACTTGATTAACATAGCACCTTTCATGACCACTGTAAATCCCAAAGCACTTTATAGCCAATTAAGTACTTATGAAATATAGTCACGGAAATTCAGCAGCTTAATTGTACAGGTTAGCAAAATCCCACAAATTGGAGGGCAGGTGGAGTTATTAATTTAATATCTCATCTGAAAGATGGCATCTTTGACTCCCTCGTCACTGAGTGTCAGCCTAGATTATTGTGTACAAGTCCTGGATTGGGACTTGAACCCACAAACTTCTTATTCAGACGTGAGATTGCTAGCAACTGAGATATGACTGACGTACCAAAGAAATAGCTCTTTTGCTTCTGAATCAGAAGGTTTTGGGTTAAAGTCACACACAGGAGACATGAGCACAAAAAAAATCGAAGTTAAATAATTAGTTTCAGCCATACATTTATAATAGTACTGGATGCAGTTGGTTGTTCAACCTACCATCTGCTTATCTAATGTGCATTGTCAAAACTGTCTGAAACATCTGTATTGTAAAATCTCCTGGGTTCTTACCTTCTGCAACTTCACCAAATTCTGGATTGCCATTCACTATTATTGAAGGCTAATTGCTTGGTCCCTGGTAAAATTTTTATCTTTTTATTAATCCCTGACACACATGAACTATTGATTGTATGGTCAATCAAGTTCACCAGTGTGCCACAAAATAAATAATTATTCAGCCCACTAACCACTTATACAGTCACATCACTAAAAAAAAGGTTAATCTGTGCAGGGATGAAGCTGAGTTCTAGCATTTCAAAGTGACTACTGGATGGCAGGTGGACACATGGGACTCGGTTCTAGTTGATAGGTGATAAAAGTGTACATAGAGTTATTTTGAATGTGTAGTTACTGCAAAATGTTACCTGTCTGTTATGTTATTGAGAATTATTTCAGCTATTGGTGATGGTACTGCACTGCGCGCATCAGAAGTCCTTAAGGGAAATAGTACATCAATTTAAGATCTGTAGGAAGGATCAGTTAATTCTATCTCCTGCAGAAAAACCACGATGCTGTAAGAGGAAAGTGATTGTTGCAGTGATTTCTAAACAATAGCTGTTTTAAATGGAATTTTATATTGCATGTCATAAAAGATGTCCAGTGGGTCTGTCTGTGACAAATCCTATTCATTTCATTTGTGACTTTGAAGGAACAAGTCTGCCATTATTAGACAAATAACATATCATCATATGGTTTTTAGAAGATTGGGAGTATAAATTTGTCCTGGATGATAACGGAAAATGGGGGCTTGTTTTAATGCCAATGCAAAATAAAGTCAGGCTGAGAACAAAATGGGGTTGTGAATTCACTGTTGCTCATTTTGTTCTTTTATTCATTCATTAGATGTGGGCATCACATTGCCCAGCCTTCTAGCCTTGTGAAGGTGGTGGTGAGCTGCCTCCTTAAATCTTGGAGCTTCAAAGAATGAGAGGAGACCTCATTGAGGCACACAGGGTTCTCCGAGGGCTTGACAGGGTAGTTGCTGAGATATTGGGGGCGATTCTCTCAAAAGTGCTGAATTGGTGGGGAAAACCTGTTCTAGATCACGACTGTTTTCTCAGTTTAACTTCTCACTCTAATCTCCCCACTCTGTGCACTGCAGAGATCACAATCATGAATATCATTAAAAACGGGGGGGGGGGGGGTGCTATTCACACCAGAGTCTGACAGTTCTGGAACTCTGCGCATGCGCAGTGGCCCCGATCTGTCAGTCTCCCCATTTGCTGGCCAGCTCAATCACTGGCCAGCCCGGGACCCCTGTAGTGCTGCCCTCCAGATCCCCCCATCCCTGGCTCGATTGCAGCCCCCTCAACAATTCCCAGACCAGCCCCCCCCTCCTCCGCCAAAATTCCAGAGCACCCCGATGTCCAGCCCATCCCCCCCCTCCCCACTCAACCTAGCAAGCCCGCTCCAATCGCTGCCCTCCCTCCACCCCAGACCAATCGCCATGCAGAGTGGCAGCGGGATTCCCCCACCCCTACCGATCACCCCTAGGTCCTGCCCACAGTAGGCCCCACCCTCGGCACTGCCCATTGCCTGATGGGCAGTGCCAAGGTACCCACTGGGCATGGGCATGTTGTCCCTTGGGCACTGCCAAAGGGGCACAGGCTAGCACTATCAGGGTGCCCATCCTTAGGGGGCACAACCCCCCCCCCGGCACCCAACCCCCTGGGGGACCCCGATTGCCCCCCCCCTTCATTCCGGCGGGGTCTCCTGCCAGTTCCCCGAATGTGGGGAGCTACTCCAAACCCCGCCAGAATGAAGTACTCCTGGCAGAGTGGGAGATTCAATCGGGACCGGCAAGTTCCCGATAATCGCATGCTAAACATATTTAAACTACATTAGGAAAAGATTCAAATGACTAACCTGTCTTCCCGCCGGTTTCCAGCTTGGTCTGAACTCCGACTCATCTCCGGCTCTGGGAGATGCGCATGCGCTGGGAATGCATGCGCAAATCCCGGATAAAGGCCAGCGACATGCATCTCCCAGCCCGACCCGCCAGAAAAGCCATGGGTCGCGATGGGAGAATCGCCCCTGTTGTTTCTTCTTGTGGGAGAGTCTGGGACCAGAGGCTATGATCTCAGAATAAGGGGGCATCCATTTTAAAACAGAGATGAGATGGGATTGAAAGCAAGTTTATATTTTCCTATGAAAAATAGTTCAGTTCTGATTGGCAGGTTTAGTCTGTAGATGCTTGGAGATTGTGCCGTCACTTTCAACTCTTATCATGGGACAAGTGATCATTTGTGAAATAAAAACAAAAAGTGCTGGCGATGCTCGACATCTCAAGCGGCATCTGTGGAGAGAGAAACAGAAGAAATGTCAAGATGGTTGGGATCCCCACATCAGGCTTAATTCTGCATGGCAACCCAGACTTGGCCATTGTGGGACATCGCTTCCAATGTTCCCTGGAGTGGCCAATTAAGAAACCACCCTTCAGGAGCCAAGTCCAACTAAATATGGGGGTGGATCAGCAAAGTGGGAGGCCTAATCAGGGGGCCTGCTGTGATGCCCCCAAAGGAAGATTGGGTGCAACTTAAATGGGCAGGAATTTGTGAGGGTGCTTGTAAATGGCGACTTTCTCTTGAGGATTCCTTAGAGCCAGAACTGTCAGGTCACCAGTGTGGAGTAGGTGTCTGTCTATAGAATGGCCTGCATCCACAGCTGTGGCTCCATGCTAATTGATGGATAAGAAGCATTGATTGATGCTGCCACTGGGAATTCTCTTCCAATTCACTTTTGGATTGCTACCTCAGCAGGACTGGGAATAGATGCAGATATCATCGGGAAGATCCAGTGCCAGCAACATCTCACCCCCCATTGACCCAATCTACCTGTTGCTGCTGGTCAGAGAGCCTCTGTTGTGCTCACCCATCCTCTGGCATGATCACTTGGAGGCAGGAATGTGTCAGATAGCTGACTTGGTGTGTTATTTGCAATCTTTCTCCTGATTCCCACCTCTTTGGGACCAGGTAAATTTAACGTAATATTTCAGGTCAATGGTCTTTCATTAGAACTGCAAAAAACTAGAGATGTAACATGTTTTAAGTAAGTACAGAGGCAGAGAGGGGGCAATACCAAATAGAGAAGTTCTGTAATGAGTGTTAGACAAGAGATTAAATGCCAATGGGGATAATGGTGCAAGTCAGAAAGAGATGATAATGGAAACAGTTAAGGAATGAAAGATGGGTTTGGGGGATGTCTCAATGGTTCAAGCAGAATTGTCAACAGCGACTGTTCCTTCCATGACACTCTGGTTAACTCCTCAATCATTGCCGAATCACCGCTGTCTCTCTTCTTTGCACAATACTCTTCCAATGTGGAGAAGACTGCTATGTGAGCTGTAACAGTTTTAACAACACCAGGTTAAAGTCCAACAGGTTTATTTGGTAGCAAATACCATTAGCTTTCGGAGCGCTGCTCCTTCGTCAGATGGAGTGGCTGTGAGATCATATTTCACGACATTGACTGGAGTGGAGCAGCGAATTAAAATGACACGTAGTTGTGTATTTATCGTGATTTCTTCCCAGCAGTATTGAAGCTGAATGGGGCACTTTAAGAGATGCATGCATGACATTATAAAAATGATGTCATCAATCATTAGCATGAGTAACTGAGCAAACCAGTTTTGCCGCCTGTACTGAACACATCTCCTGAATGAAGCTGCTTATTTTGTTGAAACTCCGTGGTCTTCTATCCTCAATCCTATGAGCACCAGACAGGTGACTGGAAGCTCTGGCTCACACGGAACAGAGATGTCCTGTAAAACGGTCACCTGGTCTGCCTTCAGTCTCCCCATCGTAGAGGAGCCCACACATGCTCCATGGCTACCTTATACAACATGGAAAGAAACACAAACTGGTTTACCTGGACAGACCCCCCCCCCCCCCCCCCCCCGCTTAAAAAGTATTACCTTGCTAAATTCTTCCGGTTCTGATGAAAGGTTCACTTTGTTTCTCTCTCCCCAGACATTGCTTATCTGCTTAGGGGAGGCAGTGGTATTGTCACTGGACTCGTAATCCAGAGACCCAGGGTACTGCTCTGGGGACACGGGTTCGAAGCCCACCATGGCAGATGGTGAAATTTGAGTTCAATAAAATTCTGGAATTAAAAGTCTAATGGTGACCACAAAACCATTGTCAATAGTCAAAACAACCCAACTGGTTCACTAATGTCCTTTTAGGGAAGGAAATCTCCTGTGTTTACCTGGTCTGAGCTACATGTGACTCCAGACCGACAGCATTGTGACTCTGACTCTGACAATCTGACTGACTCTCAAATGTCTTCTGAAATGGAGGGCAGTTAGAGACGGACAATAAGAGCTGGCCCAACCAGCGACACCCACCTCCGATAAAATGAATTATGAAAAAAAGAGTACTGCCAGTGTTTTCTGTTTTTTATTTCAGCTTTCCAGAACACACACACTTTTACTTTTGGATCATTGGTTCAAGGTCTTTTGGTGCTCTTGTCAATGCTCTGAAATGCTGTACAAAAAGTTCTATTAGCAGTTAGACAACTATAATGCCAGATATTACGGCCAATGATCAAAAATGAATGCTTTATTGCACAAAAATGCAAATGAATATAGGACGAATTTTAAACAGAGGATTGAATCAGATTATTTAAAAGCTTTGGATGATTCAAGCAATGAGCTGAATAATCCCAGAAGAATTTTCTTGCATTGAGGATAGGAATAAGGCAGAACCAATTGATCCTGTGTAATTAAATCCATATCGTGCATGACAGAGTATTAAAAATAGTTGAGACATGACTGTGCTGTGCAATGACCGTGCAGGCTGAGAAAGTAAAATTGAATCAGAAAAGAAAAATCAACCATCACAGTTCATACGCCGTTCACTCTATCATGAACTCTGCCAATCTCAGTTGTCACCAAGCAAGATTTTGCTAAGTTTCTCTTTTCCTATTATAAATCATGTAAAACTTTTGAATACAAAGACAAAATTCTGAAATAATGACTGGTCTAATGAGGGGGTCACCGATCTAAAGCATTAGCACACTTTCTGTCTCGGTAGATGCTGCCAGACCTGCTGCCCATTTCTGGCATTTTCTGTTCTAATTTAAAACTGATGAATGCTGATCTTACCATCACATTTTACATTGCGTTTGTTAGGAGAGCCATGTGATCCATCTGGGAAGAATTAATGATCTCCCCTAACACAACATCCATTTCGTTTTTAACAAATTATTCCAGGGTCCCATTAGGAAACCTGGGTCCACCTCTTGATCTCTTCTTGTGTCAAAAATTCCCTGACGCGTCCCATATTTTTGTTAACCTGTTGTCCTCATGTCATGAATTAATTTGATAGTGCTCTGCATTTACTCTTTCTATACAGTTAAGTATATTATGTATCTTTAAGGTGTCTCTTCTTCTTGATTTAATTTAAAGGCTAAAAAACCCACGTGGGTTCAATCCTTCCTCATAACTTAGTTTTTGGTGCTAGACTAATGCTCGGAATCAGTATTGTGGCTTGTCTCTGCATTGCCTTCAGCACCTGGTCAGCAGAACTAGGCACAATACTTAAGGCACAGTCTGGCTAGAGCACTATAAAGTGGCCCATGACATTTTGGCTCCCCAGTGTTGGATTTGGATGGTGCCCCAAACGTGTGCAGGGGAATCCTTCTGTTAAGTTCCCAGGTAAGGGTTTGTATGGCAATTGCCCAGAAGTGCTAACTTCCTCTGGGCAATTGTGCTGTGCTAGAAACCGTCCGACAAAGCAATTTAAATCACTAACTCTGGATGGTTCGGCCAGTGTTACGCGCATAATTACTCTGAAAGAGATAGAAAAAATAAAAGTAGATGTCATTTCAGCTGAATTATTTTAAAGACCCTGTCTCACCCCTGCATGGGGCATCCTGCACTCCTGAACCCCCAGGGGAATCTCTTTCCCCTACACTCCAGCAGAGATACCCAATCCTTGCCCTCTTAACTGCACAGGATTACCTAACTCCCATCCAACTCCTCCCTGACCCGATCCAGCTAAACCACATCACCCCCCCCCCCCCCGCCCCACCCTGCACAACCCCGTCTCTGTATCCCTTCCCCTTACCTTCCCCCAGTCTGTTATTTTAAATGGGAACTTCAAACTCACCTGCTTTAAGGCAACCAGTGCTATCAAAAAGGCCACGTGTCCTTCTTTGTTCCCCTTCTTTTGGACTTCATTGCTGGAGTTGAGAATGCACTGCCTGACTCTCTCCTGGCCTGAGTCAGAAAGGTTGGGTGAGACAGGCACTTAAGAATTTTAGTGCAAGTACATGGTTCAGATTGGCATGAGGAAATTATGGCCCAATATTGTTATGACTACCATTTTTAATACTACTACTTCAGAAGCAGGAAGTGTTTGTTAGAGCACTTCTAGCGTTGAAAAACCATCCCAGTGCACTTCACAGTAGCATAATGAATTAAATGTGTTTCAGCAAAATTTTAGCTTGATCAGGAATGATTAAAGGAGGCAAGGAAAATGGAGAAGCGGAGAATACTGGGGAGAAGATTCCAGAACTTTTGGCACTTATATGGCTGAAGATAGAATACAATAAGAAGTCTCACAACATCAGGTTAAAGTCCAACAGGTTTATTTGGCAGCACTAGCTTTCGGAGTCTCAGGCTCCTTCATCAGGTGAGTGAAGAGCTGTGTTCACAAACAGGGCATATACAGACACCAACTCAATTTACAAGATAATGGTTGGAATGCGAGTCTTTACAGGTAATCAAGTCTTAAAGGTACAGACAATGTGAGTGGAGAGAGGGTTAAGCACAGGTTAAAAAGGTGTATATTGTCTCCAATACACACAGTACAATACACACCTCTTTAACCTGTGCTTGGCCCTCTCTCCACTTACATTGTCTGTACCTTTTGAGACTTGATTACCTGTAAAGACTAGCATTCCAACCATTATCTTGTAAATTGAGTTGGTGTCTGAACACAGCTCTTCACTCACCTGATGAAGGAGCCTGAGACTCCGAAAGCTAGTGCTGACAAATAAACCTGTTGGACTTTAACCTGGTGTTGTGAGACTTCTAACTGTGCTTACCCCAGTCAAACACCGGCATCTCCACATCATGTAAAGTGCCAAGAGTGGATGAAAAGAGAGGAAGATGCATAGGGATGTTGCATGATCATCATCCACTCATTCTGAGTCAGTCTGTTTCTACCTACTTTTTCATGTTACTTCACACATTTAAATCAAAAAAGTGGATGCCGTATTGATAACTATCAACTTCATACGGACCTTGCCATGATTTTACCTGCGTTGATCAGAAGTCTCGGGTGATGATAAATCATCAGAGTAAAATTTAGTGGTATTGGCTTCCCAAAATGCTATAAAGATATTAAATATTAGCAAATAAGCACAAGGCAATCAGCAGATTAAATGTAAGAGATTTGGGGCAAGGGGAAAATGTTTTTGTACATGGAGGGTTTGTACGGCACTGAAATATGCTTCCAAAGTTAATTTGTGAAGCAAAGATCACGTCCACACTTACAACTGATTGGAACAAAGGGAATGGAAAAAGGACAGGCATGTGGGACTGCTAGCTGTGAGGAGTGTAAACACTAACACAGACTGGCTGGGCTGAATGGCTTTAAATGTTTTATAAGAGGAAATTAGAGTTAATTTTACTTTTTAATCTTTGCCCACTTCAAAGGCTAAAGTATTTTCAAATCATTTCCCTTGTTGTTATCTGAAATCCATTTTTCTGTCACTATGTTCTGATTGTTCCATAATGGCTTTGATTGCTATTTTTTCTACATTAACTCCACTGTTGGATTTTTCAGTATGAAACAGGAAGTGTTAGAAATACATAGCAAGATAGTTCTATAAATGGCGGTGACTTGTTTTCTCTTTTCAGTTTTCATGAAGAGCCTCTTCAATAATAGTCTCTCTTTTTGCTGTGACAGATTTGCTACATAGTTCCAGATGTTCTCTGTTCCATTTTAATCCTTCAGTGTATGTGTCCCATTGTATATTTGCTACAGGGTGTAAACTGAATCAGTGGCTAAGGAACAATCTCTTTAATCTGACCGCCAATAGTTGGTCATTGTCATATTCTTCTCATTCATCTTCACAACTGGTTTGTAATCTTCTCACTGAGGTGGTCTAGTTTTGTTTGTGGCTGTTTATTGTTCTTTGCTGCTCTTTCGGGGATGTTTATTCGGTTGTTTGTGGTTAGTAGATTGAAGATCCATTTGAAAACAACTTGGTGGCTAAATTTGACAGATCCAAAAAACACATATGGGAGCCTTGAAGTGTGACTGACCTACGCCCATTAATGGCGATGTGGCAACATGCCAACTTCGTGCTGTGCTCATCCCAATGATTTCAACGTCCAACCAGTCTCGTGCTGTCCTTTGGATGGATGTATCAGCAGGAGGCCAGAATTGTGAGTGGCTAGCACCACTCAAATGGGAGCAAAGTGAAGAGAATGCTGGAAGTCAAAAATAAAACCAGCAAATATGTGTTTGTTAGCATCTACAGCAGCGGTGGGCAACCTGTGGCCTAGGAGCGATATGCAACCCATCAGGTTTCAGAGTGTGGCCAACGAGACATTTTTAAAAATTTGTTCGTGGGACATGGGCCAGCATTTATTGCCCATCCCTAGTTACCCTTGAGAAGGTGGTGGTGAGCTGCAGCTGGCCTCCCCATGGGGCGGGGTCCACACCACTGCTGGAAAAATGTCAACGGGTCCTCAATGATCCCAAATTGGGGCCTTAAATATGCTTATTGGCTGTCCTGTTCCTTTCAGAAGGCAGATTGTCTGTTGCTCTATCCACTGCTTTGAAGACCAGTGGCAGGCATGTGTGAGGGAGCCATCTTAAGACATAGGAGCGGAAGTAAGGCCATTCGGCCCATCGAGTCCACTCCACCATTCAATCATGGTTGATTTCAACTCCATTTACCCGCTCTCTCCCCATAGCCCTGAATTCCTCGAGAAATCAAGAATTTATCAATTTCTGTCTTGAAGACGCTTAACGTCTCGGCCTCCACAGCCCTCTGTGGCAATGAATTCCACAGACCTACCACTCTCTGGCTGAAGAAATTTCTCCTCATGATGTGGTTCCTTGCTATTTTCCTGCTCCCCAATGCCACCACTGAAGTATCATGTCATTGACCCTTCATCAGAAGCTAATCTGTACCTCTTAAAGAGAAGGTGCATGTATTCTGCAGCGACAGCTTCAGTAGTACCAGTAAGGTCGCTGTGATGTCAGTGTACCTTTTTAAGAGATGTTTTGTTTTTCTAAATCATGTTTTCTGCAGTTGTAAGCAGGTCTTTTTAGCTTCAGTTGTTTTTTCATCATGGCACCGGTTTGTCTTGCGGAGTCTTATTGCTGCTTGAAGGTGGGTTTGTTTATTTTTGGATATTTATGACTCTGCATTGTCAGGAGAAAAACTGGTTGGCAGGTCAGGTGATAGGAGAGCTTTCGTTTTCAGTTTGGAGCTGAAGGTTTGAGTTTTAGAAGGGACAGTAAGCTGAAAAGAAGTGTTTTTCTCTCTCTCCCTGTTTTATTTGAAAATTCTGCTGGTTATCTGAAAATAAGGTCTTGCTTTTCTGAAGGGGAGAATCTGCTGTTCATGGCTTAACAAGAGTCTATCTGGGGTTCTGGGAAGCTGTTCTGACTTCACACTGTTCTGGATGTGTCAAGAGCACTGCTGGAACTGACAAGACTGAGGTTTTCAATTCTCCAACCAAAGGACTCTATTCCAGTATCACGTGAGCATTAGACTTTGCTGTGTTGAATCTGTTGAGAGGGTTTTGTCTATGGCAAGGGTTTTGTTTGATTGGAACATTTTAGGTATATTTATTGAGGGTTATACATTATCATGGTTGTTTTGTTTTTGTTTATAATTGATAAAAGCTATTGTTAATTTTCTTTCCATGCACATTATCTATATACTTAAACAAAATTTGTTTGATAAAAGCTCCCTAGTGGGTCATTTGAATCATGCCTGAAGTGAAACATATCATGCTTATCCTAGCCAAATTCAAAATGCAAATCTTATGATCCAGGTGGGCTCCCTAAAACACTTTGGAGTTTCTGATCTGAACCATAACATCGTACAGGAAGCATCACTAACCGAGAAAACTTTGAAGAATGGCACAACACAGGAAAGAGTGGGCTCCAGTGATTTGGAACTACACTGGAGGCTTTGGAGGAGGAGGTGGAAAAGAGGGGAAAGGTCCCCTGTTGACATGAAGCCAGGAAGCTCTCCGTACGCCAGCTCTGAAGTCAATGGAACTATGTCTAGCCCAAGGACCTGATACAGCTGCAAGAAATTCAATGTCCTTGTATGTGATAAAGATCATTGAATGCATCCTTGAAGTGCCACATCCTACTAACTCCCTCACTAACCTTAAACACCGCTGATTTCACCAAAGTCCCCATCACTTACCTACCAAAACTCTATCAATCAAGACTCCTTCCTGACATTCATAGCAAAATTTCAACCACAATTATTTAGCATTGCTGCAAACTGGACATCCACAACTCTAAGGTTACACACTCTGCCAGCTATTCAACCATGATAGTCACGTCACAGTACTCCGACACCACACGCACTTGCACACTTTCCTTCCTTTAGCAGTACAAAATGGCACACAGACTGAGGTAATAAGAGCTTTGGGAAAGGGCATGTGTGCCTGCAATCTCGACACAGGAGATGGTGTTTGTCTTTATTAACACACCCATTGTTGAGTCCCTGGCCAGTGACAAAACTGAAAGCATCACAGCTGATGGTACCTCTTATATTTAATCCTCCTTGTCACCTGCCACTTAACTTTCATTCCATGATCTTGTCTGATTCACAAGTTGGATATCTTAAAAGAAAAATGCACAAGGGTAAGTTTGTGGTGCGGAGGAGAAAGCATGCACTGCTTACTTTCTCCCCCACACCACAAACTTACCCTTGTGCATTTTTCTTTTCCAATATCCAAGTAGTGCTAGCTGACAAGGCAGTGGCAAAACACATGATGATGAAGATGCACCGTCACACGCAGCCACTATCTCAGATACTAACATATCAGGATACTAACAGGATAGCACAGAGGCAAAAGCTGCATAACCTGAGGCATGAACAGCAAGCAGCCAGGGCAGAGGGCAGCTTTCCTGAGGGCAAGGTTGTGTAAGTGTTCTGTTACAAAGAGCTCAGATGTGCAATTAGATGGGACAGTCTGCAGAGAAACACTTGGATAAATGCACAACAGATTGTTTGGTACATTAGGAAGTCTGCATTCCAGATCCCATCCCCTCCAGCAAAGAAGCAGTTGTCAACTCGACACTTGAGGGCTCAACCATGACTGTGTCAGATATCTGCTCTCTGTGCTTCCATTGCAAAGCAAGCAGATTCCACCCACTGTCTTGAGCTCTGGATTGGAATTTCAAACTGCTGCCAAAATTGCTGTGGATGACTGTAAAAAAACTTGCAAGATCATCTACCCTCCAACATCAGAGAGGATTGGAAGTGATTCTATAGAATATAACCCTGCTTTTCTTTCTCAGGAAGACACCAGTTTGACAGTGCCCTTACTCTATCTTATCAGCCAACCGTCCCAGACTGCTGCTGCTCATGCCAAGATGGTGCAATCTGCATCTAAGTTTGCAAGGCCCATCTGCAGACCCTTCCATTAAAAGTCAGCAGCCTTCCACCAGCCATGCTGCAGCCACTAGTAATATCAGACCAGATGAAGGCATGTGGAAGACAGATACTACGCAAAAAGATGATTGACTTTTGCGTGTGCAATGTGGCATGACACAGTTAGAAACCTGATTTAAAATGTTCATTTTGTGGTGATTTTTGTGTTGTGGTCAAGTGGACATTCTCTTAGTCATAGGGAAACAGAAGCAGGAGTCGGCCATTTGGCCCCTGGAACCTGCTACACCATTCAACTAGATCATTGCTGATCATCTACTTATTGGCTTTTTCCCACACTATCCCCATAGCTCTAGATATCTCTTGATCCTTGCCTTGAACCTGCTGAATGACTGAGGCTCCACTGCTGTCTGGGGTTAGAGAATTATAAAAGCTCACCACCCTCTGATGGAAGCAAGTTCTTATCTCAGTCCTAAATGGCCTATTTCTTATTCCGAGAGTCCCCCCTGGTTCTAGACACCCCCGTCAGAAGAAACACCCTTCCCTGTTGAGCTCTGGAAGGATTTTTCATCTGCTTCAAAGAGATCACCTCTCATTCTTCTGAACTGGATAGAATATAGTCCCAGTCTCCACAATCTGTCCTCATAGGACATAGGTCAATGATGGGGGATATGCAAGACTGTTGATGATTGTGGAAATGGGGTTACAGTTGCTGTTTTCACAGCCAAATGGGTCAATTATGTTCAGCCAGCCCAGATAGGATCAGTCTGGATTTTCTCCTTATGCCCCTGTCCCTGAGCTGCTCACTATATGTCTCATGATGGCAAGGTTGTGCAGAATGCAGCAGGCCACCACAAATCTTGACCCGCTCTGCTGAGTACTCCTCCAGAGTGGTCTAGGCAATTGAATGAACACAGTTGCCTGTCCTATCACATTTCGTGTGGCAGCGTTACTTTCATTGTATGCATGCTGCACATATTTGTAAGCATTGTGAACTGGAGTAATGGACCATTAAGGGATAGCCCTTATCTCCTTGTGGTCATTCTTGGGTTGCCATGGTGTTTCAAATGCAGCTAGCACAGCTACCAGAATACATGTTACTAACCTGTGATTTTTGAATGTGGTCTCACACCAGCTAGATGTTGAATGAGTGGAATCATTTTCAGTATGCAGCAGAGTTGGCATGTGGCATCCAGAGATTGTGTTCAGTGATTCTCTATTCCTCCACAGAATGCACTGTTGAAGTACACGCAGATGAAATCAAATAAAAATGACTGAATTGACACAAACCCCTTATTCCTCTATTATTCACCCTGTAAAAACCCTTGAAAATGTTAGTTTTTTGCATGAGTGTTTAAATGGCATTCTAAGTTGCAATTTAAAAAAAATTCATTCATGGGACGTGGGTGTCGCTGACTGGCTAGCATTTTTTGCCTATCCCTTGTTCAGAGGGCAATTGAGAGTCAACCACATTGTTGTGGCTCTGGAGTCAACATATAGTGGAGATGCCGGCGTTGGACTGGGGTAAGCACAGTAAGAAGTCTCACAACACCAGGTTAAAGTCCAACAGGTTTATTTGGTAGCAAATACCATAAGCTTTCGGAGCACAGCTCCTTCGTCAGATGGAGTGGATATCTGTTCTCCAACAGTGCTGTAGAAACTTGATGTCTGTGTCGATATCGTAGAAACTTGATGTTGGAGAACAGATAGCCATTCCATCTGACGAAGGAGCTGTGCTCCGAAAGCTTATGGTATTTGCTACCAAATAAACCTGTTGGACTTTAACCTGGTGTTGTGAGACTTCTTACTGTGTCAACATATAGGACAGACCAGGTAAGGATGGCAGATTTCCTTTCCTGAAGGACATTAGTGAACCAGATGGGGTTTTCCGACAATCAGCAATGGTTTCATGGTCATCAGTAGATTTTTACTTCTAGTTTTTTTTTCATTTTTGAATTCAAATTCCACCGTCTGCCATGGCGGGATTTGAATCCAGGTCTCCAGAAAATCAGATGATTTTCTGGATTAATAGTTCAGTGATAAGACCACTAAACCATCACCTCTCTCTACTGTGGAACATCTCTTTGGTCCTGAAAAGCTAAATTTATATTTGTGGAATGTCAAATTTCTCCATTCCATGATGATTTGTTAATATTTCAGCCTTTGCTTGAATCCCAATGGTATAGCTCAATCCATCACGCAAACCAGCCTCCCATCCATTGACACTATCTACTCTTCCCGCTGCCTCGGCAAAGCAGCCAGCATAATTAAGGACACACGCACCCCTAACGTTCTCTCTTCCACTTTCTTCCATCGGGGAAAAGATACAAAAGTCTGGGGTCACGTACCAACCGACTCAAGAACAGCTTCTTCCCTGCTGCCATCAGACTTTTAAATGGACCTACCTTGCATTGAGTTGATCTTTCTCTCCATCCTAGCTATGACTGTAACACTACATTCTGTATTCTCTCATTTCCTTCTCTATGAACAGTATGCTTTGTATGTCTAGCATGCAAGAGAAACAATACTTTTCACTGTATGCTGATACATGTGACAATATCAAATCAAATCTTGATTTCACAGTTTGTAAAATGATTGAAAATTGAAGGATAATCCATGTTTTTTCTTAATGTCTTGGATTACTGTTGGTGAGAATTATTCAGTGTGATTGGCTGCATAATCAGCTTGACATCATCACAATTGCTGAATGCCAAAATCCACAATCATTGCCTCAAGAAGGAAATTAACTTTCGGAAAGGTGAAATCCTTATCTCAGAGCTCATTGGATCTTTGTGAGAAACTTTAATTAAGGTCAACAGTAAACCCCATCATGTCATCACTGACTGCAAATCTGAGCCAATATAATTTCTCTTCACCGTCTGGGAAACGGGCATCATTTGCTTTTCCATCAGAATTTTCTTTATGCCTTGCTGGCATGGTCAAAAATTGCTTCACCACTGACTGTGAATCTGGGTCATTGGAACTGTTATCAAAAGGCTTGCACGTGACTTACTTTTATTTTTGTTCCTTGCTTTTATTCCACTTGGGATTTTATTTTTATTCACTCTTGGGATATGGGCATCGCTGGCTGACCAGCATTTATTGCCCATCCCTAGTTGCCCTTGTTCAGAGGGCAGTTGAGAGTCAACCACGTTGCTGTGGCTCTGGAGTCGCATGTAGACCAGACCAGGTAAGGACAGCAGATTTCCTTCCCTAAAGGATATTAGTGAACCAGATGGGTTTTTCCGACAATCGACAATGGTTTCATGGTCATCAGTAGATTCTTAATTCCGGATTTTATTTATTGAATTCAAATTCTACCATCTGCCGTGGCGGGATTCGAACCCGGGTCTCCAGAACATTAGCTGAATTACTGGATTAATAGTCAAGCAATCATACCACTCGGCCATTGCCTCCCCTTAATGCTTACGTGTTGCTGTATTAATGATTTGTGTGTTCTGGAAATCATATATTAATAAAAATTAAAATTTAACTGGCAGCTAATCTAGTTAGTCAGAGCATTAGTTTGACGAATTGAAAACAATCCAATGAACAAGCGACGTTCATCCTTTTAATCATAAATATATACAGTATAGAAGGATGTCATTTAGCTCATTATGCCTGTGCTGTTTCTTGGCTGGCACAATCCACAAGGACTCCCAGTGATCTGCCTATCCCATAACCCTGTAACTTTGGCTGATATAAAAAGATCTCCAGTTTTCCCATTAAAAATACAATGGCTTGTTTTCCAATTATCCTTGAAGCAAGGCATTCAATGGTTCAACAGCTCCTGCCATAAAGAGGTTTCTCCGAAGTTGTGAGCAAAACGGATAGCAGCGACATGGATACAAAATTGGCTGAGTGACAGGAAAGGATAGCGATTAATGGACATTTTTCAGACTGAAGGAAGATTTGTGGCAGAGTTCCCCAGGGATCGGTGTTAGGACCTATATTAATGACCTATACCTTGGTGTACAGATTTGCAGCTGATATAGGACTTGGAAGCATTGAGTTGAGGAGCAAAGCGTTGAATCTAAAAAAGACCGCAGAAAAATTGGGTGGAATCAGCAAACAATTAGCAGATGAAATTTCATGGAAAGAAGTGTGAAGCAATCACTTTTGATAGGAAGAATGCAGAGAGACGATATAAAACCAAGAGTACAATTCTGAAAGGGATACAAGAGCAGAGGGACTTGAGTGACCATGTGCATAGTTCATTAAAAGTGGCAGAACAGGTTGACAGCAGTTAATAAAGCATGCAGCATCCTGGACTTTGTTAATAGCGACCATAGGATATAAAACAAGAAGGTTAAATTTGCAAAGAACACTTGTTCAGTCTCCACTAGAATATTATGTCCAGTACTGTGGTGTCGCACTTTAGGAAGGATGTGAAGGCTTTGAAGACAGTTCAGAAAAGATTCACATGAATAGTTCCAGGGATGAGGAACTTCAGCCATGTAGGCAAGTTAGAGAGGTTTAGACTCTTTTCCTTGGAGAAGAGAAGGTTGAGAGGCGATTTCATAGAGGTAAACAAAATGATGAGGGGTCTGGACAGAGCAGATGGAAAGAAAACTGCTGCCTTTGGTGGAAGGCTTGAGAACAAGGGGATACAGATTCAAGGTAATTGGCAAAATAAGCAGTTGCATCTTGAGGGAAACCATTTTCTCGCAGCAAATTGTTGAGATCTGGAATGCACTGACTGAAGAATATAATGGAGATAGGTTCTATCGAGGCATTTAAGAGGGAATTGGATTGTTAAGTGAAAAGGCAGAATGCACAGGGCAACAGGGTGAAGGCCGGGGAAGTGTCATGAGTAAATTGGGCCTTCAGAGATTCAGTGCAGATACAAATGCTCGAATGACCACCTCCTCTCCTGTAATTATCCTGTGAAGTTCCCTCCTTGCTTCCCCATGACAGCTTTAACTTGCAGACTATTTATCACCAATTACCCAACAAAAGGAGTCAAATGACTAAACAAACACACACTCTCATTGATGGTTCCATTTCCCATGCCAGCAATTCTTATGGCCTCGCTAAGTACAATGATCTGTTAAGTGCTATTTAGCGCTGAATTATGGATAGTTCTGTGCTCTGCACCAACACCCAAAGGAACTGGGTTAAGACTACCCAAACTCATTCATTTCAAACCTTACTCCAGGCAATAAGGAAGCTTTTATTTCATTACAAGGAATTCTGGATTCGGTTCAAAACTACATTCCAGCTCATGAGAACAAAATTCCACTCCTTTGTGTTATTAAATGATCCTTCCACACATTTTATTTTGCGTACGTTTTATGAGACTATACATGAGCTTATTTTATCACATCATTTCTGATATAAAAATGTAGAAAATGGCTTTGACGAGGTAATAAAGATCTGACAATATTAGGTTCTATTTTATTGCACTATTACGTGAATGCGGAGGGGATTTTAACCAACAAGAGATTCCCATGAGAAACCATTGCTTTTGGTCATTTCTGTGCCCTCAATGGCCCTCCACCATCACCAAATGTCATGTAAAGCAACCCCAATTTTAAAAGCTGGACCATCTTATCATGGTGCTGCCAATATCTCCACCCAGAAGTGGGTAGAAAGCAGCAGTTACAGGCCATTGGAAAATAAGGCATTTGTTGGCATTTCCACCAGCCATGCTGCAACCACAGGGGTAGCACTGCATAAGGGAACTAGGACAAGTAAAGGCGCTTGCAGGATAGGCACTAAGGAAATGCACAAGAGTGCACAGTATTAGGTGTATTACTGAAAGTCACGTTGAATGAAACATTTTGTGGAAAGGATTTTTTTTGGGGGTGTTTTTTATTTCAGGATTTTGACCGGGAGGATGCCATGACTGTGACAGAGGAATGGAAAGATGGGGAATTGTACAATAGCTCTGTTTCGCAATGAGATTTTAGAAAACCCAGAGTCTGATTTGCCTGTCATGTGTTGTCTGTCTGGAGAAAAGGAGCCTGGGATGCTTCTGCCATCCTCCTCTGTGTCTTCCACCTCCTGTTCCTCCTCCCAAATCAATGCAACTGTCATCCCCATTGGTGTTGACAGGCCTCCTTGTCAAAGTCATTTTCAGAGGGGACATTACAAAAAATGCTAACAGTTCAGCATTAGCCCTCCCTCCCTCCCTTCCCCCACGCTCCAGCAAAATCCAGCCCATTGTCTTAAAAAATAATGAATTATGCCAGTTGTAAGTAATTAATTTAATGATGTCCCATTAATCACTTTGTCGTACAGAACTTGAATATTGCTTAAAAGAAGAGAAATGCTGTCAAAGCTTTTCATCTTGCACTCATCAGGACAGAGCCACAAGAATACCAAATTTCAAAGGGAACGACAATTTACACCATGAAAAAAGAGTGGTTGGCAAGTGACTGATTGGTAGAGATGTAGCCATGGAAAATGCAACAGGGAGCAGTTAACTCTAAACTTGTTGATGCACTATCAATACCCAGAGACGGAATCTGGAATAATAGGCTTTTATTAACTATAAAAGGGAACTAACTCTACAGTAACTCTAACCGAGGGACCGGACCAGAATGAGGCGAAGGGGAGGAGCAGCCACCTTTATACCCCAGTGAACAGGGGAGGAGCCTCAGGCAGCACCGGTAGGGGTGTGTCCAGTCATCAGGACATATATCCTGATAACCACTGTTATGTTCTGATAACCACTGTTATCAGGACATAACAGTGGTTTACCACACTTGTTTAAATTCCAACTGGGCAAGTCAACTCTGATCATGGGGGATAAACCAGGGAATGACTGTATTCTAAACTTTAGTTAGTTCGAAAAGGTGCAACACATGGACATTTTCTTGCTGTTTGCAAAGAACAGGGTCTTGTGAGTATATATAAACTCTTGCATGCTTAAGTGAGCCACACTGTAAGCCTGACAATCTTAGATTGGTTGTTAGTGTAATTCTTGGCACAATCAGGATCATTTAGCAAGTGTTGTCCAATTGTGGAATCATATTTAACATTGACACTTGTGCATGGGCTGGTTGGGTGCAGTCAGTACTTTGAACAGCCAAAGGGACTTGTTGTTTGATGCAATCCACCGGTTGTTGGGATCACACTGGCACGGAATTCATATAAAGCATGTTGCTCATTTATCTGATAGATGGAATATCTTTTAGGCTTGACTTGCACATCTTGTTTGTGGAGAATACCACTCATGTTACCACTGCAAAGTGAAACGGCGAGCTTCACCTGCTGTTCATGTTTTTGAGAACCTTATCCTTTCAGGTAATCTGAGATAGACTGGTCACTGTTCAAAGCCAAAAGTGTCAGCCTTAGGGCCATTCATGAATTTGCGCAATATACAGCGAGCATTAATTTGGCCTCAAGCTTGTGTGCTGCGAAAATGGTTTAGTCACTAATGAGGTTAAGGCCAACCTTATGGAACTGTAGGAATCTCAATGCATGTAAAAGATAGGGAGTTCATTTGATTGTTCAATTTCAAAGGTGAATTTGAGCATAATTAAGATGTGTGAAGAAATTCTTAACTGCAGCTGCAGATCCAAATATGACAAATGTATCATCAACATATCAGAGAGATGCAAGTGGGGGACGTGAAGGGGCATTCCATCGAAGAGCTGTTTCTCATGGAAACTATGGAAGCTGTTAGAGCTGGGCTGAGAGGGGTCTCCATTGGCACCACCATTTATTTGGGCATATATCGTAAAACTAGACTCAACTACGTGCACTGGTAAGTTCATAAATTCACTGAATACAGATTCAGGCAGTGTGGTTCAATCAGCGTGATATAGTGACACAGTACAAATGTCTCTGGCTTCCTTGAGTGCCATGATGTGGAGATGCCGGAGTTGGACTGAATTTCCTCGAGTGCTACATAAGTGAAATAGGCTCGCAACATTGAACAAGCATGGACATGGCATTGCTATCAATATGCATGTCCTGAATGGTCTTTGCAGAGATAAAGGAATCCTTCACCATGTATGTGGAAAACCTGCGTAGAACTACTTGCTCAACTATTTAGCCAGTCATAGATAAGATGGGACATAAAGGGACATCGCTTTGTGTGTCTTGGGCAGCCTGTACATTCCTGAACATAGTGAACCATGAGGATGAATCCTATTATATGCACCAGCAGGCAGTTCATTGCTCTTACACAAGCCCAACAAGCATTTCTATAACTTGCTTTCGAGCAGGGCTGTGCGGTTATGTTTAGCAGTGAGTATAATGGATACAATTTTGGACCTGTCATTAAGAACAATGTGCATTTTGTCATATATAGTCACAGTTATGAAGGATGACTCGTCCAATCCCATTGTCAGGTTTACAAATGTGTATGTCTGGGTTGGCATTGAGGCCTCACAACACTATCAGACATTTGTGCTCCATGTGAAAATCCGAGAAGCCATTGGGTATCATGGGGGATGATCCATGGGGATCATGCACTAGATCCCCTAAACCTGCTATCAAAGAGTTGATGTCTTCATTGGACACTGGTTTGCAGCAGGATAGTTGGGAATAGAGGAGTTCAAACTCAGCAAACAGCTCTTCCCATTTGATGGGGAGGCAATGGCCTTGTGGTATTGTCACTCAACTATTGATGCAGAAACCCAGATAATGTTCTGGGGACCCAGGTTTGAATCCCACTACGGCAGATGGTGGAATTTGAATTCAATAAAAGGTATCTGGAATTAAGAGCCATGACCATGAAACCATTGTCAATTGTCAGAAAAATCCACCTGGCTCACTGATGTCCTTTAGGGAAGGAAATCTGCCATCCTTCCCTGGTCTGGCCGACATGTGACTCCAGAGCCACAGCAATGTGGTTGACTCTCAGCTGCCCTCTGAAATAGCTCGCTACAAAGTCTCAACAAAGAAATGAAACTGGAGGGACCACCTGGCATCGACCTCGGCACCGGAAAAGACAACGGCAAAACAAACAGCCCTGTCGACCCTGCAAAGTCCTCCTTACTGACATCTGGGGGCTAGTCCCAAAATTAGGAGAGCTGCCTCACAGACTAGTCAAGTTACAGCCTGACATATTCATTCTCACAGAATCATACCTTTCAGATAAAACCCCAGACACCACCATTACCATCCCTGGATATGTCCTGTTCACCGGCAGGACAGACCCAGCAGAGGTGGCGGCATAGTGATATACAATCGCGAGGGAGTTGCCCTGGGAGTCCTTAACATCGACTCCGGACCGCATGAAGTCTCATGGCTTCAGGTTAAACATGGGCAAGGAAATTCTTACTGGTTACCACGTACCGTCCTCTTTCGGCTGATGAATCAGTATTCCTCCATGTTGAACAGCACTTGGAGGAAGCACTGAGGGTGGCAAGGGCGCAAAATGTACTCTGGGTGGGGGATTTCAATGTCCGTCACCAAGAGTGGCTCAGCAGCAGCACTACTGATCGAGCTGGTCGGGTCCTAAAGGATATAACTGTTAGACTGGGCCTGCAGCAGGTGGTGAAGAAACCAACGAGAGGAAATAAAATACTTTACCTCATCCTTACCAATCTGCCGGCTGCAGATGCATCTGTCCATGACACGTATCGGTACGAGTGACCACCGCACAGTCCTTGTGGAGACGAAGTCCCGCCTTCACATTGAGAATAACCTCCATTGTGTTGTGTGCCACTATCACTGTGCTAAATAGGACAGACGTCGAACTGATCGAGCAACTCAGGAATGGGCATCCATGAGGCACGGTGGGCCTTCAGCAGCAGCGGAATTGTACTCCAGCACAATCTGCAACCTCATGGCCTGGCATATCCCCCACTCAACCATTACCATCAAGCCAGGGGGTCAACCCTGGTTCAATGGAGAGAGTAGGCGGGTATGCCAGGAGCAGCACCAGGCATACCTAAAAATGAGGTGTCAACCTGTTGAAGCTACTAAACAGGACTACTTGCATGCCAAATGGCATAAACAGCAAGTGATAGACAGAGCGAAGCAATCTCACAATCGATGGATCAGATGTTAGCTCTGCAGTCCTTCCACATTCAGTCGTGAATGGTGGTGGACAATTAAACAACCCTCTGGAGGAGGAGGATCCACAAATATCCCCATCTTAAATGATGGAGGAGCCCAGTACATCAGTGTAAAAGATAAGGCTGAAATATTCGCAACAATCTTCAGCCAGAAGTGCCGAGTGGATGATCCATCTCGGCCTCCTCCAGTGGTCTCCAGCATCTCCGATGCCAGCCTCCAGCCAATTCGATTCACTCCACGTGATATCAAGAAATAGTTGGAGGCACTGGATACGGCAAAGGCAATGGGCCTTGATAATATTCCGGCAATAGTACTGAAGGCTTGTGCTCCTGAACTTGCTGCTTCCCTCGCCAAGCTCTTCCAATACAATTACAATACTGGCATCTACCCAACAATGTGGAAATTGCCCAGGTATATCCTGTACACAAAAAGCAGGACAAATCCAACCCAGCCAATTACCGCCCAATCAGTCTACTCTCAATCATCAGTAAAGTGATGGAAGGGGTCATCAACAGTGCTATCAAGCAGCACCTGCTCAGCAATCACCTGCTCAATGACGCCCAGTTTGGGTTTCACCAGGGTCACTCAGCCCCTGACCTAATTACAGGCTTGATTCGAACATGGACAAAAGAGCTGAATTCCAGAGGTGAGGCGAGAGTGACAGCCCTTGACATCAAGGCCACATTCGACCGAGTGTGGCATCAAGAAGCCCTCAAGAAACAGGAATCAATGAGTATCGCTGGTTGCAGTCATACCTGGTACATAGGAAGATGGTTGTGGAGGGTCAGTCATCTCAGCTCCAGGACATCTCTGCAGGAGTCCCTCATGGTAGTGTCCGAGGCCCAACAATCTTCAGCTGCTTCATCAATGACTTTCCCCCTATCATAAGGTCAGAAGTGGGGATGTTCACCATTCACACCTCCTTGGATACTGAAGCAGTCCATGTTCAAGTGCAACAAGATCTGGATAATATCCAGGCTTGGGCTGACAAGTGGCAAGTAACATGCGCGCCACACAAATGCCAGGCAATGACCGTCAGCAATAAGAGACACTCTAACCACCACCCTTTGACATTCACTGGTGTAACCATCACTGAATCCCCCACTGTCAACATCCTTGGGGTTACCATTGATCTGAAACTCAGCTAGACTCACCACATAAACAAAATGGCTACAAAAGCACGTCAGAGACTAGGAATACTGCGGTGAGTAACTCACCTCCTGACTCCCCAAAGCCTATCCACCATCGACAAGGCACAAGCTGTGTCTGGATGGGTGCAGCTTGAACAACACTCAAGAAGCTTGGCACCATCCAGGACAAAGCAGCCTGCTTGATTGGCACCACATTTACAAACATTCAATCCCTCCACCACTGACGTTCAGTTGCAGCAGTGTGTACTATCTGCAAGATGCACTGCAATAATTCACCAAAGATCCTTAGACAGCACCTTCCAAACCCACGACCACTTCCATCTAGAAGGGCAGCAGATAACTGGGAACACCACCACCTGCAAGTTCCCCTCCAAGTCACGCACTATCCTGACTTGGAAATATGTCGCCGTTCCTTCGCAGTTGCTGGGTCAAAATCCTGGAACTCCCGCCCTAACGGCATTGTGGGTCAACCCACCGAACATGGACTGTAGCGATTCAAGAACGCAGCTCATCACCACCTTCTCAAGGGCAACTACGGATGGGCAATAAATGCTGGCCAGCCAGTGACACCCATGTCCCACGAATGAATAAAAGAAAATGTGGGGTGAGGGCACACCAAAATGAAGTCATGTGCGGAAACACACTTCTTGCTTGCAGAGAGTACATGGTCAGAGATATTTATGTTGCGTTTGGTGGCATCATTAATCATTTCATTAAAAAATATGTAGTTGTCAATAATAGTTTGTGTGTCATCTCACTAAAATCACTTTTATCTGACGTTTGAGCCTTGGTTCATTCTTGGAATTTTTTTTTGCAATCCTTCCTTATTCCTATAAAGTCTTCATATGGGATAATAGAACATATTTGGCCTCTGTTCATTTGGATTCAGTTCAGCTTGAGTTAGCACTTGCATAGTATTGTTCTGCTGTTCATAATGGAAACTCTACTGAGTCTACGTTCATGTACATATTTGTATTAATAGTTCAGTGATGGTTCTCCAGGTTATGAATGATGGTGGGGGTGCCATATCCTGAATAGTGAGTGACAAGCTGCTGGTCAAGTTACTTGCATAATCCACTGACCTGTGCTTCTTGCTCTTGCTGCTTTTGTGTAGAAGAACATTTTTGATGGACGACCTTGTAGCTCACAGGCAATGTTCTCCTGCTCAATAATCTAGTCTACACTGGAAACAAATACAAATAAATCAAGGAGAAAAGGCTTTGGGATTGACAAGAAAAGTGTGTTAAAGATGGAGAAATAAGGGAAAGTGCAACAAAAATCTATTTAAGTAACAGATTTCAAAACAGCAGCACAAAAGCAAAATACTGCGGATGCTGAAAATTTGAAAGGAAGCTGGAAATGCTCAGCAAGTCTGGCAGGGCCTGTGGAGAGAGAAATAGAGTTACTGGCCTGGATTTTATCATGAGCTTCAGATCCTGATGTTGGGGCAAAATGTGGGTTTGGAACCAACCGTTCCAACATGACTCACCGTTACTTCACAAGAACCCCATTTCCTTCCATCTGAAAGAGAAGACATGCAAGAATGTTTACAGAAATTTCAGCGCAATACAAAATATAATTCACCCCAAAATGGTTTCCGTAGGAAACTATAGGAAAGGATAATAAACAGAAATACAGACTGTTCAGTAAAAAATGATACCCACCTGGCTAGATTGGCAATGGGATGCTGGCAGATCAACATCACATGTTAACATACTGAAACCAAAATCAGTAAGATAAAACAAGAAATTTCGGAAAACAGAATCTGTCACTCAAGTATCAACCTTGACTTTTCCCACAATCCATTTTCTCTCCGGACACACATTCAATAAAACTATTTGGAAAATACCTTTTTAAAAATCGCAAGGAGCTCTACACAACAAATTATTCTATTTCAAAGCAACATATCCTACGTGAATCTGATTAGTCAACTTGTTTTGCACGTTATTGGTTAAGGCAGTAATCTTGACTGTTGGATAAAATGCTATCGTGTGATCTTCGATGTATCCTTGGACTGTCAGTACTGACATATACTTCCTCAAATTAACATTTTATCCTGTAGAACTTCCAAGACAGCACCCCATCAGTACTACATTGGCATATTAGCCTAGATTGTGTATTCAGGTGGAAGTGATATCAACAAATCAAAACTATTATTGTTTGCTTGAGGCTATAATGTTCACTTCAATGGGCTCTCTTGATGATTAATTCACAAATCTATTACACTTTAAATAACAAAGACCCACTTGTTTTTTTTATTCCTGAGTTTGTTTTCCCCATTAAATGCTTCGCGCAACAATTTCTAGGGGTCAAATTTGTTCATTCTTGAAGGGTTCATGAGTTCCCAAACTTAACTTTTGACAATCATAAACTTTCCTTTCTGCATGCCCAACTTTGCCTCTTAAGGTAACTAATCAACTCTGAGAATCATCTTTGCTGATTATCAGGTAAAGTGCTCCTAAATAGCTGCCTGAGTGGAACACTTGTGCTTTTTGTGGAGCAGCTGAAGTTAAAATACTTTTTGTTGTTTGTCGCATCATGATACTATTGAAGCTGGACTATTTGCCACACCTCAGATTGGTAGACTCTTATGTAAATCAATAATTGTATGCTTGTGTCTACTTGTAGGGACTGTGCACTCTCAATTTGAAATTGTTTTGACGCCTTATAGATATTTGGGGTAGAGTTTCCACTTTGAGCCAATCAGGAAACTGTGTAAACTGCTGTTTCTCCAAGGTGAAATTATGATTCAAATTTTTGTGCAGTTATTTGTATAATCATGGATGTAAAATCTTGCATGAGCCATCACAATTGGCTAGTGTAACAGAACATTTCCTTCCTTTGCACTGTTGGATGTTCCTTGATAGATTTCAGGGCAGTTTCCTGGTAAAGTTTTATTAATAGTGTTGAAAATGGATTTAATCACAAAAAAGGCATTTTTACGAAGAGTGATTTTCCGTCTGTGGGTAACTAGACTTTCAGCTGACAAAGTGAATTTCAATGATCAGCACTGAATGAGTTACATACAGACATTCAAAACAGGAGCAGAAGTAGGCCATTCGACTCCTCCAGCCTGCTGCACCATTCAATACGATCATGGCTGCTCTGTTTGCATGTCAAATTTCACAGTTCAATCTGCTCTCAGTAATAGCCTTTGATTCCTTTGTCTAACAAGAATATGTCTATCCACTCTTTTTTAAAAGAATATTAAATGACCCTGTCTCCACCGCAAGTGGAGTATTCCAAAGTCGCACAACCTTCAGAAAAAAAGAATCACCTCATCTCTGTTCTATAAGGGCGCTATTTTGAAACAGTGCCCTAGTTCTGGACTAACCCGCAAGAGGAAACACCGGCCGCGATTCTCCCATCGTGACCCGCAACTTTTCTGGTGAGTCGGGGTGGGAGATGTGTGTCGCCGGCCTTGTTCCTGGATTTGCACATGTGTCTACAACGCATGCGCATCTTCCAGAGCTGGCGAACAGTCTCAGGCCAGACCATGCTGGAAACCAGCGGGAAGGCAGGTCAGTAATTTGAATCTTTTTTTAATATGTTTTAAATGTCTTTTAATCTAATTATCGGGAACTTACCGGTCCCGATTGACTCTCCCACCCCACCAGGAGTACTTCATTCCGGCGGGGTTTAGAATAGCTCCCCACATTCGGGGAACTAGCAAGAGACCCCACTGGAATGAATGGGGGGAAATTGGGGCCCCCCAGGGGGTCGGGCGGTGGGGCCCTCTGAGCATGGGCACTCTGGTAGTACCAGCCTGTGCCCCTGGCACTGCCCAAGGGGCAAAGTGCCCATGTCCAGGGGGCACTTTGGCACTGCCCACTGGGCATTGGGCAGTGCCAAGAGGGGGGGGGTCTAGGGATGATCGGTGGAGGTGGGAGGTCCTGCTGCCACTCTGCATGGCGATCGGTCTGGGCTGGAGGGAGGGCAGCGATTGGTGGGGGGGGGGGGGGGGGAGTGGTCTGCCGGTGGTGGGGGCTGCCTCCTGGGAGAGGGTGGTCTGCCTGGGTGAGGGAGGTGGGAGGATCGCCACTGCTAGTGGAGGTGGGCTGGACATTGGGGCGCTCCTGGGCGGGGGGGGGGCAGGGGGGAGTGTCGGGGCTGGCCCAGGAATTGTTGTGGGGGCCACAATTGGGCCGTGGGGGGTGCTGGAGTGGCAGCAGTATGGGGGTCCCGGGCTGGCCAGCAAACGGGGAGTCTGACCGATCGGGGCCACTGCTCATGCTCAGAGTTCCAGAACTGTCAGACTCTGGCATGAATAGGCCCCCTCCACCTCCCTCCCCCCCACGCCCCCCCCCCCCCCCCCCCCCCCCCCACCCCAGGTTTTTAATGAGATTCACGATTAGGACCTCTGCAGTGCACAGAGTGGGGAAATTCAGGTGAGAAGTTGAACTGACAAACAGTCGGGATCTAGAACAGTTTTCCCGCGAATTTAGCGCTTTTGGGAGAATCGCAGCCATCCTTTCCAAATCCAGCTCGTCAAGATTGCTCAGGATCTTATATACTTCGATCAAGTCACCTCTCACTCGTCTCAGCTCCAGTGAAAACAAACTCAGTCTGTCTGAGCTTCCCTCATAAGACAACCCACTCAATAATCCTCCTTGGAACTGCCTCCAACACAGTTACATCCTTCTTTATTTACTATTTTCATTGGTGTACACTAATCAGTTTTGTACCATTTATTAAGTAACCATTCTTAAAATGCCCCCCTGGTACCTGTGCATCGAAAAACAAAAGTAAATTCAATTTGCAGAAATTGGCAGGACTTATCATGCATGTTATTTTAGTCTGAGGATGTGACAGCTTTGTGAGCTGGGTTGGTTTCCAGCACACTGTTTTTTAAAATCAACATTGCAGAAATTTGATTTACAGTCAAAGTCACTTGGATTTAACATTCTGTGATTTTTCTGGCTGATTTCACTGGATTGTGTATAACCTAATGGAAACTCTAAAACCTTCTGACTCATTTTGATCTATTTAAGGTGATCATGCAAATGATAGAATTTATGCATTATATGTTCGAGACGAGAGGAATGGGATTTAGTTGAGTTTGTCAACATGTCATGCTTACATCAGTGCTGCATCTCATTAATATTGAAAATGCATTATGACAAACTTTAGGGAAATGTTGAAGTTTCTTGAGTGGACATTGAATACCAGAACAAGGCTTCAGCTTTGATGTGCCCATTTTAAAATGGGCTAAGAGTAAATTTACCTGTAGTGAGCAGAACAGAGAGTAGGACTGTACAAAATCTCATCTACCAAGGTTATGATATTATTTTCTTCCACATAACTTACTTAGTCTATTCTCACTCTTTGCTTTATCCTTAAATGCTTTAATCCTTTTTTATTTCAGGCATCTATGCAATTCCCTTTTAAATAAATGTATAGACTTTGATTCAAATTCAGGATGAATCCACTAGAACTGGTCAGAGCTTCAATGACATCTCCAAGGAGAACATGACACATCAATAGTTTAAAAGTGTGAGTCCAAGCATTGATAGTTTAAAAATATAAGCCTTGGAAGAGGGCTTTGTTACTCCACCATTCAAAATAATTTTTGATATTTTTGCAGTTAAATTTAAGGTCTGCATGAACTTCTAACACTAATATTGCAGCAACAATGAAAAGCTACATTCATATAGCTCCTTAAACATAATAAAACATTGCAAGGTGCTTCACAGAGGCATTATAAAACAAAATGTAACAATAAGCCACATAAGGATATTGGGTCAAATGGTCAAAGCATGTCATAGATATGGGTTTTAAGATTTGTCTTAAAGGAGGAAAAGAAATTGGCAAGGTTTGGTGGGAAATTTTCAGAGCTTAGGGTCAAGACAACTGAAGACGTGGCCATCAATGATGGACTGATTTTAAATCAGGGATGTTCAAGTGATGAGAACTAGAGACTAGCAGATATCTTGGAGGATCGTGGGGCTGATGGAGATGATGGGGATAGGGAGAGGCCAGGCCAAGGGGGGTGCTTTGCACCAGCATGTTTTCCCACCAGCATCACAACAAATTGTGTGTGGGTGGTTGGACCTATGTCTGCATTCCATTAGCGGAATGTAAATGAATTTGACTGCATCCTCCAGTGGCTTTCCTGATCTGCTAATAGTGGGCAGCAGCGGACAATCCTGCTGTCAATTGGCACTGGTACAGGACCCATTTTTGGGCCTCCTGCCGAATTCTGCCCTCACCCCTCCCCCACTTGCCATTGAATTCCATCCATGGTCTAAGAATTAGAGCCCAAGAGTCAAGTTAGGAAAGACTGCTACACCTTTAAGGACAGTAGCAGTTTAGACCTCTTCCACAATGGAAATTGATCCTACATCAATTTTAAATCGAGAGTCGTTGATTTTTATTAACTGAAGATATAAAGAATATGGAGTAAAGGTAGGCATATGAAGTTCGGTCACAGATCAGACATGATCTATTGAATGAGGGACTAAACATTCTACTACTGTTCTTATGCTTTCACAATGGATAAACAACAGGTTTCATGCAGAGCATGCCAATGTAAATACATGCCAATTAAGAATGGGAAATACATACTCCTCAATGCAATAAACCAAAGAATAACATCAGTCCAGATTTTGTGGATGTAATGATGGTAAAACTGTCAGCATTTGACATCATTATAACTGAGAAACTGACAGCGACTTCTGACATTTAGACATGCATAGTTAAATGCAAAAATCTAGAAGTTGCAGTCTGTGATTTACTGCTTCTCCGCAGAGTCCGATGCTCATGTCTTTGCAGATGGAAATAATTTGAAATCACTTGAATTGACGTGAACTTCAGTTTTTATGCCATTAATCTCACTGCAAAAATCCTTTTAAGATGTTATATCTTGTACAATGAGGCGTGAGTAGATTTTTAACCTTGTAGTAAGTATAAAGTGTACAAAGAGGAGCCGGAGACGGGCAGACAGCAGCACCTAAAAGACCGATTCAGTCCAGTCCAAGCTGTGGCTTCAGTGTGGACTGATTGCATTCTGGGAAAAACTGAAATGTAATGTCAGAGGAAAATAGGTTGTTCTTTGGTTGCTGAGTATTTTTCTCACTTATCTTTCAATACTTGGGTAATTTTAGTAATTGCAAGATTTTATTAGTGGTGATAAGCTTTACTAATAGTATTGGAGGGAATGAATTAACTGATTCTTCAAAGATTGTGTAGGACTTCAACAAAAATGGCTTTATTCAATATGCATGAGGGAGAACCAAACTCGTGGCTGTAATTCCAGCTTGCTTCCGAGCTCCTCTGTTAATCATAGGTTCTTACATATACTTTTTCACGTTACAAGGTACTACATTTCGATTAGGTCATCAGATTGTTACTTGAAATTTTTTAGCTTCTGTTTCGATCGCATTATGCTGATCCATTGTCCTGTGTACTTTAACTTTAATCATTTTCTGGACATATCCTGTCTACCTGTTTACAATATCAAAGCGTTGTGTTTGTCAAACTGATTTCGATGGTGTGTTAATTGTCCCCATCCCCCTGATACTTGATTAGTTTTCCAGAGACACAGTGGCTCCTCTAGACTATGTGGGGCCTTAATAAGATATTGATTCTCTTATTGTTGCTGTATCCTCAGAAAGATCTCACCTACGGTGTGATTGTGTTAGTGCTGTTTGGAATATGGTAATTTGTCATGTCTGCCCACAGTGAGTGTGAATACTATAATCAGGTTGTCTGTTTAACCCTTTCCATTCATTCCTCTCCTGCTGCAGCCCACACTCCCTGGGTTTGCCCTACTACAATAGTAAAGCTTAGTTGGTAAGCATTAAAGATTGGTGACCATTTCCCTCGTTTAATCTAACTCGGAAATTTTAAGCAGGGTTGGTTGGATTGGGGTGGGGAATCACCTGGAGAGGTCAGGTGTGTTGGGGGTTTCCGATACAAGGATCGGTCTGGGTGTTTAAAATAGTTATCCAGAAGTTAGAAGGGGTTTTAATTCTTCTAACTTCAGCACGACTATTAGTGTAATCTTAGTGGAACCATCCAAAGTTAATGATTTAAATCTCATGTTCGGATGGTTCATAGCACAGCGTAATTATCCAGAGGAAGTCTGCATCACTGGGCAATTGCATGTAAATGTTGACCTGCAAAGCTCAGAAAGGGATTCCCCAGCGTATCTTTGGGTTACCCTCCCAAATCCATTGCTGGGGAACGCGGATGTTATGGCCCTTACAGTAATGAGTTAGTGGGGTATAAGATAGGTGAGCTGTTATTGCAACAGAGAGAAGGAGCACAAGAGAGCACAGAGGTGAAAAATGGAAATGGAGAAGGAGAAATAAAAGGAAGTGCAACAATTGACAGCCGGAAAGGTTGGCCGAGCTAAAGCTGCCAGTGAAGGCCGACTAAAATCCCTGGCCAGCATAGTTACAAATGACAGATTGACCTGTTTCGGCTAGTTATTTAAACAAGATGATTTAATTTTACTGATGACCACACTTGGCTAATCAATAAATGAACAGATTTAAATCATTAAATATTTTCAACATATATTGACTGGGTTTCTGGGTGAGTAATAATGGCGAAATTGTTAGTGTTCACTGTCATTACTCCTCCGAAACTGACAGCAAATTCTGCGGTCTGCATCTGCACAAGTTAAATACAGAAATCTGGACATTGTCGTCAGTGATTCTATGCTTCCCTACAGCTCTAGATATTGAAGTCACCCAGACAGCACTCAAGTAGATATCTTTGAACTGATGAAAACCTTTTCTTTCATGCCATTGTAAAAAAAAAACCCTTGGAAAAATTATACCATGAAGAATGAGGTGTAACTGGGTTTTAATGGTGCACTTCATTCATTCATTCATTTATTGCTCAACAACTTCACCAGCCCTAAACAAATTATATTTGTGGAATATCACATGTCTCCATGATAAGGAATTCACATTTTTAGAACTTTTTCTGACAAAAAAACAGTACGTTTTACTTCTGATTTGCTGTCCTTGGGAATACTTCAATGTGACCGTTTGGCTGCTTTCCCTGTTTGATGGCATCACTGTTGCTGGATGCTGAGAAATCATCGTGTTTCAATGCCGGATTGAAAATTCTATTGGGAAAGTGGAGATCCACAGCACAGATATTGGGAGATCTCTTGTCAGTAGCTTTCCTCAAGGTCAGTTATGAATGCTATTGCTTTTCCTCTGACCACACAATCTGGACCAGTGTGAAAAGATTTTCCTTGCAACATAGAACCATAGAAAAGTTACAGCACAGAAGGAGGCCCTTTGGTCCATCTTGTCCATGCCAAGCCAAAGACACCCAAGTGCCCTTTCTAATCCCATCTCCCTGCACACGACCCAAAGCCCTGCAGTTTACAGCTCCAGACCCAGGTACTTTATGAAAGACTTTTTAGGGTCTCTGCCTCCACCAGCAACTCGAGCAGTGAATTCCAGAAACCCACCACCCTCTTCTTAAATTAAGTTTTCCCTTGTGTTCCCACTCACCCTTCTGCCACTTTGCTTGAATTAATGAGCGTTGTTTTTTGAACTCTCTGCCAAGGAAAGCAAGTTCCTCCTGTCTACCCTATCTCTACCCCTCACACTTTTGCACAAGTTCCAAGGAAAACAACCCCACATGCTTCTCAAAGCTACAATTGTCCAACTTTGGCAACATTCTAGTAAGTCTTTTCTGCACTCTCTCCAGAGCAATTACGTCCTTCCTGTAACCTAACTAGAACTGCACACAATACTCTGGTTGTCGCTGCAAATTTCCCAATTGTGCTCCATGTTCAAGTCCAAATCATTAATATATAACACAAACAGCAGGAGTCCCAACATTGAACCCTGTGGAACACCACTTGAAACAACTTTCCATTTACAAGGGCAACCATCGACCATTATCCTTTGTTTCCTGTTAGTAAGCCAAGTTTGGATCCAATTTGCCACATTACCCTGTATCCCATGGACTTTTACTTTTTTGACCAGTCGACCATGTGCTGTGTTGACCAAAATCCATGTAGACAACATTCACTACATTGCCCTTATCGATCCTCCTTGTCACTTAGATTCTTGGAATACCTACAGTGCAGAAGGAGGCCATTCAGCCCATCCAGCCTGCACCGACAACAATTCCACCCAGCCCCTATCCCCGTAACCCCACATATTTACCCTGCTAATCCCCCTAACCTACACATCTTGAGACACCAAGAGGCAATTTAGTATGGCCACTCAACCTAACCCGCACATCTTGGGACTGTGAAAGGAAACCGCAGCACCTGGAGGAAACCCACACAGACACGGGGAGAATGTGCAAACTCCACACAGACAGTAACCCAAGCTGGAATTCAACCCAGGTCCCTGGTGCTATGAGGCAGCAGTGCTAACGACTGTGCCACAATGCTTCCCTAAAACTTCCTCTCAGAATTCAATCAAATTTGCAGTGCTATGACCTTTCCTTAACAAAGCCATGCCGACAACCCCTGATTTAGTCCATGCCTTTCCAAGTGACAATTTATCCGATCTCTTAAGATTGATTCAAACAATTTTTCCAACACCAAAATAAGATGAACCGACCTATAATTGTTTGGCATTTCCTTCGTACCCCCTTTAAACAATGGAACCATATTTGCATTCCTCCAGTCCTCAGGCACCTACCCTGTGTCGAGTGAAGTTTGGAAAATAATCCTCAGAGCATCTGTTATTTCCTCCCTGACCTCCTTCAACATCCGAGGGAACAATCCATCCGGCCCTGGTGACTTATTCATTTTCAAGGATTCCAACTCTTCTCACACTTCCCTTCTCGTTATGATTATTTTATCCAATATTTCACACTGTTCCTCTTGGATTACTATATCCAGATCCTTCCTTTCCTTTGTGAATATGGATACAAAAAGATAGACTAAATTCTTCCAATATCCTCTGCATCTTCTCACAATGTCTCTTCATCTTTGATAGGTCCCACTTTTTCCTTCACTATTCTTTTGCTCTTTGATTTTGCCCTCTCTTTGATTTTCTTTTTCATTTTGTTACTGGATCCCTGTATTTTCTATACTCCTTCGGCCTATCTGCAGTGCTAAGTTTTTTGTGATTATCAGGTGCTTTCTTTATCTGTTTAATCTTCCCCTGTATTTTTCGAGACAACCACACAGGGCTAGATTTGGCAGTACAATTCATATTTTTGAAGGGGACGTGTCTGCTTTGTACCCTATGGATCTAACTTATCAGTGCTTCCCACTGGTTTACCACTGATTTATCCTTTAGTAGTCTTGTCCAGACTGCAACCAAATCGCTTCTCAGTTTCGTAAAATTTTCCTTCCCCCTACTGTGAAACTCTTCATCTCGATTTAATATCTGTCCTTACCCATAATAATACTAAATCTAACCAAATTGTGGTCACCATCCTCAATATAGTGGCCCATTGTCACTTCGCCCAATTGCCCACCTTCATTTCCCAAGACTAAATCTAGAATTACGTCTCCTTTCATTGAGCTTGTCACATATTGTTTAAAAAAATTCCTGGACACAGTATATTAATTTTTCACCTTCAATATCCCTTTGTATTGTCTGAGACCATTGGATATTGGGATGGTTCAAGTCTCCTACTATTATTGCCCTCTTATTCCTACAGGCAGAAATTTGTCCACATATACATTCTTCTTTCTCCCTCTCACTATTTGGGGGTCTGTAATGTACTCCTAGTGGTGTGACTGCCCCTTTATTACTCCTAAACTCAACCCTAAAGATTTATTTGTTCATCCATTTAGTTCATCCCTTCTCACAACTATAATTGATAATTTAACCAATAATTCTCCCCCTCCTCCTTTTCTGACACCCACTCTATCCTGTCTGAAATGGTTGGATGATAATGAAAAATGAACTGCTGCAAGTGTGACAGACTTCTGCATCTGTACAGGGCATTGGTGAGGCTACAGCTGGAATATCCCTTATTTGCGGAAGGATATATTGGCCTTGGAGGGAGTGCAGAGAAGGTTCACCAGGTTGATACCAGAGATATGGGGTGTTGATTATGAGGAGAGACTGAGCAGATTGGGTTTGTATTCGTTGGAATTTAGAAGGCTGAGGGGGGATCTTATAGAGACCTATAAGATAATGAAGGGGCTGGATAGGGTAGAGAGGGAGAGATTCTTTCCATTTAGAAAGGAAGCTAGAACTAGAGGGCACAGCCTCAAAATAGAGGGGGTCAGTTTAGGACAGAGTTGAGGAGGAACTTCTTCTCTGAGGGTGGTGAATCTCTGGAATTCTCTGCCCACTGAAGTGGTGGAGGCTACCTCGTTGAATATGTTTAAATCACGGATAGATGGATTCCTGATCGGTAAAGCAATTAGGGGTTATAGGGATCAGGCGGGTCAGTGGAACTGATCCACTTCAGATCAGCCATGATCTTATTGAATGGTGGGGCAGGCTCGAGGGGCTAGATGGCCTACTCCTGCTTCTATTTCTTATGTTCTTATGTTCTTTAGACTTCAGACCATCCTAGATCCAGCAGAGGCAAGGGCTAGATTTGAAGTTTACACAAAGAATTATGTATTTTGCCAACCGGCATCCACCCATTTAATATTGACCATGTGCGGTTTTCAGTAGTCTGATTGTACATGTTCTTTCACATCTGTTACCAGAAAAAAATAACATTACATTTATTTTAATTAATTGTCCTCGTTTTGTTTTTGTTATTCTGGCTACTAGCCTGGCATTTTTGAAAAGGACCTTGTTATAACATGATTTTGAGATGTAGGTCTAGTGGAATGTGTTTATACTGGGGTACCAATGCACTTCTCTCGGGAAAAGAATGTGACTGGTTTGCTATCCATCAAATTCAGTGGCTTTGTCAATGACACAAGAAGTGACAGTTTCACACGAACAATTCCAAGAATATTTGGAGGAATTGTTATTCTTCGTTCTTGCACAGATTATGGGGCTGATTCTCCCAGTCCTTTGCGCTGCTCTAGCAACAGAGCAGGCCGGGAGACATAAGCGGAGGCCGTGTAGCAGGCTTCCCACTGGGCTCCAGGTGTCTCCAGCCACCGGAATTCTGGCCTCACGGCCAGCGATGCGGCGTCGCGAGGCTGGTCAGTGATTGAGCTGGCCAATGATCAGGAGGCCAGTAGTGCGGGCTACTGCGCATGCGCCAATCTCGATGCTGACAGATCGACACATGTGGCCCGCTCAGCACTATGTTGCCGGCCTCTTCAGCGGGTATAGGCCCCGTCCCCAGCTTTTCATCGTGATTCACGCTAGGCAACTCTGTGATGCCCAGAGTGTGGGAGATTCATTTTGGAAGCCCGCTGAAAAAAGCAGCAGGATTTACTCCCAATTTTTACACGAGTTGCGCACTTCAAATTTTTTTTGGGGGAGAATTCCACCCTATTGGTGGAATTGTATAGCCTTGCTCGATTGAAGACCGGAAAATCCTGCCCGAGGTCAATGAATGTTTCCATTGTCCGCCCCTCGTCCGCTCCGATTCCATGGTGGGTGGGGTAGTAGAATTCTGGCGTATATGTTTATTAATGTACATGCTTACAGATCTGCTGCACTATTACAAACAATAGACTAATCCAATGTTATTTGGGGCTTAAATTTACACTGAGGGCAGGATTTCCTCCTCCAACCCTCCATTGTAATATGCCTTTAAGGAATTGCAGGATGCCTTCTCGAGAAGGAGAGTGTATATTGTGATCCAGTCTCTGTTTCACTTTGGCCAGTGAGCAGAGTACATGGTACACACGTCTGCTGCTGATGTCTTCAAGCTTTCTAACCATGTATCCATGTTCTCAAGTGCCTAGTTTAAATAAATGAACTCAAAATGAGTTTACACAAGTATTTTGAGTGACTGGTGCCTATATATCATTATTAAAAGCACTACCCTCCACCCCATGTAAGAGTCAGTGTTAAGCCCTCCCCCACTTATTTGATTTGTCCCTTGGCCATTTAACAGTCATTAACTGGCTTGAGGTGACACCTTACCAATCAAATAGCTGGCAGCTCTCTGCTCCCAGCAACTCCCCTGGAAGCAGTAGCCACCACCAAGACTGCAGTGAATTCAAAGGGAAGCATGCTGCAATGGAACCATACTTGAAGGTAAGTCCAGGCTCTTGGTAGGGCTAGACTGTCATGGTCTGGCAAGGTGGATGGAAGGCTGTGGTGGACACACCAGGAGGAGAGGGAAAACGTTTGGTGAGCTGGGGCAAATACATTTGATTGGCAAAGAGGACTTGAAAAAGAGGCATACCCAGATTTTACCTAGCAGACTGCATATTTGGTGCTGCCCTGCAGATAAAATCCCAGTGACAATGGAAGGAGGTCCTAAAGTGGCCAATAATTGGACATCTAAGGGCCTCAATTGGCCCACAGATGATCAGGCCAGCTGATTGCAGCAGGGGCTGGTGAGAGAGGGTGGGCAATATGGAGAGCAGCATTGATGTGGCAGCCCATTTTATCATCCAATCCTGCATGTGAGGGTGGAGAGTTGGTGAGTCATGAAGTTCCAGCCTTGGTGTCTCTGTCATCCAATTTCTTGGCACAACTCAAGATGTAATTTAGAAACTAGAGATTGCACAATATGGGAAGTATCAGTGTCGATTATTCATTCACATCAATACTCGAGGCTCGAATTTATCTTCAGCAAGCTTTTCTGGGAAGTGAGTGAAACACAGTTAAATCTTTCTCTCATTCTCCAGCTTTAACAGAGGGGTCTGGGCACATCTCCAATCTGTTGTTGGTCATGGGGCCCAGATTTCATCCCTGTGTTCTTTTTCTGAGCAAGTATGGTCAGCAATACACTCTTGTCAATGCGCAGAATGAACCTGACCCTCACCAACCAGCAACACACCCTCGCGCTCCATTTTCTCTAAACATCAGTTGAGCATCACTCAAGGTGTCTGCTGGAAACAAGCAGACGCCTCAATATGCATTGCAGTCAAGGTCCTATAATGTCAGTTAATCTCTAAGACAATTTTCAAAGACCAGTTGGTGGAACTAGTCTGTGAATTGCCTACCTAGACCTGCCTAAAACCCCACAATTTCTCTCTCGACTTGGCTAAACTAATGACTCCATGCAGAAGTGACTGAGTTTCCTTCTTTTACCCCCTTCACTCCACCCAGCCTAAATAAACAAGTTGATCTGAATACATAAGCAACTCACCCTAAAAATGCTGAAGAGTCCTGACTATCAGATTGGATAAGTCTTCCAATTGTTTTCCTTTAATCGAGCAATGTGAATTTGCTCTGCCTGCCTTTCAACCAATGGAAAAATTACAACAAAATATTTCAGAATCTCAACCCCACAGGGCACTGGTCTTAGACACTGAGGTGCCTGCACACCATATATTTTTCATTTGGAATCATGTATGATGCTAAAGTCAAATGTCCATTATCTTGTAAAACCATAAGAAATAGGAGCATGAGTTGACCATTCTTAATTGGCCTGCCTTGCTAATCAGTTCAACCACGACTGATTCTGTCCCTCAACTCTTCTTTTGAACCTGCTCTTCATATCTCTAAGACCAAAAATCTGTCTCACCCAATGTGAAATATACTCTGGGATAGAGCATCCACAGCACTCTAGGATACACAATCCCAAAGATTGACCCGAATGAAAGATTTCTCCTCATTCCAACTCCCAAATTATGTTCCATGTTCCAGCTTCCCCAGCTAGGAAAACAAACTCTGTGCCACCCCTTCCGTATTGTATATGTTTCAACGAGATCACTTCCCATTCTTCCAGACCCTGGAGAATCTAATCCCAATTTACTCTGCTTCTCTTCAGGACAATCCTTTTGTCTCTGGGATCAATCCAGTGAATCTTTGCTGCATGATCTTTGCCTTCAAGGGTGTCTTTCCTTAGATAAGGAGACCAAAATTGCTGGGTTTAGTCTTACACAGAGTCCCACACAATTGTAGCATAACTTCTTTATTCTCGTTCTCTAAGTCCCCTGCACTGAATATCAACATGTCATTTACCTTCCTGATTATTTATTTACCTGCATGCTAATATTGTGTGCTCCTTGTATGCAGCCACCCAAGTCCCTGAATATCAACATTACAAGTTGCACGCCTTTTAAAAAAAATATTTTGCTGTTCTATTCTTGCTATCAAAATGAATAACCTTACACTTTCCCACATTATACTCCATCTGCCATTTTGCTGACCACTCAGTTGATCTACCCGTATCACTTTGCAACCTCTTTGTGACCTCCTCACAGCTTACATTCCCACTTAGCATTGTGTTGTCAACAAACTTAGATGCGCTACTCTAGATCTCTCTCTCTGAGTAACGGAGTTAGAATTAGTTGTCACATAGAAAACTGTGGATTGATTAGGAAGAACCAGTATACATTTCTAAAGGGGACATGTTTAACTAACTTGCTGGATCTTATTGAAGAGGCAGCGGGGTCGATGAGGGTAATGCTGTTGATGTGGTGCACATGGACTTTCAAATGGCAATCAACACAGTGCTACACAACAAACTTGTGAGAAAGGTTGTAGCTCATGGAATACAAGAAACAGTATCAGTGTGGATACAAAATTGGCTGAATGATTGGATATTTTTCAGGCTGGAGTAAAGTTTGAATTGGTGTTCCCCAGCAGTTGATATTAGGACGCTTGCTTTTCCTGATATGTATTAATGATCTAGATCCTGATATGCTGGGGACAATTTCAAAGTTTATGGATGATATAAAACTTGGAAATATTGTAAGCTGTGAAGAGAATGCTGTCGAACTTCAAAAGGACATGGACCAGTTTGTGGAGTGGGCAGATTAGTGGCAAATGATAATGCAGAGCAGCGTGAGGTGATGCATTTTGGTCGGGAGAACATGGATTGACAACAGAGAATAAGGGGTGACATTCATAATGGTTGCAAAAGCAAAATAACCTGGGTGTATATGTGCACAGATCATTGAAGATGGCAGGACAGGTGGAAAGAGCAGTTATTAAAGCATTTGTATCCTGGGCTTTGTTAGTAGAGACATAGAGTACAAGAGCAAGGAGGTCATGCTGAACTTATACAAGGTGCGAGTTAAGCAAGAGGCTGAGAAGCACAATATCTGAACCCATTTGCGCGCTGTTGAAATTGAGGCATGATTCATAAATACGTGTGAGGAGCCTTACCCTTCCGTGTCAACAAGCCAAAGATCAGCTTTACAACATACCAGAAGAAAGATGAGAACAGATCTGCAATTCAATCATGGTAAGCACTTAGTATACCTGGACCTCAATTAATGATTCCCAACTGCAATTGTCCTCAATCTTAGATCATCAGCATCAACATTCAAAAAAGCTATAGGCCAGTTAACTTGACATCAGTCAAAAGGAAAATGTTGGGATGTATTATTAAGGGATTTTTTAAAATCACTTTGAAAATCATGGGGGGATTCTCCTACCCTGCTGCGATAATTTTCTCACGCAGCGGGGTGGAAGAATCTTTGGCCTGGCATGTGTGGGATTCGCGCATAGTTCCCACCGCACGCGTATCTCCCAGCGCAGGATTTCTGGCGCCATCAGATCCACGCTGGAAACCGGGGTGAAGGCAGGTAAGTAATTTGAATCCCTATTTACATCTAATTTTAATGTAATTAGCGGGCCCGGGACTGAATTCTCTGGGACCGCTAGCCTCTCCCACCCTGCTAGAGTATTTCACTCCAGCGGGGTTTAGAGTAGTTGCCCACTTTCGGGGAGCTTGCGGCCTGACGCTGCTGTTGTGAAGGGGGCAATGGGGGCCTCAGGGGTCGGGCAGTGGGGAGGGTGCCCCCTGGTACTGCCCAAGCGGCAAAGTGCCAATGCCCAGGGGGCACCTTACCCTTCCGTGTCAACAAGCCAAAGATCAGGCATTGGGCAGTGCAAAGAAGGCAGGGCCTGATGGGGTGGGGCCTGATGGGGATGGGGCCTATGGGCAGATCGGTGGGAATGGGGTTTCTGCTGTCACTCTGCATTGGGATAAATGGGGGTAGCGAAGGGGGTGGGTTGGGGGGGAGGTCTGCCTGTGAGGGTGTCTGCACTGCGGGGACGTGGGGGGATCTGGAGATGGGGGTTGTCCGGAACTGGAGGGAGTTGGGGCTGGCCCGGGAATGGTCAGGTGGGCTGCGATCGGGCTGTGGAGGGGCAGCAGTGCAGGGGTCCTGGGCTGGCCAGCGATTGAACTGGCCAGCAAACAGGAGCTGACAGTTTGGGGCCACTGTGCATGTGCAATGGCCCGCTGGTTTCAGCCTGCCGGGTGGGAATAGGCCCTGCCCCTGAAATCTAATCTTCACGCTGGTGGCCTCTGCAGTGCACAGAGTGCAGGAGATTCTAGTCTGAACTCCCACTGAAAAAAACAATGTGAATTACTCCAGTTTTCTCGCAAGTTCAACACTCAGAAATTTTTCTGGAAGAATTCTGCCCCAGACATCAGACAGAGTTAACATGGTTTGATGAAAATGAAATCATGTTTGGTAAATTTCTTCGAGTTCTTCTGAGGTTGTAACTAGTGGGGTAGATAAGGGGAAAACATGGTAAGAAGTCTCATAACACCAGGTTAAAGTCCAACAGGTTTATTTGGGAGCAAAAGCCACTAGCTTTCGGAGCGCTGCCCCTTCGTCAGGTGAGTGGGAGTTCTATTCACAAACAGGGCATATAAAGACACAAACTCAATTTACAAAATAATGATTGGAATGTGAGTCTTTACAGGTAATCAAGTCTTAAAGGTACAGACAATGTGAGTGGAGAGAGCGTTAAGCACAGGTTAAAGAGATGTGTATTGTCTCCAGACAGGACAGTTAGTGAGATTTTGCAAGCCCAGGCAAGTCGTGGGGGTTACAGATAGTGTGGCTTGAGGCCGTCCTCATGTGTGCGGAACTTGGCTATCAGTCTCTGCTCAGCGACTCTGCGTTGTCGTGTGTCGTGAAGGTCTCCTTGGAGAACGCTTACCCGAAGATCAGAGGACGAATGCCCGTGACCACTGCCTGGTGGTCGTAGATAAGGGGAGCCAGTAGGTGTAGTATTCTTGGATTTTCAAAAGGCATTTGAAAAGACTAATGGACAAGATGAAGGCTTATGGAGTTGGAGGTGATATATTAGTATGGATACTAGTATGGGTTAGTATGGAGGACTGTGGTGCAGTGGAAGCATCTGTACTGCTTGGTTTGAGACAAATGCCAGGAATTGTTGGCCACAGAAGGAGCATTCAATGGGTTAATAATCAGCTCGGAACCCCCCCCCCCCAGCCTTGTAAACTTGTGTCTGTACCTTAGATGAGCTTTAATGATTGCCTTTATTTCTGATTCCCTGCAGGTCTGTTAAAAGACCGGTAAGGGCTTGAAGTGTTGACATTGAAAAATTTGCTGCCTCCTTTTAATTATTCCCTTTCAGGCAATTTTCTCGTTCAACCACTTGTGTTCTCCCTGCATCCTTTCAAATCTGTAACTGGAGTTGTGATAATGAGTTAAACTTGAAAGATTGAATACAATCCATACATTTCTCATTGGGTCCAGCAAGCACCCATTTGTAGCCAGTTGAGTCTGAATTGTATCCAAAGTGGAAAATGTAGGATGATTGCTTTGGAGAAATTTATCATTTTTTATTATAATTCATGTATATGCGATGACCCTAACACACTTATGGCTTTGAAATTTATGTTCTACTTCTCCAACCCACCCTCCTTCCGACCAAAACAAAAAAAACACAAAATGTTTAATTTTAAGTTTATTTATTAATGTCACAAGTAGGCTTACATTAACACTGCAATGAAGTTACAGTGAAAATCCTCTCATTGCCACACTCTAGCGCCTGTTTGGGTACAGAGGGAGAACTTAGCATGGTCAATGCAGCCAACCAGCTTGTCTTTTTGACTTCATAGAAATCATCATCATAGAATCTACAGTGCAGAAGGAGGCCATTTGGCCCATCGGATCTGCACCGACCACAATCTCACCCAGGCCCTATCCCCATAACCCCATTACCCTCGCTAATCCCCCTGACACTAAGGGGCAATTTAACATGGCCAATCCACCTAACCCGCACATCTTTGGACTGTGGGAGGAAACTGGAGCACCCGGTGGAAACCCACGCAGACACGGGGAGAATGTGCAAACTCCACACAGACAGTGACCCGAGCCAGGAATTGAACCCAGCTCCTTGGCGCTTGTGGGAGAAAACCAGAGGAAACTCTCACAGACACGGGGAGAATGTGCAGACTCTGCGCAGTGTCCCAAGCCAGCAATTGAACCCGGATCTCTGGCGCTGTGAGGCAGCAGTGCAAACCACAGTGCCGCCCCATGTCTGGATGTTTCTGTCATCGTGAACGAATGACGAATAAAATTGTGGAAGCGCTTCAGAACCTCCAATTCCTGGAACTGTCATTTCATTTGCAGTCATAAAAAATGTAGCTCACCACAGGGAAAGTGCAACCTTGATGAATCAATTTTCTCAAGCAGTGAATAAGCCACTTAACAAGTAACAAGTCACTTAACTATAATTGTTAAAAAGTTCATTAATCCAGCTGTGGTGCATGCAACCGTAGTGGAAAATTACTGAACACCTGCAGAGGTAAAATAACCTGATGTACTCATAAGTCACTGCCTAAATTCAGCTTTCCTGGGGTAGCCTGTTGCTGATTTTACACTCAAAAAGGTCTTGAAATGCAACCCCATTAAATATGCTAATATTGCTTTATGCTGAGCTATGTTCTGGCCGACCTTTAATCCTTCAACCAGGAGCACTCAGTTTAATGTTTCATTTGTCATGTTCCTGTATATGGGACCTTGCGAAATTGGCAGTTGTATATAGAACATAGAACAGTACAGCACAGAACAGGCCCTTCGGCCCATGATGTTGTGCCGAGCTTTATCTGAAACCAAGATCAAGCTATCCCACTCCCTATCATCCTGGTGTGCTCCATGTGCCTATCCAATAACCGCTTAAATGTTCCTAAAGTGTCTGACTCCACTATCACTTCAAGCAGTCCATTCCACACCCCAACCACTCTCTGCGTAAAGTACCTACCTCGGACATCCTTCCTATATCTCCCACCGTGAACCCTACTCTACCAATCTTGGTGTCATCAGCAAATTTACTGATCCACCCTTCAGCCCCCTCCTCTAAGTCATGTATATGTCTGCATTATAACAGCAACCACACTTAAAGAGCAATTCAGTGGCTATAAAGAGGATTGGACATCCTGAGGTCATGAAATCAGTTCTCTGAATTCAAATTCTTTCTTTCTCAATTTATTTTGGTGCATTGAGCTTGTTGAAACATTTCCGATTCTGAAGGACTTGACAGGGCAGATGCTGAGAGGCTGTTTCCCTCATGGTGGGAACTAGAAATAGTGGACAGAGTTTCAGAATAAATGGTCTCCAATTTCAGATGGGGATTGGGGGAATTTCTTCTCTGAGGGTCATTAGTATTTCCCTTGTACCCCAGAGAGCTGCGAACACTGGGTCATTGCATATATTCAAGGCTGCATTGAAAGATTGTTAATCTATAATGAAGCCAAGGATTATATGGTGGACAGAACCAGATTAGCCATGAGTTTATGGAATGGTGGAGTAAGCTTGAAGGGCTGAATTGTCTATTCATACTTCTATTATGTATTTTGAATAACCAACGTTTCTGCCTCTGCTACTTTTTTTGGTCGATTATTCCAAACATTTACCACTCCGGTTAAAGAAATGATTACTAATAATCATTCTAAATTTGTTTTTGAGTATTCCAGTTTCTTCTTTTTTGATGTATCATGTCACTTGTCCATGCTTCTATATATGTTATTCAGTGTTTTAAAAAGAAATTTTGATTCTCATTATCTAAATGATTAAATGCTTTATACATCTGAGCAAAGTATTGTTAACTGATGCTTTTGTGTAACTTTGTTTTACCTTTAGGCTCGATCTTGCTACTTACTGTACCCCAACTAATGCATCTGAGCACAATTGCGCTCAAAACTGCACTAGTTTTAAGAAACGTTTTTATTGCTCAAATTTCTAACCCAAACTTATTTGCATTTCAATGAATGTAAAATCTTTGAGCCAGGACAATTGGGCAATGTTTTAGAACATAATTTAAAAATAATTTTTTTGGCATAAATGGATATATTGTGCAGTTTTATTCTGCAGCTGAAAAATTATTTTTCACAAAAATAAGCATTTTTAAGAAGTGTTTGTGACCATCAGCAATCACTAACTTGAATTTAAATAGCTGAAAATTATTATTTTTTTAAACTATGCAGAGATATTTGCTGGTTCAATTGGTGTATAGTAGTCAGTTTCTTTATGACTTACAAAGGTATTTAAACCCTTTATTGTCCTTGTGCCCCAGCCTCCTCACAACAGTGATTGATGCAAGTCATACAATCATAGAACTCCTACAGAGCAGAAGGAAGTCATTCGGCCCATCGAGTCTGCACTGACCACCCAGCCCCTATCCCTGTAACCCCCACATATTTACCCTGCTAATCCCCTTGCCACTAAGGAGCAAATCAACCTAACCCGCACACTTTTGGGAGGAAACCGGAGCACCCGGAGGAAACCCACGCAGAGATGGGGAGAACGTGCAAACTTTCACAGACAGTAACCCAAGGCCAGAATTGAATGCGGGTTGCTGGTGCTGTAAGGCAGTGGTGCGAACCACTGTGCCACTTTGCCGTTCGCTAAGTGATTATTAAAATTATCAAAGTAACTTGAAACATATTAAGCGATAATGTACATTTCAGATTTTCTTTCCCTTCATTCTCAGCCATGCCGTTGTTCCTTGGCTGCCACTCCATGGGCATATTCTAGTGAGTGAAAGCAAGCTATCCAAGCCCATTGACAACATAACTGTTGAGTTTGTTCAATGCTCATCTAGGGTGCATTTTCTAGGAGAGGGTCATGAGGTAGTGACCATGACCAAGAACTCTCTTTCCTTTAGACCCCTTAACTTGGGGTGCTGAGTCAATTGTAATAACCTGAAAGACACAGCAGTTGAATCAGTTAGTTCTGTAAAAGCTAAGAATCCAACTTGTAACTTTCTGTCTGGATGAATTCCACACTGGTTATAGACTGGAAATGAAAGATTTTCAGGGATTTATGGAAAGGATGGAGGAGTGGACAGAATCGAATATGTTGGCACAGGCATAATGGACAGAATGGCCTAATTCTGTGCTGTATCATTGAGTATTTATCAAGGGAGCTGTTAAAATGTTTTCAGAAAAAGGAACAATCATTCTATAGTTAATGCAAAGATGAATAGAATGCCCACACAAAAATATCACATGGATTATAAAAATAGTTGTCATTCGTATATAATTTACACATTCGAGTTACAAGTCATAAAACCCAATGTTATATTGTGACTCATTCACTCTAATTTACACATTCAGATTTTATAATACCTCATCATTTCTCATTGAATTACATAGGCCCAAGCTGATCTTCATACATTTATCAAATCAGCAGTCCTCAATCCAGTACTGTTTTTTGTAATCCATTCTATTAATATAAGCACATTTTTGAACCTGAGCTCATGAAATTTGAATGAAATTTTATGTCATGTGAATTCTTCAGAGGTTCTCAGGAGCAGCTACTGTAACTTCAGGAGATTGCTGGAAACTCCATTTATTCATCATTTTCCATTGATCATCTGCTGAAGTTACAGCAGCATTTGGTGAGATCCAGCAAGGAAATTCTTGCTGATCTTTTCTAAGTAGTTTCAGATTTTTAAGGACTATTTTCTTTGTGTTACATTAGCAGGACCATGTTTAACAATTGTGTTTATCTTTTGCAGTTAAAACTTGTGGAGTTAATCTGCACGGTCCAACTGGTACCTTTGTGTCCCCCAACTTCCCTTTTCAATATGACAGCAATGCTCAATGTGTTTGGATAATAACAGCATTAAGCCCTAACAAGGTAAGGAACAAATGAATACCTGTGGATTTAAACATTGGTAATGATGTCCTTTTGTAAAAGAAGCAATAGTCAATATTCATTATAAGGGAAGATTTCCTCTGGTTGCTATGTTAGCAGCATCATAAACATAACTGGAAAATGCCTGGCATTCTCCATTTGAAGCAAAATTATTGATGCAAACTTTTAAATTCTGTCTGAACAAAGATTAGAGCAAAGCTTTCTGTCAAGTTTACCAAAATTCCCAGCCCATTAAAAACTTGATTGTCTATATTGTTCATTGATATATACTACCTACATGATATGTGCAATGATGTGTCCCTTATGTTATGATTTAATTCTGCTCTCATGTAATGTGAAAAGATGTTCCAGCCCTATTCTTTTCTGTTTATCATCCGCAACCATTGACAAGGTTGTTTTACTAATCTAACATGTGTCACAGAGCAATGCCCAAAAAGCTAAGTTCATCCAGAGAATGCAGTAAGGATACCAGCCAGGTTATTAATGCTTCAAATCCTCTGACAAGTTTATTGCTGTTGTACAATTTATAGTTGTATAATGAGCCTCAGTGTTGAAAAGGCAGTTTTTTATGGAGCTTAAATGAATACATCAAAACTGTTGTCTGAGTGTTGGTAACTTCTTTGTTTCTGTGAACGCCAAAGTGTTTATTTCATTTGGGTTGATCAGAATTTCACTTGATGGTAATGTTGTGAGCAGCATCTTATAAGCGTACCACATTAGCGCATTCGCTTCATGAAACTAAAGGTTGCTATTTGTACTACAATCCCAGCCAATCTGGATGATTGAGGACAAAGAATGATAGATTTCTGAGTGTGATACAATCTTAACTGAAAAGATATTGTGAGAAAATTGCGAAAGTGAACTCTTGATCGAGACATCATTGTACGAAGGTTATTTTTTTTAACAGATCTTCATTGTAAGGATGAAAGTAGATTTCTGCTATTCTCTATAATTGCATAGATGTGACATCCCCATCTTGTAGCTATGGTAACAGTTAAGGTTGTTCTTAGCTATCATTGCAGTGGCATTGAAATTCCAATGGTTGTCAAATGGGGTACAGGGCAGAACATCGTAGAGAAGAGAAAGAATGGCATTGTACAATAGCAGCATATGAAACCTGCTTAACGGAGCAAATATGGCACTGGAGGAAGCAAGAAATCTCGGCAGCAAGGATTGCAGCAGGGGTCAAAAGCAGAGCAGCAAACTTCAAGAAGTCTGGAATGGGTTTCTGAATGGAGGGCTGTGACAAGTGGTGTTCCTCAGGGATCAGTGCTGGGACCTTTGCTGTTTGTAATATATACAAATGATTTGGAGGAAAATGTAACTGGATTGATTAGTAAGTTTGCAGATGATACAAAGATTGGTAGATTTGCGGATAGCGATGAGGACCATCAGAGGATACAGCAGGATATAGATCAGTTGGAGACTTGGGCAGAAAGATGGTAGATGGAGTTTAATCCGGACAAATGTGAGGTAATGCATTTTGGAAGATCTAATACAGATAGGAAATATACTGTAAATGGCAGAACCCTTAGGAGTATTGAAAGGCAAAGGGATCTGGGTGTACAGGTACACAGGTCACTGAAAGTGGCAATGCAGGTGGAGAAGGTAGTCAAGAAGGCATACGGCATGCTTGCCTTCATCAGCCAGGGTATTGAATTTAAAAATTGGCAAGTCATGTTGATGCTTTATAGAACCTTAGTGAGGCTGTACTTGGAATATAGTGTTCAATCCTGGTCGCCACACTACCAGAAGAATGTGGAGGCTTTGGAGAGGGTACAGAAAAGATTTACCAGGATGTTCCCTGGTATGGAGGGCATTAGCTCTGAGGAGAGGTTGGAGAAACTTGGTCTGTTCTCACTGGAGCGACGGAGGTTGAGGGGAGACCTGATAGAAGTCTACAAGATTATGAGAGGCATGGAAAGAGTGGATAATCAGAAGCCTTTTCCCAGGGTGGAAGAGTCAATTACCAGGGGGCATAGGTTTAAGGTGCGAGGGGCAAGTTTTAAAAGAGATGTACGAGGCAGATTTTTTACACAGAGAGTGGTGGGTGCCTGGAACTCATTGCCGGGGGAGGTAGTGGAAGCAGATATGGTAGTGACTTTTAAGGGGCATCTTGACAAGTGCATGAATGAGATGGGAATAGAGGAATATGGTCCCCAGAAGCGTAGGAGGTTTTAGTCAAGTTGGGCAGCATGGTCGGTGCAGGCTTGGAGGGCTGAAGGGCCTTTTCCTGTGCTGTAATTTTCTTTGTTCTTTGGGTGTTTCCCAAGAGAAGGGGAGCAGTTGAAATAGAGTTAACTTACAATGTCAGGGATCTGTCAAAAGCTATCTTTTCCGAGAACAAAAAGTTTCATGTCTTCGTTAGCTGAGGTAAACTATCTTCTCCTTTGACCCTTCCACACACTGATATGTTTACTGCTTCAATCTTTACACTTGCAATGCGCTAGCATTTGATCCTTTTTTGCCTACAAATGTATCTTCTCTCAGTTAACCATAAAATTTTATGGGGTCCCTTAGGAATCATGCCTATGCGTTTGTTTGCCGTCAGATATGGTAACAAAATAAAAGACTCTGCCCAGCCTAAACTGTAATACTCATATCTTTCACATAAGGTACCCCATAACAATAGGGAATCTAGGGGCTTAGGTCCTGGCCTCCTGGCAACAGCCCTCTGACCTCTCATGAGGAAAATGTCTTGGAGATCCATGGATTTGGGTTGAGGATTTAGGTGGGCCAGTGATAACTGCAAGTTGTCTGACAATTTGCCTGTTTAATGGTTCAGGAGCACAAACATCATAGTCAACAATATGAGATTAGGCCACCACCAAGATGTGCCACAAAGCTGTCACAGTAACTATCTAACATTGTAATATATTTTCATTTTCTTCTCCTCTAAATAATCCAAAATAAAATTCCTTTGAGGTGGAAGAAACAGCATGTGACTGTCTATCACTAATTTACAAACCATACCAGGTGTAAATTCACCATTTCTCTCCCAAGGCCCAGCTGACATAATCCCATGGTGGCGGGGTCAGCTGGGGTGAGCAAAGGATATGATGGTGGTCATTCTAATGAGGCTTTTTTATCGGGTGAGACGCAGAATATGAGCATGGGACAGTTCAGGTGAAAGTGAGATCTGGCTGTGGAAATCAGAATCCCTGACTGAAGAAACTTACAAGCTCTGACCTGAAGGTCTGTACAAAAATGAAGAATGCCAAATAAGCATTCAACATAGAAATCATAGAATGTTTCAACATGAATGTTTCAACTAAGCTTCAGCTCTTAGGAGACTATTTTGAGAGAATTATGTCAGCCAGTTTCATCAGTGCATCATCTTTCAAGGTCTAAAGCATTGATCACGAGACTCAAATCCAGGATTGGTACAAATAGTACCTTTATATAGCACCTCTCTCCTGATAACAGTTCATGTGACCTTCGATGTTTCTTCATGAAGATGTTGGAATACAGTGCAAACATGCCTCACATCTGCAGTGATGACACAGCCCATTCTCTGTGGATTCAAAATACTGACATAGACGTTAGCTTGGTTCCACAACACTGGCACCTGTTGCTCTCAGGAATAATCACTTTGATGCAACGTCATGATCGGTTGAAGGACAGAATTGAGACATGAGCAGACATGGTCTAGAAAGAACAATGTTTCTATAAAGGATATACTTGAATGTGACAACTTTGGTGTAATTATATGCTGCATGCCTTTTACATTTCTTCACAAGTCCTGCTACTAGTCGTCTTCACTCAGAAATACCTAGATGGACAAAAGGTCGACGTGAACACCATGAAAGAAGGTTGGAAAACAAAACGTTTCCCTCCCTGCAACTGATGAAGGGCAGCTTGCAGGATCCTTTTCCAGCAGCTTAGCTAAGAAAATATACATCAGTCAAAATTTGTGAGCAATTGAAGCCTGTGACCTCAGACAAATCATGCAAATGACTTGTTCTTCTTTCCATCGGTTTTAGTTAATTTTGGTGTAATTTATCATCAATGTCAGAATCTTCGGGGTGGCATTTTTGTTTTTATTCTGCCACTTGCATGTAGATTTACCACTTTAAGGATTGTCCAAAGATCTGCGGGTCAAGTGAATTGGCCATGATAAATTGCCCCTCAGTGTCCCAGATGTGCAGGTTAGGGTTTACGGGGATAGGGCGGGGGGTGGGTGTGGGTGAGATGCTGAGTCAGTGCAGACTCAATGGGCTGAGTGACCTCTTGCGCTGTAAAGGTTCTATGATTCTATGGTTACATCTTCCAGAACAGAGTTCCAGACAAAGTTAGTGTCCAAATGAGGGTGATTGTAACATTGGCATATCTGACATGCGCCTTCTGAGCAAAAATACCCCATTGTTGCTTTGAAGAATTGAGAATGAAACTGACATTAGCATTACACTCTACCCTGGGAACACGCTACTGAACTCCTCACATTTTAATATTGGATTCATTTTAACATCAAGACAGTGTTTTTTTTAAAATAACAGTCAAAAGTAAGTTTTGTAGCTTTTACATTTGACTTTCCGCTGTTGAAATTATTGTGCTATGATCGGAAGCTGATGGAGTCCTATCCTGAGGATAGTATTCACATTTCTGCCCAACACCATTTCTTGTAACGTGAGAGTCAACTTATAATATATTAAACTGCAGCCAAACTATTTTGTGTCATATAGCCTGAGGATAATTGGTGTGTAAATGAAGGAACAGACACCAAAAATATGAGAAGTTTCTAGACCGCAAGAAAACATCAAGCTGACAAGATAGAAAATAAAGAATATTTATAAATAAATGGTAGGAGGAATGGTAGCAATAAACAACAGCAGAATTGAGCAGATGGTGGACAGGTCGTGAATAGATCAGCCGTAAAACAGAAACTAAACTTTTACTGTCTCCCTTTCATTTAAGACCACAGACTGTAACAGGAAAAAAAAATCAATGTCCATATCATATAAAATAATTTTTTTTCTCATTGAATTGCTTTTCCCAATAGTTTGTGTTCAATAAAATTCAAAGGCTGCAAACTTTGCCTCTATAGCACCCTTGTTTTGAAACTGGGGTTGCGGTTTTTCACTCCAAAATGGTATCTCAAGCCTGGGCGCTCACACTGGCTTCCAACTGTGCTGGACTCCAATTTAGTACAGGTGTCCCATGCATGCAAGGAAGATCCTCCGGAAGTTTCAAGCAGGCAATTCATTTCATCAATTGGTGTGCAATGCTTATTTGACACCAGTGGTGCCATTTTGGAGCTCAACACTCTGGCTAATGCCATCTCTTAACTTTAGAGTTTAATATGCTTCTGGCAGCAGGAAATATTCCTGCCAGTGCTATCCAAAGGGATCAGCAGCTACTTGCATGTTTTCTTGCTGGTTGGTTTCTACTAATTGCAACAATTCTCGAAGTATTTGGTGTTTTCCAGCATCACGAATATCTGCGGGGAATGGTTTGATCCTTGTGTTTGTTTTCAAACCATGTCCAATTTTGGGACCATTTTATTTAGAAGTTGCTTAATGGTAGTTAGTATCTAGATTTCATAGGTTCAATCTCTACTGTATTTTCAACTTTTATCTTGGTGGTAGCATTTATTTGCTGTGTTTTATTTTGTTGTTGAGTTGCCAGTTTAAACAAAAGCTTTGGCCCAAGTCTCCTGAGCAGCAGCAATGCTTAGTGCATTGGCACTGCACACGTAGGCTATCCTGGCATGACATTGCTCCTCATTTCCCCCAGGGATTTCCAAACCAGTTGTCAAAGATGTGTGCAGTGCAACGTCTTCCCTCTTAAGTTAAGCAAGTAGAGAAGATTCAGTGGAACAAGTGGATATGTCCCCTTTTTACAGCATTTGTTGCCATATTATGCCAGCTGTGAGGGACGAAGACCTCACTCTGTATAATTTTCTTCGAAAATATATATTTGTCTTTTGAAAAACAATGGAAAAAGACCTGAATCTATGTCTGTCTGTGATTCGAGCAGAAGGAGCTACCTGGCAGTGTCAGGAAAACTCATACACTATTATCTTTGAAGAGTCACTAACCGACACTTGGATAACATCAAATTACTGCGGATGCTGGAATCTGAAACCAAAAGAGAAAATGCTGGAAAATCTCAGCAGGTCTGGCAGCATCTGTAAGGAGAGAAAAGAGCTGAAGGTTTGAGTCCAGATGACCCTTTGTCAAAACTAAAAGGCATAGAAAGTGGGAGATATTTAGACTGCAGGGTGAGGGAATGAAAGGTGAATCATAGCCATAGAAACCAGGGGAAAAGGTTGCTAATGGCAGTCCACGGGGAGAATAAAAGGTATGAATGGCCAAATGGCAGAGAAGCTGAAATCAGAGGGTAAACTGTGACATTTGAAGATGTGGGAGGAGAGGAGGAATGGATGGGAGAAGGGTAACATTTCAAAGAGGGGGAATGGGGAAGCAAAGGGGGGATGAAGTAGGGGGAAAGAGTTGGGGGGGGGAAAGAAAAATGAAGAAAGACAATAAATAAATAAAAGGTAGAGAACAGTAAAAAATGAAATGAAAACAAAGGGGTTGAGGTGGGGTAGAGCAAATCATCTGAAGTTGTTGAATTCAATGTTGAGTGTGGAAGGCTGGTAGTATGCCTAGCCGGAAGATGAGATGCTGTTCCTCCAGTTTGCATTGAACTTCACTGGAACATTGCAGCAAGCCAAGCACAGACATGTGGTCATGGGAGCAGGATCATGTGTTAAAATGGCAAGCAACCGGAAGGTCAGGGTTCTGATTGCGCACAGACCAAAGGTGCTCAGCGAAGTGATCACCCAGTCTACGTTTGGTCTCTCTGATATAGAGGAGACCACATTGGGAGCAGCCAATGCAATAGACCAAATTGAAAGAGGTGCAAGTGAAACATTGCTTAACCTGGAATGAGTGTTTTGGACCGTGGATGGTAAGCATGGCAAAAGTAAAGAGGCAGGTGTTGCACCTTTTGCAATTACATGGGAAGGTGACGGGAGAAGTGTTGGGTATAGTGGAGTAGTGGACTAGGTTATCCTGGAGGGAACGGTCTCTGCGGAATGCTGACGGAGGGAGTGAAGCGATGATGTATAATGGCTTGATGTTCAGTGGTGTGGTCATGGTCTAGGGGGAGGTAGGAGGAGATATCTGAGATTTGGCGCTCAGGCTCTGCTATGTAGGGGTCAGTAGGCCAGATGACAACAGCACACCCTTTGTCGGCAGGTTTGATGACAATTTCTGTGGTGTGGTCATGGCCCAGGGGGAGGTAGAAGGAAGTATATGAGAGTTGAAACACCTCTTCCATGCTTACCATCCATCTCCCACTTTCTATGCCTTTTAGCTTTGACAAAGGGTCATCTGGACTTGAAATGTCAGCTCTTTTCTCTCCTTACAGATGCTGCCAGACCTGCTGAGATTTTCCAGCATTTTCTCTTTCGTTTCACTAATGAAATATTGTGAGTTTCAAATCAAGTTATACAATGGCCATCTGCATCTCTAAACCCAGGCTGGCTAACAGGTGTTTGCTTGTCTGCTTAGACAGAGGACTCTGCAACTTTCCATTCAATTCTTAATGGTTGAGACATTCAACAATCTTGGAGACCCAGATGTGGGATTGCATCCTTTATCAAAGACAATGTGAAGAGTTGGGAGTCATGTTACATGGACCACTGGTTTGTGAAATCCATAGTATTGCTTTGCTGTATTGTAAAATCTCAGTCTGCTATTTTAACATCTGACGAGCAGCATACAGACAACAAGATCTGGCCCAGGTTAGACACCTGACCTCATCTGCACTGATTCGACTGAATTATCTCTGCATGTCTATCTCACTGCGTGAAGTAAACATCACCAGAAAAGTGAATTATCCAGCATCGGTTTTAGCCCACTAACCTCCCTGAAGGAAGACATGATTAGATTTTGATCCTGGACTCGGGAACCAATGTGACACAATCTTTACTTTTCTAGCGGGATCCCCTTTTTAACTCCACTCGTGGGCTTATCTCAGGTTTGGTTCTCCGTTACCCAAACCCCACCAAGGCCCGAGTGATTCTCTCTCTCGCCGATGGAACAACGGCCACCTTGCGCCTACTTCACTAGAGTAGCGCTCCCAAGAGAGAGAAAAGGAAACTGCTGCCTATCCACTACCTGGCAGCCTTTCCTGGGTGGGCGGTTTCGAAGCGCCCAGAGTACCCTCAGTTCGAGCCTCCGGAATTATGGTAAGGGATATTTAATATTGTGACTTGGTCAGAAATCGTTGGTGAGAAATTGAAAAGATCAAAACGGACTCCACTGGAAGTCAAAGATATATATATATTTGTTAAAACATCAAGGTCAAGATCACCAAACACCAGGAAAACAACACACAATGCCTTATGCTCTATAAGACTATAGCTATGGAAGGAATACTAAAACGAGCACGTCGGGAATGCTTACTTTACACAAGTTTATCAGTGTCTTAAACTATTAAAGGTGCATGCAAAAGCCCCCCCCCCCCACCCCCCACCCCTTCCCCAAAGCCTCATCCACTGGAATGATCTCGGGAACTTCGCGAATTACCAGAGGATACTCACAATCCTAGTTTAAATTGCTCAGTGGGCTTCGGGCTGCGTGCTGGAGACGAATGAGAGGCAGGCAGGAACAGGAGAAGAGAGAGGAGAGAGAGAGAGACCAGAGCTTGCTTGTCCCTTTTTAAAACCTGAACCAGTCATTCTCTCACACAAAACAGTTTCTGATCATTGGTAGTTTTGATTGACTGGAACAAAAGAGCCGGAACTGTCGGGACCGCCTTAATTGATATTTTAATGTCTTTTAAACGTTCTCTGAGTCAGCCTGATTGGAATCCCATCAGCGAGCTGAGTCTTGATGTTGTCCCTGGATGGAATGATCTCTGTTCTCATTGTCTTGCTGCTGGGCTATTTACTCCTCGTCTGCTGGCCATGGTTTCTCCTTTGTTTCCTGTTGATTAGATCATCCATGTCTCGACCTTCTCGTTATTCCCAGCCTCTTGCATATTCATGTGGCCTGACAGCCAGCCGGCCATTTTCCTTATCCCTGGGTTCTTTAATCATGGAAGATTTGCCCTAAAACTTACACTTTCTCTGTTGTTCCTGCATTGTAAATGTTTCTTTCCTCCATCCCTCTTTTTACTGTATGAATGCAAAAAACGCAATGTTGTGATTCCCCTCCAACATTGAGTGTATAAAAATGAATTAACCCCTCATTTTCATCCTATCTTGAGTTTGCTGTAGGGTTAGCAATCGAAGTAAGATTACACCAAAACTCGGGTGTGCCACCACTTCCAAAGGGGGAAGCAAATCAAAAACACCTTTCTGCTTATCAATGGGTGGTGCGAGGAGAAGTTAGTGCTGTTTAAATTAACTGTCCTCCTATCTATAACACTGCTAAATTTAAAGGACCAGTCTTTGAGTGTGGGTTACTGAATGAGTGGTGGGTGAATAGTTAGGTAAATAAGTGAGTGGGTGGGCGGTTGGATTAGGTTGGGCAGAAGTGGGGTAGTTGGGTAAAGTGAGTTATTGGGTCTGATCAGGGGTTTGTTGGATGCTCGCCTTGTCTTGTCTGATCAGAGGGTAATTGTTTCAGAGGGGCATTTGGGTCTACTCAGGAATAGTTGGAAGGTCGGTGGGGTGGTAGTCGGGTGGTCATAGGGTCGTGGTGTCAGGTTGGGGTAGTTGGGCGGATGGGGTTGTGGACGTAGGGTAGTCATAGGGAGGGACCAAGAATATGATTGATGGGTCAGTTGTGGGGTTGCACAGGCGTTAGACCAGGTTATGGTCTGACTCGTGTTTCCTAGGTAACTGTTCAGGTAACTATCCAGGATCTGTCTAAAGTTATGAAATCTAGCTCAGAGTCAGAAAAGTTTATGGAGGGTTCCAGGGTGCATGGTGTATTGCCCATCAGAAGTTTAACCTTCTGAGACAATTCCCATTATCGGTCCACGTGTCAAGCCTTCCAGAAGTCCTGGCACACATCTTCAGTTGTACATTTAGTCTCTGATGATTCAGAGTCCAGCAGAATTGGGACATTGTTTGATTTTTAAGTAATTATGATAGTTTATTACATTGCATCATTTTTCTTTCAATTTAAACAAATGCTGCAGAAAACTGAAAATGCGTTCATCATTAATTTGCCTTGTATTGTTTTGTTTCATTCTTTTGGTGTATAATTAACAGCGCTATGCAATGTACAATTCTAAATTGGTAACAGATTTGTTTGATGGTGCTGAGATTAAAGTGCTCGATTGCTTTTACTTTTGGTGGTGCCATATCTCCATGACATGGCTGCTATGATATATGGTTAGCTGATGGGCCATGACAGTGACTTTTCGCTATTTTATTTCAATGACCAGTAACTTCTGATGTTTCATCTTTAACAAAATCTAAACTTGTAAGCAATGATAGCTGCCCAAAGATAATTGTTGGTACACAGGTGATGCTTCGGTGCTGATTCATTGCATTACTGGCACTAAAAATCTCGCAGAAATTAAACAGGGCCAAATCACTGGAGGAAGGAAAATATGAAGTATCTTATAACTCCAGAGTGGTGTCCTTCATTCATTCATGTTTTTCTCAGTGAGTATTAATTTGTCTTGTGCTGATTTCTAGAAGTTCAGACTCGAGTGGTTATTGGTTACTGGCCTCTAAATATTCTAATTCATCATTTTGTCCCTAGTAACCCTCCCGCTCAATTTATCAGTGTCTCTTTGGAAGTTTCTCTTGTTTCTGCTTTGCTATTGGACTGATTCTCTTTTTATTTTATTTTCATGTTTCCAATCTTTCACTATTTTCAGTTTTTACATTGTACCTAATTATACTCTATAGGCGGCACAGTGGTTAGCAATGCTGCCTCACAGTGCCAAGGACCCGGGTTCAATTCCCGGCTTGGGTCACTGTCTGTGCGGAATCTGCATGTTCTCCCCGTGTCTGTGTGGGTGTCCTCCTGGTGCTCCGGTTTCCTCCCACAGTCCAAAAGACGTGCTGGTTAGGTGCATTGGCCATGCTAAATTCTCCCTCAGTGTAGCCTAACAGGTGCCGGAGTGTGGTGACTCAGGGATTTTCACAGTAATGTTGATGTAAGCCTACTTGTGACACTAATAAATAAACTATGTCATAGTTTCTTAGATGTGTCTCTACCCTTACATTATTCATTTCCCCCCAAGTCCAGGACTCAATCAATCACAGCCTTCTTCCTTGTTGAGCTGAACCATAATAATCGAGAGGCAATACTGGGTGCACTGTGGAGGCCCTTTTTCTTCGTTCTATTGCTATTAGTTTCATCCAGTCTATTTTTGGATGCTTATTGGCCCAGTCATATGGTCCTGTACATCTGAAATTTCTCTCAATTATCTATTGAGTTGGAAAAGTTCTACATGAGTGATGCGCGTTATCACACACGAGGCTTGAGATGCTCAGGAAATAAAGGCTTTTATTTACTGTTACAACGAAGCTACTGTGTATAGTACACAATCCCAAACTGAGGGGTCCCAGACAGAGCAGTGTCCTTTATACCTCTCCCAGGAGGCGGAGCCCGACTGGGATGTACTATAATACAGGTGTAACAGCCCAACCCTAACCCCAACAGCAACAAGTAGAACAACCCATCCCTAACCCCAACAGCAACATATATACATACTTGTAGTACTGGCCAGACCCTGGCTCAGTACTATCTAGTGGGAACCAACGATGGTTCGCCACAATGAGCAAAACAAAATGTGCTTGTGACAGACTATTTGTTGGTTTTCCACTGCACCCGTTT